>NC_041384.1:518248903-518277332 GCF_002162155.2 Triticum dicoccoides | reverse complement strand
CCTTGAAATTGACACATAGGCGCCAGGATTTGTCCTTCTTTGGTACCATCACCAGGTTTGCTAGCCAGTCCGGGTGTTTTATTTCTCTAATTAATCCGGCCTCCAATAACTTGGCTAGTTCCTCTCCCATAGCCTGTCTCTTAGATTCAGAGAAACGCCGAAGAGCCTGCTTGACCGGCTTGAATCCCTTTAGGATATTGAGGATGTGCTCGGCCAGCCCGCGTGGGATTCCTGGCATGTCTGAGGGGTGCCAGGCGAATATGTCCCAATTCTCGCGCAGGAATTCTCGTAGTGCGGCGTCCACGACAGGGTTTAACTGTGCCCCGATGGAGGCTGTTTTTGTAGGGTCCATTGGGTGGACTTGGAATTTGACTATTTCATCCGCTGGTTTAAAAGAGGTGGACTTGGATCTCTTGTCAAGTATCACGTCGTCCCTGTCCACTGTGGAGGGTAGCACGGTTAATTCCTCGACCGAAAGGGCTTCGGATAATGCCTCGAGGGCCAATGCGGCTGTTTTGTTTTCGGCGCGGAGTGCTGTGTCCGGATCACTAGCGAGGGTGATGATTCTGCTGGGCCCGGGCATTTTGAGCTTCATGTACCCATAATGGGGTATGGCTTGGAAGATCGTGAACGCCTCCCATCCTAAAAGGGCGTGGTATCCACTACAGAACGGGGCCACTTGGAATGTAATTTCTTCGGACCTATAGTTCTCCGGCGTGCCGAATACCACATCTAGTGTGATTTTCCCAGCACAGCGTGCTTCCCGACTGGGGATGATTCCTCTGAAGGTTGTGCTGCTTTGCTCAATGCGGTTCCAGTCTATTTCCATTTTTGAAGAGTTTCCTCATAGATGAGGTTCAATCCACTGCCACCGTCCATGAGTACTTTGGTGAGTCGAAAGACGTCCACAATTGGACTGAGGACCAGTGCAGCTGGTGCTCGGGCTGTTCAGAATTTAGGTTCTTCACTGGCATTGAAGGTAATAGCCGTGTCACTCCATGGATTTATTGCTGCCACATGGCAGATTTCGGCGAGGCTGCGGAGTGTTCGCTTGCGCCTATTATTTGATGCGAAGGTTTCAAAGACTGTTAATACCGTATTGTTATCCACGGGATGGTGCTCTATGGCATTTGGCATGAGAAGATCCTCACCACTTTTGGCCACCTGCTGGAGTATCCAACATGCTCTAAGGCTGTGTGTTGGTATGGTCCGTTAAGCCATCCCTCCAATACAGTTCCATGCCCTATAGAGGGTTTTTGTTTCTTTGTAACTAACTCGGGTGTCTTATGATAGTGCACCCTTTTACTTCAGACTGGGTGTATATTCCGAGCCGGATTATCCCAAAATTTCGTTTCGGTTTTCCAGGCGCTTTCCATCGCACAATACTTTCGTACTATGGACGCCAAGTCAGCGAAGCGTGATATGTCACGGCGACTTAAGGCGTTAAGGATTCCCTTGTCTGTGCAATTATTGCAGAAAAATGAGACTGCGTCTTCCTCGCGACAGTCCTTAACCTTGTTCATCACAAGGAGGAATATGGCCCAATAATGATGTACTGTTTCATGGGGCTCTTGCCTGATGTGGGAAAGATCGTTTATGTCTGGGTGGGTGGGTGGATTTGAGTCCGAACCCCTACCCGATCTGAGACCCAGGGGCCGAGGAGTTTCCAATCTTGGAAGTTCGGATTCCGGAGTGTTGCCCGATAAGTCTGGCCCGCTGCCTGATTCTAGGTTCAGGGCTTGGGTGATGTCCTCCCGTAAACGGGTATCCGGCTCGGAGAGCTCAAGAATTCGGACATAGTTAGTCCTCAAGATAGAGGAAGAATCGCCGCATTGTTCCTCCACCACCGCAATATGATGGGTGACCGGTGGAGAGTTAATCTCCCTTTGATCGGGTTTAAGCCCAATCCGATCATAGTCTGTAGTGACTCCCAAGGCGGCGATACGATCCAAGAGCTTGTTTAGGGAAGAGAGCTCCATTGGATCCATCTGCTCGGCGAATTCCGAGCCGACGTGGAGGCTGTTTTTGATGACCTGAGAGGTCATCATCGGTGCAGTGGCCGAACGGGCGGGCATGATGAAACTGCCAAGCCAGAGAGTTTGGCCGACAGCCAGGGCTCCCCGACAGTAATGTTGTTTTTAACAATGAGACGAGGCATCCTTCCTTATGGCGACGGCACAGTGGAACTCTCAATGAAAGCACCAATGTTGGTGTCAAAACCGGCGGATCTCGGGTAGGGGGTCCCGAGCTGTGCGTCTAAGGCGAATGGTAACAGGAGGCAGGGGACATGGTGTTTTACCCAGGTTCGGGCCCTCTTGATGGAGGTAAAACCCTACGTCCTGCTTGATTATTCTTGATAATATGAGTAGTACAAGAGTAGATCTACCACGAGATCGGAGAGGCTAAACCCTAGAAGCTAGCCTATGGTATGATTGTATGTTGTCCTATGGACTAAAACCCTCCGGTTTATATAGACACCGGAGGGGGCTAGGGTTACACAAGGTCGGTTACAAAGGAGGAGATATACATATCTGTATTGCCTAGCTTGCCTTCCACGCCAAGTAGAGTCCCATCCGGACACGGGACGAAGTCTTCAATCTTGTATCTTCATAGTCCAACAGTCCGGCCAAAGGATATAATCCGGCTGTCCGGATACCCCCTAATCCAGGACTCCCTCAGTGGCACTTGCGTAGGATCTGTTCCTGTTCATGCTCAGGTACACAACGTCTAATAACACCATCTACTCCTTCTTTATAAAGATGCGGGTCATCCCAAAAGTAATGTCTCAAATCATAGAAGAACTTTTTCTTTTGTTGGTATGTGAAGCTAGGTGGTATAAATTTAGCAACTATGTAATTAGCATAATCAGCATACCAAGGGGTACTACGAGAAGTACTTATGACATTTAATTGTTCATCAGGAAAGCTATCATCAATAGGTAGTGGGTCATCAAGAACATTCTCTAACCTAGATAAGTTGTCTGCAACAGGGTTCTCGGCTCCTTTTCTATCAACAATATGCAAATCAAATTCTTGTAGCAAGAGAACCCATCTAATAAGTCTAGGTTTAGCGTCTTTCTTCTCCATAAGATATTTAATAGCAGCATGATTAGTGTGGATAGTTACTTTAGAATCAACAATATAAGGTCTGAACTTATCACAAGCAAATACAATTGCTAAAAGTTCTTTTCAGTAGTAGCATAATTTCTTTGAGCATTGTCTAGAGTCTTACTAGCATAATGGATAACATTTAATTTCTTATCAACTCTTTGCCCTAGAACAGCACCTACAACATAATCGCTAGCATCACACATAATTTCAAAGGGTAAATTCCAATCAGGTGGCTGAACAATAGGTGCAGAGACTAATGCTTTCTTAAGTATTTCAAATGCTTCTACACAATCATCATCAAAGACAAATGGTATATCTTTTTGTAATAAATTAGTCAGAGGCCGAGAAATTTTTGAGAAGTCCTTAATGAACCTCCTATAAAATCCGGCGTGACCAAGGAAACTTCTTATACCTTTGATGTCCTTGGGACATGGCATCTTTTCAATAGCATCAACCTTGGCTTTATCAACTTCAATACCTCTTTCAGAAACTTTATGCCCCAAGACAATACCCTCATTAACCATAAAGTGGCACTTTTCCCAATTCAAGACAAGATTAGTTTCTTCACATCTCTGCAAAACTCGATCAAGATTGCTCAAGCAATCATCAAAAGAAGATCCATAGACTGAAAAGTCGTCCATGAAAACCTCACAAATCTTTTCACAAAAGTCAAAGAATATAGCCATCATGCATCTTTGAAAGGTAGCAGGTGCATTACATAAACCAAAAGGCATACGTCTATAAGCAAAAGTACCAAAAGGGCATGTAAAAGTAGTCTTTGATTGATCTTTAGCCGACACAGGTATTTGAGAGAAACCAGAATAACCATCTAGAAAGCAGTAATGTGTATGTTTGCATAATCTTTCTAGCATTTGATCGATAAAAGGTAAGGGATAATGATCTTTCTTAGTAGCCTTATTTAATTTGCGGAAATCAATTACCATCCTATAACATGTAATAATTCTTTGTGGAATCAATTCATCTTTATCATTAGGAACAACAGTAATACCTCCCTTCTTAGGGACACAATGAACATGACTTACCCACTGACTATCAGCAACGGGATAAATTATACCTGCCTCCAGAAGCTTTAGTATTTCTTTTCTTACCACTTCTTTCATTTTAGGATTCAGACGTCGTTGAGGATCACGAACTGGTTTGACATCTGCTTCCAAATTTATTTTATATTGACATAGAGTGGGACTAATGCCCTTAAGATCATCAAGAGTATATCCAATAGCAGCACGGTGCTTCTTCAGAGTTTTCAATAATCTTTCTTCCTCATGCTTTGAAAGGTTAGCACTAATAATAACAGGATATATCTTCTTTTCATCAAGATAAGCATATTTAAGATTATCAGGCAACGGTTTAAGCTCAAACACGGAATCACCCTTAGGTGGAGGGGGGTCCCCTAGGATTTCAACACGCAAATTGTGTTTCAGCATAGGTTCCTGTTTAAAGAATACTTCATCTATTTCCCTTCTTTCATTCATAAACATATCATTCTCAGAAGTAACAATGATCTCCTATTTTAACAGAAATAACATGCATGCCTACCACAGGTCTAGGTTTATCTGTATCACGGGGTTTAGCAATTCTAGCAGTTTCATTACAGAAGTAAATAACATGCCCATCTATATTATTAGACAAGAGATCTTTAACAATAGCAATATTAGGTTCTACTTTAACTTGCTTAGGAGGTGTATATGTTTTAATATTGCTTTTACGAACCACAGTTGAAGCTTTAGCATGATCCTTTATCCTAATAGGGAAAGGTGGTTTCTCAACATAACAAGTAGGAACAATAGGATCATTATAAGTGACAGTCTTTTATTCAACTTTAATAGGTGCAGCTACTTTTACTTCTATGGGAGGATGATGTTTAAACCACTTCTCCTTAGGGAGATCAACATAAGTAGCAAAAGATTCACAGAAAGAAGCTACTATCTCAGAATCAAGTCCATATTTAGTGTTAAACTTACGGAAAATATCAATATCCATAAAAGAAAAGATTTAACACAATCAAACTTAGGTGTCATACCCGACTCCTTACCTTTGTCAAGATCCCAATCTTCAGAGTTGCGTTTAATTCTATCCAATAAATCCCATCTAAATCCAATATTATTCATCATAAAAGAGCCAACACAAGAAGTATCAAGCATGGTGCGATTGTTTTCAGAAAGCCGAGCATAAAATTTTGAATAATCATTTCTCTTGAGAGCTCATGATTGGGGCATGAATATAACATTGATTTAAGCCTCCCCCAATCTTGAGCGATGCTTTCTCCTTCGCGAGGCCAAAAATTATATATATAATTGCGAACACGATGAACAAGATGCATAGGGTAATACTTTTGATGAAATTCCAATTTCAATCTTCTATAGTTCCATGATCTCGTATCATCACATAACCTATACCATATCAATGCGTCTCCCTTCAAAGATAAAGGGAATACCTTCTTCTTAGCAACATCATCGGGTATACCTGCAAGCTTAAATAATCCACAAACTTCATCCACATATATTAGGTGTTCATCAGGATGCTTTGTTCCATCTCCTGTAAAAGTATTAGCTAGCAGTTTTTCTATCATACCTGAAGGATACTCATAAGGAATTTCATCTTCAATAGGTTCAGTAGGTTGAGGAGCAACTCTTTGCTCTACTGGTCGTGGTGAAGATACCCCGAACAAGCCCCTCAGAGGATTACTTTCCATAGTAATAAGTGACAATAAATTTCAGCACACTATATAAATTTTTCCTTACCAAATTCCACCTACCAAAGGCGCTTCACTCCCCGGCAACGGCGCCAGAAAAGAGTCTTGATTACCCACAAGTATAGGGGATCTATCATAGTCCTTTCGATAAGTAAGAGTGTCGAACCCAACGAGGAGCAGAAGGAAATGATAAACGGTTTTCAGCAAGGTATTCTCTGCAAGTACTGAAATAAGTGGTAACAGATAGTTTTGTGATGAGATAATTTGTAACGAGCAACAAGTAACAAAAGTAAATAAAGTGCAGCAAGGTTGGCCAATCCTTTTTGTAGCAAAGGACAAGCCTGGACAAACTCTTATATAAGAAAAAGCGCCCCCGAGGACACATGGGAATATCGTCAAGCTAGTTTTCATCACGTTCATATGATTCGCGTTCGGTACTTTGATAATTTGACATGTGGGTGGACCAGTGTTTGGGTGCTGTTCTTACTTGAACAAGCATCCCACTTATGATTAACCTCTATTGCAAGCATCCGCAACTAAAATAAAAGTATTAAGGTAAACCTAACCATAGCATGAAACATATGGATCCAAATCAGCCCCTTACGAAGCAATGCATAAACTAGGGTTTAAGCTTTTGTCACTCTAGCAACCCATCATCTACTTATTACTTCCCAATGCCTTCCTCTAGGCCCAAATAATGGTGAAGTATTATGTAGTCGACGTTCACATAACACCACTAGAGGCTAGACAACATACATCTCATCAAAATATCGAACGAATACCAGATTCACATGACTACTAATAGCAAGACTTCTCCCTTGTCCTCAGGAACAAACATAACTACTCACAAAGCATATTCATGTTCATAATCAGAGGGGTAATAATATGCATAAAGGATCTGAACATATGATCTTCCACCAATTAAACCAACTAGCATCAACTACAAGGAGTAATTAACACTACTAGCAACCTACTAGCACCAATCCCGGACTTGGAGACAAGAATTGGATACAAGAGATGAACTAGGGTTTTGAGATGAGATGGTGCTGATGAAGATGTTGATGGAGATTGCCCTCCCCTGATGAGAGGAGCATTGGTGATGATGATGGCGATGATTTACCCCTCCAGGAGGGAAGTTTCCCCGGCAGAACAGCTCTGCCGGAGCTCTAGATTGGATCCGCCAAGGTTCCGCCTCGTGGCGGCGGAGTTTCGTCCCGAAAGGTTGCTTCTTATTTTTTTTCTCGACGAAAGACTTCATATAGGAGAAGATGGTCATCGGAGAGCCACCAGGGGGCCCACGAGGTAGGGGGGCACCCCCCACCCTCGTGGCAAGGGTGTGGGCCCCCTGGTCTTCATCTTTGGCGAGGATTTTTCATTATTTATTATAAGGTATTCCGTGGAGTTTCAGGACTTTTGGGGTTGTGCAGAATAGGTCTCTAATATTTGCTCCTTTTCCAGCCCAGAATTCCAGCTGCCGGCATTCTCCCTCCTTATAAACCTTGTAAAATAAGAGAGAATAGCCATAAGTATTGTGACATAATGTGAAATAACAGCCCATAATGCAATAAATATCGATATAAAAGCATGATGCAAAATGGACGTATCAGACACAAAAACATGTCATAGTGACTTTGAGAGTGTTGGTTTTATTTACGCATTACATAGGAAAGAGAAGATTCATGGATTGAAATTCTCCCCCTAAATATATGGCTACATCAAGACAAGACAGGATGTTCATGCATGAATGAGTACTAGATTTCACATAATGTTGTCAAGCTCCAAGATACCAAGTTCACGCCTAAGTTGACAAAACCTTGCTTCATCCAATGGCTTGGTGAAAATATTTGCAAGTTGCATATTTGTGCCAACATGAGCAATGTCAATATCACCCTTCTCCACATGATCTCTCAAGAAGTGGTACCTAATGTCAATGTGCTTGGTGCAAGTATGATCTTTGGGGTTCTCAGCAATATTAATGGCACTTTCATTATCACATAGAAGAGGCACATGTCTATAGGTGATACCGTAATCCTTCAAAGTTTGCCTCATCCATAGTAACTGAGTTGCACAACTGGCAGTTGCAATATATTCAGCTTTGGTGGTGGAGAGGGCAACACAATTTTGCTTCTTCGAGGACCAACTTACCAAGGAGCGTCCAAGAAATTGACATGCACCAGAGGTGGACTTACGATCCACTTTGTCTCCAGCCCAATCCGCATCCGTGTACCCAATGAGATCAAACTTAGCATCCTTGGGGTACCATAGACCCAACTTTGGGGTGTGAACAAGGTATCTAAGAATATGCTTAACTGCCTTATGATGGCTTTCCCTAGGGGAAGCTTGAAATCTAGCACACATGCATACACTAAACATGATGTCTGGTCTAGATGCACAAAGATAAAGTAATGAACCAATCATAAAGCGGTATTTAGATGGGTCAAAGGGGATACTGTTTGAGTCTTCAGTGAGTACAATTTTGGTTGGCATGGGTGTCTTACATGGGCTAGCCTCAGTCGTGCCAAATTTTTCTACGATATCCTTGAGGTATTTTGCTTGAGACAAGAAAATTCCTTCTTGAAATTGTTGAATTTGAAATCCGAGGAAGAACTTCAAATCCGCATTGAGTGACATTTCAAAATTCTTGGTCATTGATGCCGCAAACTTCTTGCATAAATGAATGTTAGGAGAACCAAATATGATATCATCTACATAGATTTGGCATAAGATCAAATCACCTTTGTCCCTCTTAGTAAAAAGAGTGGGATTGATCACCCCTCTCACAAAGCCATTATCAAGTAAAAACTTCTTAAGATGATCATACCAAGCATGAGGTGCTTGTTTGAGGCCATACAAAGCCTTATGAAGTTTATACACATAGTCTTTGTGATCGGGGTCAACGAACCCATGTGGTTGTGATACATATACTTCTTCTTGTAGAGGGTCGTTAAGGAAAGCACTCTTCACATCCATTTGATGTAATGTAAAGCCATTGAAAGCAGCATAAGCAAGTAAGATGCGAATGGATTCAAGACGGGCGACGGGGGCAAAGGTCTCACCAAAAGTCCAAACCTTCAACTTGTGAGTACCCTTGTGCCACTAACCTTGCCTTGTTGCAGATGATTACACCATTCTCATCTTGCTTGTTCTTGAAAATCCACTTTGTTCCAATGACGTTGTGTTCCGTAGTTTGCCTCTTGACTAATGACCACACTTGATTGCGCTCAAAACTATTCAACTCTTCTTGCATAGCAATGCGCCAATCGTTGTCTATCAACCCATCTTGTACCTTGAGAGGCTCAAAACTAGACACAAAAGAGAAGTGAGCACAAAAGTTTGTCAATTGTTTACGAGTAACTCTACCTTCCGATATGCCGGTGAGGATCTTATCAACATCAACAAGGCCGGCCACTCGAGGCATGATGGAGGTTAAGGTTTCGCGGGGTTCAAACTTCATGTCCATCATCCACATCGTCAACATATGGATCATGAATGTGTGGTGGAAAATCTTCTTCTTCTTCTTGCATTTGTTGAGGTTCATTGTCAATGATTGCACCTTCTTGTACTTGCCCTTGAGGATGATCTTGTTCTTGATGATTATCATGAAGAGGAACTTGATCATCATCTTGTACTTGGACTATGGGCATTGGTTGAGTAATAGGGGCTTGTGGTGGTATGGGTGTTGAAGTTGTTTGATGATGTGTGAGGCTTCCATCTTCTTCTTCATCATCATGAGGTTCTTGTTCCATTGGGAGAAGTGCACCAACAGCCATGGTCAAGATATCTTGAGACGAATCTTCTTCACCTACATCACTTAGATCAACTTGCTCCCCATGGGAGCCATTAAACTCATCAAACACCACGTCACAAGTTTCTACAACACATCCATTGGATTTGTTGTAGACTCTATAGGCATGAGAGTTTGATCCATAGCCAACAAATATACCCTCAGTTGTTTTGGATTGAAATTTTCCTAATTGTTCCTTTTTGTTGAGGATGAAACATTTACACCCAAATACACGAAAGTACTTGACATTTGGCTTGTTCCCGGTTAGGATCTCATATGGAGTCTTTTCCAATATTTTGCGGAGGAAGAGTCGATTCGATGCATGACATGCGGTGTTGATAGCCTCGGCCCAAAAACTGTGTGGAGACTTGTATTCATCCAACATGGACCTTGCCATCTCCACAAGTGTATGATTCTTCCTTTCTGCAACACCATTTTGTTGAGGGGTGTAAGGTGCGGAATATTGATGTTCAATCCCTTCATCACTAAGAAAGCCTTCCAATGTGTAATTCTTGAACTCGGAACCATTATCACTTCTTATTGCCATGATTTCTTTGTCAAACTTACGTTGTGCTTGCTTGGCAAAATCAATGAAGGTGATCTTCGTCTCATCTTTGGACTTGAGGAAAAACACCCATGTGTATCTTGAGTAATCATCCACAATGACAAGTCCATACTTTTTCCAACCAAGACTATCCCATGAAGGAGGCCCAAAAAGATCCACATGAAGGAGCTCCAAAGGCCTTGAAGTAGACACAATATTCTTGGGTGGGTGCTTTGATTGATGTTGCTTCCCGGCTATGCATGCACTAGACACACGATCTTTCTCAAAAGAGACATTTGTTAGTCCAAGGATGTGATTTCCCTTTAAGAGGTCTTGAAGATTTCTCATGCCGACATGGGCTAGCCGGCGATGCCATAGCCACCCCTTGTCGGCCTTAGCCATTAGACAGGTTGCATGGAATGTGCTCTCTTTCGATAAATCAACCGTGTAAAGGTTGCCATCCAACTCTCCAACAAAGGCCACTTCGAGAGTATCTCTCTTAAAGACTTTCACATCCGTTAGTCCAAATAGTGTATCATAACCAACAGAAGCCAATTGGCGAACAGAAAGCAAATGATATTTAAGGGATTGGACAAGCATGACATTTGCAAGAGACATGTCATTTGTGATAGCCACCTTACCCAAACCGAGTACCTGTCCTTTTGATCCTCCACCAAACATAATTCTCATAAATGGTCGAATAGCTTCCATGAAATCATAGAGCAATTTGCTATCTCCGTTCATATGATTGGTACATCCACTATCAATCACCCATTTTACTCCACCAGAGAAGGCAACCTACACACAATTATTACTTGGTTAGAGGCACCCATTTTGCAATGGGACCTCTCAAGTTAGTCACAAGGGTCTTAGGGACCCAAATAGCATAAAACCGAAATGCATTTCGAGGACCAACAAACTTTGCATAAACTTATCCATCCTTAGTCTTACGAAGAACATAGGACGGAGGCATGAACTCTTTTGTCTTGTTGAGAGTGGGCATGCCCCTTGTGGCCTTCCCACTAACAACCTTACCTTTCTCCTTGTGCCCTTCTCGTACAAAATTTTCTTTTAGAGGGGTGGTGCACTTTTGAGAGGATGTCTTCTTCTTGCTTGTGCTCGGGTCAAACCCGAGTCCCTCTTGGGCAAACACCTCATTGTGTTGGCCCAATACCTCATTAAGGTTCTTTTGCCCTTGAGAACATGTCATGAGCCCTTTCTCGATTTGAGCTTTGAGAAAGCGATTCTCCTCAAGAATAGATGCCAGATCACTACTAGAGTTAGTAGTACAAGCATCAACATTGATAATAGGAGAAGAGTAAGCCTTGGCTAGAGTTTCAAGATAAGTAAGCTTGAGTGTCTCAAAACTCTTTGTAAGAAGGTGAGCTCTTCTTCCTTGGTCTTTAGGGACACGGATAGGAGCTCACAATCCTTAGAGAGAGAAGCATTTGACTTCTCAAGCTTACTTTTATCATTCATCAACTCTTCGCAAGAGTCAATAGCCTTTTTCAAGGAGGCAATATGTTTAGTGTGAACATCAATGTTAGCACCAATTTTTAAGCATAGTTCATCATTTCGTGCTTCCTCATATTGGACTTTCCGCTCAAGGATTTCATATTTTTCCTTTTCCTCGGTGACGAGGGTTTCGAGTTCCTTAATGGAGATGGTGTGCTTACTCACCATCTCCATAAGCATACGAAACATAGTGATCTTCTTTCCTTTAAGGGAGCACATGAACTTATTTAGTTTAGCAAGCATAGGATCATTTATATCATCATCCTCATAACTATCCTCCGCATCAAGATACTCATCACTAGAAGTAGGAGGAGTGAAAAGAGGAGGGTTTGATCGTGGGGTTACCTTGACCTTGTCAGGAGAGTGTTGGTCCTCTCCATCTTCTACCACGGCCTTCGCCATGAGGCACTTGTGAGCGTTGCCCTTGTAGTACTTCATAGTTGTAGGTGACAACATCACCACTTGTGTTTACTAGCCTCAAAGTGTTTTGAGAATCTTGAGCAACTCCGGCAACACCACTAACATCATCCGTATCGGATTCTTCTTGAGCAACCATTGCTTTCCCGTCTCTCTTCTTGAGCTTGGAGTTCAAAGGATTTGGCAACTTCTTCTTGGGAAAGGTCTTGGGAAACCTTGGTTTGTCTTCTCTCTTCTCATAAGGGCACTCGTTGGAGAAGTGGTTGGTTTCTTCACAGTTGTAGCATTTTCTTACTTTCTTCTTTTGAAATCTTCCCTTAAATTTTCCCGCGCTAAACTTCTTGACAAAGAGAGCCATGTATTCATATGAAGCGCCCTCATAGGATTCAACCTCATCACCATCTTCTTCATCATCATCATCATCTTCTTATTCTTCACTTTGCTCATCTTCACATACATGCTTAGCCTTCAATGCAAGATTGATCTTTGACGATGGAGTACCATGCATGGCAAGATGTTTTGTAGCATTTGCCTTTGACTCTTCAAATAGTTGGAAAGTGGATATGATGTCATCTGTAGTCATTTCCTTGAAGGCATGGTGTTGTCTTATGTCCCATACCATTTGATGGTGATATGGAGCAAGAGCATGGAGCAACTTGTCCACAAGGAATTGCTTAGTCATGTTGAATCCATCTTGTGTCTTGTCACACTCACACGACTCGATATCCGCGGTGAGAGTCATGAGATGCTCAAGGAGTTGATTGGGAGTTTCACCTTTCTCCATACAAAAGTTTTGCAATTGCCCCTTGGCAATTTCATATTGAGCACTCCGGAGGGTGGAGGTACCGGTCTTGGATCTTATAATACTTTCCCATAGTTCATTGGCACTTGTGATGTGTATGAAAGGTCTCCTTTGCTTTTCAACCATACCTCTCCTTATACACATGGTTGCAGTGTCATTGAGATTCTTGTCATAAATTTCTCTTGGTATAGGAATCTTTGGATCAACCACATGGTAACCATACTCCAAGATCTCCAGCATCTCATCATTTCCATATCGAAGATGATCCTGCATAGCAACTCTACGCAAGGCAAAATCAGAAGTGGCATCAAGTAAAGGAGGTTTCCCTTGAGAGTTATATTTCGGTTTCTCAACTTGGGGTCTTGCATAAAGCCAGGGAACACTGGAGTGTTCATTGCTAGGAGGTTGTTGACCAAGTGACGGAGTAGGCACAGTTGGCCTCGAAGCCGCACCACCCGAAAGTGGTGCAAGCACCATGGACAACGTGTCTATCCTCATTTCGACCAAGGCCTCAAGAGAAGCATCATGCTCCTCCTTTTGCTTAGCAAGGGCCCGTTCCAGATCCTCAGAAGTAAAGGTCTTGACTTCAGAGGAAGCCTCGCCTTTATCCTTCGGATCTACAACAAGGGGAGTCCCATCAGGGTTCATCTTGCTCTAGGGCGGTTAAGCCACAAGAATAGAGCACGAGGCTTTGATACCAATTGAAAGGATCGAGATGGACCTAGAGGGGGGGTGAATAGGTACAATTATAAAATTTTAATTATGACTTAGCAATTTTAGGCAATAATGCGGAATATGAAAGTGAGCCTAACAATTGTAAGAGTAGTACTAAGTGTTATGCAAGTAACACAAGTATGTAAGTAAGCAACCACAATATGATATAAGTGAGTGCTAAGAGACAAGTAACCACAAGTAGAGAGTTAGGGTTAGGAATAACCGCAACTCCGGGAGAGGAGGATGTATGCCGATGTTCACTTCCTTGGAGGGAAGCTACGTCACCGTTAGAGAGGTGGATGTTACCACGAAGGCACACCAACGCCACGAAGACTCACCCTATTCTCCCTTTGAGACAACACCACGGAGGCATTTCTCAACCACTAGTGGTAGACCTTGGGGTGGTCTCCAAACCCTCACAAACTTATCCGGGGGTAATCACAAAGGTCGATTCCCCTCTAAAAGACTCCTACCGCCTAGGAGTCTCCAACCTCCAAGAGTAACAATATCCAAAGGGAAAAGCTCAAAACTTGCTCAACTCACGATTTGCTTCGGTCACAAGAAGGAGAGGGGAAATATCTTTCTTTTGATTGGAACAACTCTTTGAAACTCACAAGAATCAAACTGGGATCTAAGATTTAGTGTGTGAGCAAGGGAGAGGGAGCACTGGTGTTCTTGAGGTGTGTTTGAGTGAAGTGTTCCCCTTATCTCGAAGAGGTACGAGACTATTTATACAACAAGAAAATTAGAGTCGTTTTAGACAGAGATTGACCTGCCCGGATGATCCGGAAGACCATCCGGATGATCTGGCTCAAGGCCCGGATGATCTGGCAGAGGGCCCGGATGTAAGTGGCAGTAGAAGAGCTGCGAGGAGCCCGGATGATATGGATGACTAGCCGGATGATCCGGCTACATCCACCAAGGTTCTATGAAAACAGGGGCAAGATTACTTGGATGATCCGGGATAGGATCCGGACGATCCGGGCACAGCCCGGACGATCCGGACGATCCGGCTTCAATCATCATGGTCCTGTGATGGAGGGAGTACATTACCCGGATGATTCGGATTAATGTCCGGACGATCCGGGCTTAGCCCGGATGATCTGGGGCTCCGTCCGGATGATCCGGGAAAGAGTTTGTGTAGAGAAACAATAGTAGATTTTGGCCAAGGCGTTTGCTAGGGATTTATTTGGTCCTTTGTGAAAAGTTCTTGTGAGACAAAGTATGAGCAAGTCTTGAACCTATACCTCGGATCCCCTCTTAATAGTGCGGGATTCCTATTACTCAAGAAATATAAAAGAGCACAATGCTTCATCTTTGTTTGCTCCTTTCCTCATTGATAATTTGCTTGAGTAATATCTCATATGATGTGATCATGATGCGTATTAGAAAAATCAGAGAACTAACAACCTGTGTATATACTTAGCAAACATGGTTAGTCCCCTATATGTAAATTTGTCATCAATATTGCACTTTCACACGGCCAAGTCTAACTTCGGAGCATGGTTAATAGTATAGCCAGTTGTTGGTTATAAAGATATGCCATCTCACCTAAAGCCTTCATAAAAAATACTCATAAGATTGAGAATGAATTAAAACACACCAAATGTTTCATTTTTCCTATTATCAGTGGTCAGCTCTGATACAAACAAGGGGAAAAATAACCTGGAACGACTTCTTTATACTCGAAAGTCGTTGCCTTTCCAACTCAAAAGAACAAAGTTGCGAATAAAGAAATTCTCGATGAAAGCACAAGTGCTCCCCGGGTGATTTTGGTAATTAATGTCAACATATCTCTTGTTGGACTAATACTTTCATTTAGCATATTTCAGATAAGTCCAACAGTGGAGTGGCATGGACTAGAGGATGTGGGACCCCTTCAAGATGATGAAGACAAATGATTGGCTCAAGCTCAAAGCTCGGGACTCTACATTTTTCATTTTAGTGATCCAAGATGACATTGAGTCAAGCCAATACTATTAAGAGGGGGTGAGGTGTTGCTTAATGGCTTGCTTGCTCAAAGTGCTTAGTGATATGCTCCAAAGCCCTCAACCACTTTCTCATATCCAAATATATCCCAAACCAAAAGTCAAACTCGGCCCCACCAATTTGATCTATCCGGCGCCACCGAGTTCACTTGACATAGCCACTGCCACAAACCCTTGTCTCTTCGGTCCCACCGATAGGGATCTCGGTCTCACCGAGATGGGATTGTAATCTCTCTGTTTCCCTTCGTAACATTTCGGTCCAACCGAGATGAGCGATAAGTCCCACCGAGATTGCAATGCAAACTCTCTGTTTCCCTTTCATAACGTTTCGGTCCTACTAGAGAGCGAATCGGTCCCACCGAGATTGCCTGACCAACTCTCTAGTTAGTCTATTACCAAAATCGGTCTCACCGAGTTTGTGTAATCGGTCTCACCGAGATTACGTTATGCCCTAACCCTAATGATATCGGTCCCGCCGAGTTGACATGTCGGTCCCACCGAAAACCCTAATGGTCACATTATGAACTAAATCGGCCTAACCGAGTTGTATGATTCGGTCCCACCGAGTTTGGTGATTTGTGTGTAATGGTTAGATTTTGTGTGGAGGCTATATATACCCCTCCACCCACTCTTCATTCGTGAAGAGAGCCATCAGAACATGCCTACACTTCCAACATACATTTTTCGAGAGAGAACCACCTACACTTGTGTTGAGGTCAAGATACTTCATTCCAACCACATAAATCTTGATCTTTAGCCTTTCCCAAGTTGCTTTCCACTCAAATCATCTTTCCACCTAATCCTATCCTATGAGAGAGAGTTGAGTGTTGGTAATACTATCATTTGAAGCAGAAGAGCAAGGAGTTCATCATCAACACACCATTTGTTACGTCTTGGAGAGTGGTGTCTCCTAGATTGGTTAGGTGTCACTTGGGAGCCTCCGTCAAGATTGTGGAGTTGAACCAAGGAGTTTGTACGGGCAAGGAGATCACCTACTTCGTGAAGATCTACCCTAGTGAGGCAAGTCCTTCGTGGGCGATGGCCATGGTAGGATAGACAAGGTTGCTTCTTCGTGGACCCCTCGTGGGTGGAGCCCCCCGTGGACTCGCGCAACCGTTACCCTTCGTGGGTTGAAGTCTCCATCAACGTGGATGTATGATAGCACCACCTATCGGAACCACGCCAAAAATCTCTGTGTCTCCAATTGCGTTTGCACACTCCAATCCCATCCCTTTACATTCTTGCAACTTGCATGATTTACTTTCCGCTGCTCATATACTCTTGTCATGTTTGCTTGATATGTATTGTGAATGTTCAAACTTATGCCAAAACTCCACTTCAACTTAAAGAAATTAAAAATTGCAACTTTTCTTGCTAAGAGTCTATTCACCCTCTCTATTCACCTCTTCTCGATCCTACACTCGATTGTGTAGGTGTGAAGTCTACCGTCAAGCTAGTTTCTAGTCAGTCTAGCTAGTTTCTAGTTAGCATTTCATATTTGCATGAACAATGTGTATATTGGAGGAGCATTGCATGCATACTACTTTTTCTTGATTCATGTGCTATAGCCGGGCTGTAGAATAAGAGCCTGCTTCACTCTCTCTCCTCTCTTCTCACTCCTCCAAGTAGGATTTTAATGACATGACAACTCTTGTAAGCCTGCTGACTAGACCTTATTATACTTGCTCTCACCGTGTTTGGTTCGAGGGCTTCGACTCATGACTTGTGACACTAGGTGCTGGGAGCTCCTATACAGCGTTGCAGGCGCCCGTTAACGACCCGACGCCTGCAGCGCTCCTAGCATGGGCCGGCCCACTAGCGTGCTGCCCCAAGTTTTTATTTTTTTTATGAAAATAAAAATATGAAATGAAGAAACGTTTACAGATTTAAAGAAAAAAGTTCATCCATTTGAAAAAATACGTTGACATCTTTAAAAAAAGTTCATAAATTTTGAAAAAGTTCATCAATTTTAAAAAAAGTGCATTCAAATTGAAAAAAAATCATTAAATTTAGGAAAAGTTCATTAAATTTTTAAAAAGTTCGTAGAAATTGAAAAAAAGTTCATGTATTTTTAGAAAAAGTTCATGGAACTGAAAAAAAGTTCATAAATAAAAAAGTTCATCCATTTTCAAGAGATATGTTCATTAAATTTCGAAAAAGTTCATCAATATTCAAAAAAGTTCATCAATCTCGAAAAAGTTCACAGAATTTTCAAAAAAAATGTCAACCAGCCCCTAGATGGGCCGGCCCATTTACGGACGCCACAGGCGCCAGTTAATAAAATGCACGTTAACTGGCACCTGTGGCGCCAAATAGGAAATGCCCCAGGTGCTATTCATCCGAAAGTGTTGTTTTGAGCACGAGCTCAGATGAGCTCGTTATCTTCATCGCTCGTTCGCTCCTGGATTCCCACCAGCCCATGTACTCTAAATAGTACTATCTCCGTCCTGGTTTATTAGTCCCCTTTGTAATTTATGTCAAATTTTGACCTAAGATTTAGCTAACAAAATGTTCATTCATGTCAACAAAAATTCTATGGTTGGATTCGTATTTGAACATAGTTTTTAATGATATTTTTTTTGACATGCACGAACATTTTGTTAGTTAAATATATGGTCAAAATTTGACATAAAATACAATGGAGACCAATAAACCAGGATGGAGGTAGTATATGTGTGTTGGCATAAGCGAGTAATAACATTTTCTCTCATATTTGAGCCGATCCATGTAGTAGCCCTTGAGTCTGCATGCTAAGCCCGGCTCTAATTACTTGATATCCTATATGACGCTCGATGCGTCACATAGTTGAGCGTACCCACAGTAAGATTGCACATGCCGACTGCCCAATATGACTCAAAGATATTCCAATTTCTTATTTTTGGCTTTTCAGCTCGTTTCCCCCAAAATAATCTGCTTGATTTGTTTATGGATTTTATAATTTTTTATTGTAAGATTAGAAATAAATTCATGAACGTAAAACTGCTCAGAAATTTTGATATATTATGACGCTAAAAATATCTTATATTATTAAAATTATGCTCTAAATTCTAAAAATAAACAAGCATTTCTAAAAATGTTCTGGATTCTTTAAAAAATCCATAAAATGTAGAAATATTCATGTAGATATAAAAATGATCAACAAAACTAAACTACTTACAAATTTTACAAACTTCATTAATTTAATACATACAGGAAATTTTGTAAATAAAGAAGAAAAAAATAAGAAATTAATCGGAAAGGAAAAGAAACAGTCAAAAAACAAAAAAAAAGTGAAAAAAAGGAAGAACAAATTAACCTGTAAAACAAAGCCCAAATGAAGCCGAAAGAACCCCACAACAATCCAAACTGGAATAAGAAAAAACAGAGGTGGTAGCACAATTGCATATTTCATTTTTTTGTGGAAGCACATCTTCTGTTTTTTTTTCATACAAGCAAAACTGTGCCTCTCGCGGAAGCACATGCTGTGCTATTCCTTTTTGGGCGAACCATGGTTATGCTTTTTGCGGAAGCACAAAAAAGTGAGCCTCTCGAAAAGAAACTAAAAAAAAACCTTAAAAAAGCCAAAACCTAGGGGGGGAAACCATGAAAAAGTAAAAAAAACAAAAACACATACAAAAACAGAAAAAACTGGTGCTACCGCGGGGTGCGGCCAGCACGCAACACGTGGAGGCTGCTGGGCGCACCAAGTGTCGCACTCCAAGCAACCAAAAGTGCCCGCTGGGTATCACCGTAGGGGTACCCGTTAGTTAGTTGCTCTATATAAATTGGGACTTTTTGAATATTGGATGCAATTACTAATTCCTGATCTGATATTGTGTCCTGTCTGGACTGCACATTCGCTGCCTGGATCAGGAACCCTGCCTTCGTGCTACCCACGCACGAGAGCTAATTCTCGCTTAGTGTGAGTCAGATAGCTGTTCTCTCTGAAGGATTTTTCTCTTGCGTGGCAACTGGGCCGGCCCATTTATCTGTTTGTTTCGCCTTCGGTAGCCCGCTCAGGAGAAGACGCTCGCAGCTCGCTCAGTTTCGTTGGTTTTTTCCTGTTTATCTTTCTTTTGATTGCCTTTTTATTTATTTTCTGTGTGTTTTCTTCGGTTTCATTGTTGTTTTTCCTTTCTTTTGTTATGTCCTTTTGCTTGCTGTTTTCAATTGTTATTTTCTTTACTTTCGTTTTCTATGTGATTTCCTTACTGTTGCCATTGGGTTTTTCTTTGCTTTTTATTTATTTCTTTTTGTTTATTTGTCTTTATAGTTTTTCAACACATGTCTACATTTTATTAATACACAGTGTACATTTTTAGTATATGTCAAGAACATTTTTAATACATTTTTAACATTATTATAATACACTATGAACATTTACTTAAATATATGTTTTGATGTATATTGTTCTGATACACATTGTATATTTTTGGTATACATCAAAAACATTTTGTATACAGGTTTAACATTTTTCATATAGATGGTTAATATTTTTTCAAATATATGTTTTGGTGTCTATTTTTCGTGTACATCATACATTTTTTATATACGTGAAGAAAATGTATTTATTACATGTTTAACATTTTTGAAATACATTTTTTAAATATACATGTTTTGATGCCTATTGTTTTATACACATTGTACATTTTTGGCATACGTCTGAAACATTTTTTAATACAGAAAAATTTTATATACATGGTTAACATTTTTTTCAAATATATGTTTTGATGTCTATTTTTTCGTGCACATAGTACATTTTTCTTATATATCCAGACATTTTCTTAATACACGTTTAATATTATGCAAAGTAATTTTAGAAATACAATCATTTCTAAATAGTAACGAAAGTAGAAAAAAATAGCAGAAAACAGAAGAAAAACACGCTAACTAGCTCGTGGGCCCGGCGAGACACGCGTCCAACTCGCCATAAGCGAGGTATAGACGCACCGGCAGCTCGCGCGGCTCCTGTACTGAGCGAGGAGGAGGACAGCTGGCCGTTGGCGTGCCGTTGACTCGGCCCGGGCTGCAGTCAAGGTCGTGGATCCTGCGTACGCAAACACAGAGTATAAAACATGATGGTGACTGGATCTGAACTGAGGTCGCCATTTCAAACGCATGCCCCATACGATCGGCAGGCAGGTCAGCTGCTGCCGGGCGTGGCGTGGCGTGCGTCGTGCATGCAACGTGGACGACTTGCATTTTCCTGCATGCAAGTGGGCGTGGCCTGGCAGCTCATCTCATCTCATCTTTACACTTGCGCGTAAAAAATTATCTCCTCATGCATGTACTACATCTGATGGCTACGACTAATCAATGCAGTTAGGCAGATTTCACAGCTCGGAATGTCCTGCAGTTTGGTGCGGTGACCTAATAATCCTGGCTCAGCTAGCAGCACTTCACTCCCTCCCTTGCGGCCTGTCGGTCTGGAGCTGGATGCATGGATATAATATACGCAGAGGCAGGGCTGCTGACTTTTGGGTGAGTACAGGTACTGTACGAAACGACGACTTGGTTATAGTATGCAGGATCAGCCTTTGTGTCAGGACGCGCAAAGGCAAAAGGGATTGGTGGACTTGGACGTGATGCTGCTACTGTTAATTGGTCCTAGAGTCACTTGTCCACTGTACGTCGGTGCTCCTAAGGTAAAGCATTGGCATGCTAGCTAGGACTCACCTTGTCCACTGTACCATGATCGATGCGTGCCACGGTTCCTGCAGGGCCAGGCCAAAGCAAGCAGCCAAGCCGGCAATCACAGGCTCGTGCATGGTTTCTGTTGGAGACAAGGGTTTTGGCAATACTTCACGATGTATTGATCGGTGCATAGCGCACGTATATATGGAGTACAAGGTGAGCCACAACATCAACTATACAAAGACTAGGAGGTGGGCCAGACTATACAATATACATGCACGAACCATATATTCAACACCCCCCGCAGTCGAAGCGTCGTCGGAGACACAAAGACTGGACCTGAACTCCTCGAAAACAGAAATAGGCAGTTCTTTCGTCATGACGTCGGCGAACTGCTGTGCCGTCGGGACGTGGAGGACCCGGATGCGCCCAAGAGCCACCTGCTCACGAACGAAGTGTATATCGAGCTCAATATGCTTCGTTCGACGATGATGGACCGGGTTGGCGGAGAGGTAGACGGCGAAGACGTTGTCGCAGTAGACGAGCGTGGCCTTGTGAACATCACAAAGCAACTCCTGAAGCAGTTGACGGAGCCAAGAGCATTCAGCAACGGCGTTAGCCACTGCTCGATACTCAGCCTCGGCACTCGAGCGGGACACGGTGGGCTGTCGCTTGGAGGATCAAGAGATCAGGGACGGCCCAAGGTAGACAAAGTACCCCGAGGTGGGGCGCCGTGTGTCCGGGCAGCCAGCCCAGTCCGCATCAGATTAGGCGACGAGGTCGGTGGAAGCGGAGGCCGTCAGCGTAAGTCCCAAAGACTGGGTGCCGCGTATGTATCGGAGGATACGCTTCACCAGAGTCCAGCGGGAGTCGCACGGAGCATGCATGTGGAGACAAACCTGCTGAACAGCATACTGCAAGTCGGGGCGTGTCAGGGTCAGGTACTGCAAAGCACCCACAATGGAGCGATAGAAGGCCGCATCAGATGCAGGCGAACCCTCCAAAGCGGAAACCTTGGCCTTGGTGTTGACGGGCGTAGGAGCGGGCTTGCAATTAAGCATGCCAGCTCGATCGAGAAGCTCATGGGTGTAGCACTGCTGGTGCAGGAAGAACCCATCAGGACGTCGAACCACCTCAATGCCAAGGAAGTAATGCAGGGGACCCAAGTCCTTTAAGGCAAACTCATCGCGAAGACGAGCAGTGAGCCGCTGGAGGAGCGCGATAGTGGATGCCTTCAGAATGATGTCATCTACGTACAGCAGCAAGTAGGCCGTGTCAACTCCGTGATGATACATGAAGAGGGACGCATCGGAGCAAGTCGATGTAAATCCGAGCGTCTGCAGGAAGGCGGCGATGCGCTGGTACCAGGCCCGAGGTGCCTGCTTCAACCCGTAAAGAGAACGAGAGAGCAAGCACACATGATCTGGATGCGTGGCTTCGACGAAGCTGGTGGGCTGCTCACAGAACACCTGCTCAGCGAGGTGACCATGCAAGAAGGCATTGGACACATCCAACTGATGCACAGGCCAAGCGCGAGACACGGCTAGCTGGAGCACGGCGCGGATCGTGCTCGGTTTAACAACCGGGGCAAATGTGTCGGTGAAGTCCACGCCCGCGCGTTGTCGAAAGCCCCGAACCACCCAGCGAGCTTTATAGCGCTCGAGAGTACCGTCCGGACAAGTCTTGTGCCGAAAGACCCACTTGCCCGTGATGATGTTGGCACGGGGCGGCCGAGGGACGAGTTGCCAGGTACGGTTCCGCTGGAGCGCGTCGAACTCTTCCTGCATCGCAGCGAGCCAATGAGGATCCCGAAGGGCGGCTCGAGCTGACAATGGGAGAGGGGACGGCTCAGAGATGGAAGCAGCGAGAAGGTACTCATCGCTGCGGTACCGTGTGCTCGGGCGGAGGGTGCCAGCCCGAGAGCGAGTCATCGGACGGGGCAGCGGGTCCGGAGCGGAGACGGGTGACGACGAGGAAGAACCCGCCTCCTCCGAGGCCACAGGCGAGGCCGCCGGCGAGGCGGCAAGTGAGGCCGCCGGCGAGGCGGCGGGCGGGGCCACGGGCGCCGAGGAAGGTGCAGCCCCCAGGGCAGCCAACCGGGGAGAAACTCGACCCGTGGCGCGGGGGGGCACCCTCAAAGCCGGGAGGCGGCCCAAGAGAAGCACGTGGGCGACCGTCACCGGGAGCGGGCAAAGCCGTAACATCCGAACGTACCTGCTGAAACGGAAAAACCATCTCATCAAAGTAAACATGTCGTGAAGTGATCACCCAATGTGAGATAGGATCATAGCATCGGTAGCCTTTGGTGTTGGGGGGATAGCCGAGAAAGATGCAGGCCACAGACCGAGGTGCGAGTTTGTGAGGAGTAGTGGAAGCGATGCTGGGGTAGCACAGGCAACCGAAAATACGGAGCTCGACATAGGAAGGTGGCGTGCCAAACAAGAGGTGATGAGGTGCAAAGTTTCCGTGAGTGCGACAAGGACAAATGTTGATGAGTAGTGATGCGGTGGCTAGCGCGTCGGGCCAAAAACATAGTGGCACGTTGGCGTGAAAAAGGAGGGTGCGAACGCAGTCGTTAAGAGTGCGAAGCACGCGCTTAGGGTGGCCGTTTTGTTGCGAAGTGTACGGGCAAGTGAGACGAAAGATCGTGCCATGTGTGGCGAGAAGGTTGCGGCTCGCAAGGTTATCAAACTCCTCCCCGTTGTCTGTTTGCAACGCATGAATGGGACGTCCAAACTGCGTGGAGACATAGGAGTAGAAAGCGGTGAGAGTGGCAACAGAGTCCGACTTTCGCCGCAACGGGAAGGTCCACACACAGTGCAAAAAATCATTAAGGATGACAAGATAATAAAGATAGCCCGTGTTACTTGCAACAGGAGAGGTCCAAACATCACTATGAATTAATTCAAACGGGTATGATGCGACATGCGAGGAATTGCTAAAAAGAAGACGAACATGTTTGCCGAGACGACAAGCATGACAAGTGTGATCGTCGATCTTATTACACGTGAATGAAAAACTCCGAAGAATATGACGAAGGGTGGCGGTGTTGGGATGACCGAGACGGGCGTGCCAAAGGTCCACTCCAGCGGAAAGCGCCATGGGTGCAGCGGCAGAGGAAGTGGATGAGTGGACCGGATAGAGCTCGTCGGGGCTGTCACATCGGTGGAGCACCATCCGGGTATGGGCATCCTTAACAGAAAAGCCAGACATGTCAAATTCAACGGTAACAGAATTTTCACGTGTAAGAGAACAAACGGAAACAAGATTTTTAATGATGTCAGGAGAGACAAGTACGTTAGAAAGATATAACGGCATGGAGTTAGAAGGAAAAGCAGCATGACCGACATGAGTAACAGGCATGGAAGAACCGTCACCCACGGTAATGCGAGCAACGGTGTGAACGGGGTGAGCGGCAAGAAGGTTACCAGGGTTGGCGGCCTGCTACCTCTTGAGCACTGCGTTGGTTTTCCTCGAAGAGGAAGGGATGATGCATCAAAGTAACGTAAGTATTCCCCTCAGTTTTTTAGAACCAAGGTATCAATCCAGTAGGAGGCTACGCGCGAGTCCCTCGCACCTGCACAAAACAAATAAATCCTCGCAACCAACGCGATAAGGGGTTGTCAATCCCTACACGGCCACTTACGAGAATGAGATATGATATATATGATAAGATAATATTTTTGGTATTTTTTATGATAAAGATGCAAAGTAAAATAATAGCAAAGTAAAAGCAAAGGAAATAACTAAGTATTGGAAGATTAATATGATGAAGATAGACCCAGGGGCCATAGGTTTCACTAGTGGCTTCTCTCAAGAGCATAAGTATTCTATGGTGGGTGAACGAATTACTGTTGAGCAATTGACAGAATTAAGCATAGTTATGAGAATATCTAGATATGATCATGTATATAGGCATCACGTCCGAGACAAGTAGACCGACTCCTGCCTGCATCTACTACTATTACTCCACTCATCGACCGCTATCCAGCATGCATCTAGAATATTAAGTTCATGAAAACAGAGTAACGCCTTAAGCAAGATGACATGATGTAGAGGGATAAACTCATGCAATATGATGAAAACCCCATCTTGTTATCCTCGATGGCAACAATACAATACGTGCCTTGCTGCCCCTACTGTCACTGGGAAGGACACCGCAAGATTGAACCCAAAGCTAAGCACTTCTCCCATTGCAAGAAAGATCAATCTAGTAGGCCAAACCAAACTGATAATTCGAAGAGACTTGCAAAGATAACCAATCATACAAAAAATAATTCAGAGAAGATTCAAATATTGTTCATATATAGACTTGATCATAAACCCACAATTCATCGGAATCAACAAACACACCGTAAAAAGAAGATTACATCGAATAGATCTCCACAAGAGAGGGGGAGAACATTGTATTGAGATCCAGAAAGAGAGAAGAAGTCATCTAGCTAATAACTATGGACCCGTAGGTCTGAGGTGAACTACTCACACTTCATCGGAGGGGCTATGGTGTTGATGTAGAAGCCCTCCGTGATGGATACCCCCTCCGGCGGAGCTCGGGAACAGGCCCCAAGATGGGATCTTGTGGATATAGAAAATTGCGGTGGTGGAATTAGGGTTTTGGCTCCGTATCTGATCGTTTGGGGGTACGTAGGTATATATAGGAGGAAGGAGTACGTCGGTGGAGCAACAGGGGGCCCACGAGGGTGGTAGGCACGCCCCCTACCTCGTGGCCTCCTCCTTTGTTTCTTGACGTAGGGTCCAAGTCCCCTGGATCATGTTCGGTGAGAAAATCACGTTCCCGAAGGTTTCATTCCGTTTGGACTCCGTTTGATATTCCTTTTCTTTGAAACCCTAAAATAGGCAAAAAACAGCAATTTTGGGCTGGGCCTCCGGTTAATAGGTTAGTCTAAAAAATAATATAAAAGTGGATAATAAAGCCCAATAATGTCCAAAACAGTAGATAATATAGCATGGAGCAATCAAAAATTATAGATACATTGGAGACGTATCACGACCATGTGAGCCGTGGTTCCGGTGTCCATATACCAGTCGCCACCGCCAGAGTACTGCTGCAGCGTGGGGGCGGTGTGGAGGGCCGCTAGGAGAGCGGGGTCCCAAGATGCCGATGGAAGAGCTGGGGCGGACGGCGCCGGCTGAGGCGGTGGCGCCACGTACCCATCGGCCGAGGGCAGCCGGTAGGCCGCGGAGGGGCCGTAGAGCGGCACGGGCCGGTACAGCTGAGGGGCCACATGAAGCGCCTGATGAGCCGCAGGGCGGGCGTCGAAGAGGCCCGGAACGGGGGCATGCGGGATAGGCATGGAGTACACGTGCACAACCCCGGTCCAGGGGTTCTAGCCGACCTGCCAGGGCGCCGGTGGGAGCTGCTGCTGGTGGTGGCGCGGCGCCCCGCCGGGCGCAGCCGGCTGCTGCTGCTGCGGCTTGCGGCAGCCTCGGCCACGACGGCCCCCGCGGCGCTGCTGCTGCTGCTCGGCGGGGGGCTGCAGAGGGGTCGGCGACTGCTGCGGGTACGGGAACCCGGGCGGCGGCGGCGCTGGGAAGGGACCCGGGACGGGCCCCAGTGGGGCGGTGGGTGGCGCACCGCCGCGGGTACCGGCGGTGAGGGCGGTGTGGGTGACTCGGGTGCGGGACATCCGCATCCTCTGCTCCTCCAACTTTAGGTACGCAACAATCCTCGGAAACGTCGGGTTGGTGATGAGGGGGATGTTGGAGGCGGCATTCCCGAAATCATCGTTTAGGCCAGTGATGAGGGTGTTGAGGAGGAGCTCGTCGGAGACCTTCTCACCAAGATCATGGAGCTCGTCAACAAGCTTCTTGAGGCGCATGCAGTAATCATCAACGGACGTGTTGAGCTGCTGGCACCCAAAGAACTTGCCGCGCAAGAAAACCTTGCGTTGAAGCGCGTTGTCGGTGAAGAGGCCGTTGAGCTTGGTCCAAACAGCGTGAGCATCATCGTCGACGGAGACCACGTGTGGAAGAGATCCTTCGAGATGGTGGTGTAGAACCAACGAATGAGGGTGGCGTCGATGGACATCAACTCCTCATCGTCCTCCATGAAGCGGGAGTCCACGGAGCCATCAATGTGATCCCGGATGTTGTACTCCCGGAACACGAGGGAGAAGTATGTCTTCCATGCATAGTACATGGAGGTGAGGTGGTCGAGGACGACGGGAACCCGGGCGAGGATGTTGAGGTCGCGGATGACGACGGGGTCAAGACCTTTGAACGGGTTGGTGCCGCGGCTACGAGTGGTGTCGGAGGAGCCGGGGGAGGCCATGGGGTTGGCGGCGTCTCGCGGGGAAGCGGCACGGCCGAGGGATGGAGGCGCGGCCGGGTGGCGGCGCGGTAGGGTGGAGGCGGAAGCGGGAGGGCGCACATGGGGGCGGCGGTCGCGGCGGTGTGGGATCGCAGCGGTGACGGCGGCGACGATGGTAGGTGGCGGCGGCGGCGATGGGGATCGCGGCGGCGGCACACGGGTTAGGGTTAGGATCTTAGGTATGATACCATGTTCGTGACAAGGGTTTTGGCAATGCTTCACTGTGTATTGGTCGGTGCATAGCGCACGTATATATGGAATACAAGGTGAGCCACAACCTCAACTATACAAAGACTAGGAGATGAGCCAGGCTATACAATCCAGGAATAAGAATAGAAGCTCCTCAGGCCACTCCTCAGCGGTTTGGGATTCCTGGCCGTCGGATCTGGTTGCTTGATGGATCTTGGGCCGTCGGATCGACCCCTGGAACGACCTCGTCAGTTGGATAAAAAAAGTTACTGCTGGAATGAATAGTTACTCCCGTTTCGTGCCACCGCTCGTAAATAGTCTGTCCAGCCGGGGGCATTTTCGTCATTTCACTCGCACGGGTATAAAAGGGCCGGCTCATGTGGTTAACCCTAGCCTCCTCCTCTCCCCTCCCGAGCGCCTCCTCTCCCTATCTCTCTCTCGTTCCCCTCCCCTCCCACGCGCCTCCTCTCCCACTCGCCCTCGCGCCGCCGCCTCCGCTCGCGCTCGCACCGCCGCCTCCGCTGAGAGGACCTCGCGGTCTCCTCTCCTACTCGCGCCTCTCCCTCTCCTCTTTCTCCTGC
Organism: Triticum dicoccoides; assembly: GCF_002162155.2. NCBI lineage: Eukaryota > Viridiplantae > Streptophyta > Magnoliopsida > Poales > Poaceae > Triticum > Triticum dicoccoides. The sequence continues at coordinate 518,249,031 of NC_041384.1, read as the reverse complement.
TCGCCTCTCACCTGATCCCTAGCCCACCGCCCGCCTCCCTGCCCCACCGCCGCCCGCCACCGCCTGCTGCCGCCGCCGCCCGCCGCCGTCTCGTCTAAACCGGCAAGACGCCAAACCCAGCGCCCCCT
>NC_041384.1:518219082-518248692 GCF_002162155.2 Triticum dicoccoides | reverse complement strand
CCCTCCCAAACCCCAGAATCCCCTGCCCGCGCCGACCCAACCAATCCCGCACCCACGCGCCCGCACATACGCAGCAGCAGGGCATCGACGACGAGGACGACGACGCGGCGCAACGGAGGGGTGCAGGTCAGCGAAGGGCACATGCCACTGCTCACGCCGCTGCTGCGCTCGGTGCTCAACAGGAGTAGCTCGTGCTACGTCCTCACCACCGGAGAGGACGCCAAGATGAGCATGGTAAGCCATCTCCGTGTCCTCTCCGCTCCCATTCTTCTTTTCCTATCTAAGCTCAATCTTCTGATGCGTTTCTTCCTCCCTAAATCACATCTTGGACTTTGCAGGAGGTGCATGGGTTGTGCATTCGGATGAAGACTCAGTAGGTGGAGCAGCAAGAGGTGCCCCTCCGTAGGGCAGATTTGTGGGTGAGCTCCTCTACACGATATACTTCCCAGGTTGTATGGATGTTGTGAATATCTGGGTGATGAGAAAAGGGGTGGATGCTAGTGTGACGATGATTTAGATTGGAAGGGTAGCTTATCTTCCTCAAGATTTGTCTGTAGGTGTTCGACAAAACTCCTATAGACTGCCGGGAAGATTATATATGTAACATGTGTGCTCTTTTATTTACTCAGTAATTTTCAACTTATGGATTTCTTATCAATTCCCTTCCAAAAGAGTTCAGATTATGTAGTGTATAGGCTTACGTTCCATCAGCAGTTCTGTACACACTTGAAAGATTTGTTGGGATGAAGAGTATAAGCAATTCCATTGAATATTTGGTTAGGTTTTCACTTTTTAGTTAAATGACAGGAGCAGGAATTTAGTGTAGTATTTTCTCTGTCCTACTCTTACATTGTATATCAGCAGCTCTTTTTTTTCAACTTATATTTCTGAAGCAAAGGTTCTTTTTATATTAGACCAGTGCTTCAAGGAAGCATGAATGTCCCCCAGCCTATGTATAATATCCATGAAAGCATGGATTATGTGGAATTTGGTAATGTTAAAGGAAAGGCAATTTAATACCCCGCTCAAGAAAATTTATAATACACCTACGTAATAAGTCTCTTTGTTTTCCTTTTTCATTGCTTTCGGTTTGTTTACTGTCAACTCTCTCTCTACAGCCACACATCTATCACCAGCTGGTCCATATAGAGGAGGAGATAAGGTACATATCAAGACACCTTTCTCCGTGACTTCCGTTGTTGATGGTCATGATTCTGTTTAGTTACAGGGCGTGGGGTGCTCTTCTTGGAAGACGGTTAGCGGAGCGTGGAATTATAGTCGCTTGCATTGATTATAGGTGCTTACCCTTTGATGGCATTTCTATCTAATTTCATGACTTCTAGGCGAGTAAGTATAGATTGACATATGTCTGGTTGATGAAATATGTAAATATATCTTGCAGAAATTTGCCCCAAGGAACAATAAGTGACATGGCCAGTGATGCTTTTGAGGCATTTTCATTTATTTGTGATACTATTGCTAGCTATGGAGGAGATCCTAATCAGTAAGTGATCATTCGTTATATATTTATATCACAATACACTACTTTGGATGGACTACTTGAATATATCACAGTACACTACTATGGACAGATTATTTGAAACATCACATAGTCAGCTGTTCTTTTTATCTTGAAGGAACTATACGCCGCACTTGAATGTTTGATCCTTTTGAGCGGTGATTCTATCCAAAGTCGTTGTTCTGACGTCGGTGAGCAACCTCGGGCACCACACTGAGTGCTACCGCCTCCCCACCACTCATGACGCCAGGTGAGCTCACACATGCAGCCTCCAGCCTCTTCGTTCATGTTGCGTTTCTCATGATGATCCTATGCCTTACATCTGCCACTTTTTCGTGGAGGCTGTTCTACTTCTTCGAATTCAGGTGGCACAAGGAGGACCCAGTGGTGATCTGGCTGATGGGAAGGCCCGGCTACTGCAGCGAGCTAGCCCTCTTCTACGAGAACGGCGCCTTCCACATAGCAGACAACATGTCGCTACTCCGGAATGAGTTTGGTTGGGATCAGGTATATTATATATACCGACAGTTTGCATACTAATCAATCAATATGTATAATATTTTTCTTAGAGATTGTTTAGACCCTGTATAATCTTCTCTCTGTTTGGAATTGGATATTGGCTACTGCAGGAGTCGAATCTTATCTATGTTGATCAGCAAACTGGGACTGGGTTCAGCTACATGTCTGATTCTGATTATTCACTATATGTAGTTTTGCAATTGATGCGATTAGGATATTACTGGGGGATTTTATCTAGGTTCCAGGGTGTTGAAAATTAAAAAGAATGTAACTAAAATTTTACTAAATTTAAAGCTGCATTTAAGATTTATGGTTTAAAAAGAACATACTTCCAAGTTCCAGATCAGTTTGCGGTGTGTGTGCGCGCGCGCTCAAAAGGTATAATTTAGTTTAATGGATGCTATGCATCATGAGAGTACTTGATCTTTGTATATGTATTACAGTTTGCCATCTGGTGTCAATCTAATTTCTTAACACGAAAATGAGCAATTGTGATTCACCTCTTCTTTCCTAATAATAGTTTGCTTCTGACTAGCGACTCGTGGCGCTGGGTGTGCTTGCTTACTTTGTCGCGCAACTTCTTTGATCACCGCGTAGAACCTGACCTGGGTGTTGCAGGTTGCTCTCCCGATCTCTCTCTCATTAGCTACCGTGGTGTGCTATATAGACTGATATCTGAGTTTCATGCACCTTTTGGAAAAATGACTTGCCTTAATTGTTATGTACTATCCATTCAACTTGCTAAATGTCAAAGTAATACTACATTCTTTGACATATACCAATGGATAGAATGTGCACATCCGACCATCGATAAGAATTTTTTTTTGTATTACTTTCTTGTAGCTCTGTCCATGGTGGTCTCATGGATGTAGTGGTGACACCTCTCCAAGTATACATGTCCAAAATCATTATTTTGTGGGAATTCTCGCAGACTTTGCCTTTGTTCCAGTAATTCTTTAACAAGTATTCTTCTTCTTTTCTCAACCTCTTGCATGCAATTTCAGGCCACTCCATCTATCCATGAAATATACATGTTAGTAGCATATTTTGTGATATCTTATACTACCATCTTATCTTATATTCACATTACCGCTGTAAAAAAAATATACAATAGACTGCCTGCTACTTGATGCAATTTTAATATCTTCCTAAGAATACATACACAACTCATGTTTTGTACGAGTTATGAGAGAATACACAACTCTCAGGTTTATGTGATTGTGAGCTAGATGTTCATGCGTGTGGTTGTTTTGGCCGGTGATGTGCAGGGAGGCATGCAACGACGGCATGAAGAACAACATCGAGACCATACGTTCGGTTTCTCTGTGCTCGCTCTGCTGCCATCCACACCCGCACTATCCCAGCTCGTGTGCCGGCTCGAGGTTGGAGATCTTCTCCTCTCCCCTCCTCCTTCACACACCTTATCTTGGGGCTGCCATCGTGGTGCTTTGTATCTGCACATAATCTGTAGGTGTTCTCATCGGATAAACGTACCAGATTTTCAATCCACGGCATGATATGTGATGGAATTTTCAGCTAGAGATGGTTGTTACCTATTGGTCAGAGAAGCTATTGATAACACACCATGCATTGCAAACACAAACAAAAACGTGATTATGCATAATTCATGTACTACTGATGCTATTTTACATGGAAATCATGGGAAAAAACCCCTATCATCGATCTGATTGTTATACTACTGATTGGTTTGGTTTGCAATGTTGTAGTGATAGTAGAGAGATTTCCTTATATTATTTTACTTTTGATAGACACCAAGTTCAGAAATTATTGCTCTATAATGATAATATTCTTAGATTATTTTTGTGTATTTTTTAATTTGATGCCACTTCTATAATTAAAACAATGATGTCTCCAATGCGTATGCTACTTCTTTGCTTCAAACTATAGCATGCGTTATTACGAAAGTCACCCACTCACCGATTCTGCTCGATCTCTTCCTCCTTGGCGCTCGGCAGGAGAAGCTCAGGCCGCCACCACACAAAGGGAGAGGAACCCAAGATGAATCTATCCCGCCTTACTGTCCATGACCCGACGACAGAGACAGCTACTTCGAGCCTAGGTGTGTAGCCGCCAACCCTGCATTTCGAGCCTAGGCAACCAAGTTTGTGTCTACTTCTCTGATTAGTTGCTTATGCTTCATGGTCTTTGTGGGAAACACAACATGATGCCTTGCTGGTTCCTGAGCAAGGCCTTTTGGGACCGATCTCTCTAGCGTTAAAGAAAGTAAGATTGATGCTTTGTTTTCTCTATTTTTGTTGGGTTGGAGCAGAGTGCGTGGGTTACCAATCCCATATGCCAGTGTATAGCAAGAACAAAAAAACTTTAGTTGATTTGACTTTTAACCTAAATTTATTTAGGAAACTTATATTAACCTTTATCTTAGTTAGTTGCACCAGCTTGCATGTATTTAAGTAACTAGAGAAGTTTGGTCCTTGCTTAGCCATATAATCATAGGACAAATATGTCGTGGTTGCAATTGTTATCCAGGTGATGTTTTCAGGAGCTAGATTAAATTCAGTACAATGATTTGGCCATCGACTGTGTGAAAATATCTACAACTTTCTGTTTGAGATGGGGATATTTGTTAGATTAGCAGATGCACATTTGAGTATGATGTTATGTTGTGTTGTTAGCATGTAGAAATATTAGTATAAGCTCCGCAGAGAAGAAAAACCACAAATTTGTATAAGCTAATTACATCATTTATTTGTGTTGTTTATGGTTGTAGTGGTTGACGGCGACTAGGTTCTCAATACAGGTTCCGATCATTATTAAAGGTTACTATGTCAAAATTAGGATGTGCAAGTTGATGACGGTGACTATGGTTGTAGTCGTAAGGTATTTAGTCTTCTAAAATGATATGCATCATTGTTAAATGTCGAAATTAGGCAGTTCAACAAGAAACTTGATGGCAACATGCCTCCTAGGAATAATAAGGACATTCTTTATATAGAGGGAAAGCAAAGACATAATTGTTTCTTCTGGTTTATTGTTACTTCTTATATGTTGAGGCGTGACTAAATCATTTATGAAATGCCATAATAAACCTTTTATTATTACTTATATAGAGGGAAAGCAAAGACATAATTGTTTCTTCTGGTTTATTGTTACTTCTTATATGTTGAGGCGCGACTAAATCATTTATGAAATGCCATAATAAACCTTTTATTTCTTACTGTAGAAAGATAAAAAATGTTCACCGTTATGCACAAAATAGTTTGTCTTAAGGATTGACAATTAGGATGGGCAGGCATACTCAGCCATGGCACCTTGCTGAATGAAAATATTATTTTAGACTCCTAGTAATATATTCTTCCTTGCATTTGTTGCAATTTTTCCCACTTATGCCTTGCATTTGTGGATTCCCCCCCCTATGGTGTAGGTTGTAGTTGCTGTTGTATGATGCTTGTGTGGCTTAGGGATCGATGCTACTCCCTTTAAGATTGTTGCTTCCTGATTTTTCTTACCAGGGGTTGTCATCTAAAGTTGATTTTTATAGGAATCAGAATCTGTTCTTTTTCCTTCACCAGGAACTGGTTCCTAATTTGGCTGATGATCCTTTTCTTCCTATGGTATGCAGGCTCGTCGGCGGGGCAGTGCAAGGCATAACTCCGACGTGGTTCCTCGCCGGTTGGACGGTGTTCTGGCGCAACCCGGTGCCCACTGAGTACTGCCTCGGCTACAACCTCCCTTGGTGAGCTCCATCTTCCTCCTGCTCATCTGCTTCGGCTACTGCATTGGACGTGGCCGTGGCTATATTGATGTGGTGCTCGTTTGGTTGATGCTCTATTCCCTGCTCATGCATCGGTTCCTACTTGAGCTCTTTAGTTGTAGATGCATGCTATTCTAGGGTTTGCAGGCTGAGTTCATGTTTGGTTTCTATCATAGGAGTTCCTGCGATGATCTGGTTTACATGTGGATGCTCTGGTTGTATAGTTATGCTCCTGGATTTGCTAAATTGACCAGTAGTGTTTGTGCTAGAGCGATGATGATTAACCTTGACTGAAATAAGTGTGCCTTTGAGCAATCGAGGCACCCGTGGGTATCAAGATGGATCCTCCCTCTTGTCTCTAGAGTCCTTTTTGATCCTGTGATACTTGTTGTTCTGTCCTAGGATGGTCATTCTTGTTGAGTGATAACCAGGGAAGCTCCATTGTATAAACAAATTGATCTATGATAAGAGATGACGGGGGTAGGTTATATGATCGAGGAAAGCCGAATCTGAGCCCACTATGCAATGAACCCTGAACTATTTTTATTTATACTTAAAGGTGTTACTTATTATGCTCTGATGGCTTTCGTGCTGGGGCGATGATGATTAGCCGTGTCTGAAATAAGTGTGCCTTCGAGCAATCGAGGTACCTGTGGGTATCAAGTTGAATCCTCCCTCTTGTCTCTAGAATCCTTTTTGATCTTGTGATACTTGTTGCTCTGTCCTTGGATGGTCATTCTTGTTGAGTGATAACCAGGGCAGCTCCACTGTATAAAAAGATTGATCTGGTGATAAGAGACGGGGGTAGGTTATATGATCGAGGAAAGTCAGATCTGAGCCCACTATGCAATGAACCCTGGATCCTTTTGTTGGGGAACGTTGCAGAAAATTAAAAATTTTCCTACGGTTTCACCAAGATCCATCTATGAGTTCATCTAAGCAACGAGTCTAGGGAGAGAGTTTGCATCTACATACCACTTGTAGATCGCGTGCGGAAGCTTGCAAGGTGATGATGTAGTCGTACTCGACGTGATCCAAATCACCGATGACCAGCGCCGAACGGACGGCACCTCCGCGTTCAACACACGTACGGGACGGGATACGTCTCCTCCTTCTTGATCCAGCAAGGGGGAAGGAGAGGTTGATGAAGATCCAGCAGCACGACGGCGTGGTGGTGGATGCAGGGCGTCACAGCAGCAGGGCTTCGCCGAGACTACGAGGGAGAGACGTAACGGGGGGAGGTGGAGGCGCCAGGGGCTGGTGTATGAAGTCCCTCCTCTCCCCCACTATATATAGGGGTGCCAGGGGGGGCGCCGGCCCTAGTAGATGAGATCTACTAGGGGGGGCGGCGGCCTAGGGGAGGTTTCCCTCCCCCGAAGGCACCTTCCACCACTAGGACTCCTCCTAGGGGGAAACCCTAGGCGCATGGGCCTATAGGGGCTGGTGCCCTTGGCCCATGATGGCCAAGGCGCACCCCCTACAGCCCATGTGGCCCCCCGGGACAGGTGGCGCCACCCGGTGGACCCCCGGGACCCTTCCGGTGGTCCCGGTACAATACCGATAACCCCGAAACTTGTCCCGATGCCCGAAATAGCACTTCCTATATATAATTCTTTACCTCCAGACCATTCCGGAACTCCTCGTGACGTCCGGGATCTCATCCGGGACTCCGAACAACATTCGGGTTTCTGCATATACATATCTTCATAACCCTAGCGTCACCGAACCTTAAGTGTGTAGACCCTACGGGTTCGGGAGACATGCAGACATGACCGAGACGCTCTCAGTCAATAACCATCAGCGGGATCTGGATACCCATGATGGCTCCCACATGCTCCTCGATGTTGTCATCGGATGAACCACGATGTCGAGGATTCGATCAAACCCTGTATGCAATTCCCTTTGTCAATCGGTACGTTACTTGCCCGAGACTCGATCGTCGGTATCCCAATACCTTGTTCAGTCTCGTTACCGGCAAGTCACTTTACTCGTACCGTAATGCATGATCCCGTGTCCAACATCTTGGTCACATTGAGCTCAATATGATGATGCATTACCGAGTGGGCCCAGAGATACCTCTCCGTCATATGGAGTGACAAATCCCAGTCTCGATCCGTGTCAACCCAACAGCTACTTTCGAAGATACCTGTAATGCACCTTTATAGTCACCCAGTTACGTTGTGACGTTTGATACACCCAAGGCACTCTTACGGTATCCGGGAGTTACACGATCTCATGGTTGAAGGAAGAGATACTTGACACTTGCAAAGCTCTAGCAAAACGAACTACACGATCTTTTATGCTATGCTTAGGATTGGGTCTTGTCCATCACATCATTCTCCTAATGATGTGATCCCGTTATCAATGACATCTAATGTCCATAGTCAGGAAACCATGACTATCTGTTGATCACAACGAGCTGGTCAACTAGAGGCTTACCAGGGACATAGTGTGGTCTAAGTATTCACACGTGTATTACGATTTCCGGATAATACAGTTATAGCATGAATAAAAGACAATTATCATGAACAATGAAATATAATAATACTTTTATTATTGCCTCTAGGGCATATTTCCAACACCTTTTTATTTGTATTTAAAGGTGTTGCTTATTTATGCTCCGGTGTTTATAGTCGTCTTATGGAAAGATTTCTTCTCTCTCATACTTTTATTGCATATGAGTTGTTCTTGATCTTTTATTGTTTGTTGTTGATCCTTGATTTAATCTGGTTAAGAGTAAGCTGCACTTTATTATACTAGAAAGACATGCTCCCAGCAAGTTATAGGGGCCTCTCTTGCTGCCTTAAGTTTGTATGGTAAAGTATGCATCATGTGTGCCTCTGTTTTGTTTCCCTCTTGCATTCCTATGTCTTGCCTCACATATCATGGCACTTGATATATGCATGGTTGTTGGCGGTCGGACACCACCACCGCCGCCGATGCCATCGTGGCTCTTGCCGCCGTCAAACATTAAGTAAGTCGTGACCTTCTCTTTTTTTTCTTAGTGATATGCGCATGGTTGCAACTACTCTACTGATTACAAAAGAAACATGAGCATGGCAGAGGTTGATTACAAAAGTTTTCTTCGTTCTTTCATGTTGGAGTCAGTGGCAGTACCTTGCCAGTTAAATTGCCTTCTTTCCTATTAGAAAGCAGTGTATGCTCTCTAGCTACTTAGTTTTCTTTCTTGGCTGTAGTTTATTTCATATTTGTAGTTTCAAAATGATATGCCAAACATGCTCTAATTTTTTCATGCCATTAGAGATTTCGGCTCATATTACTTCCTCTATGTTTATGGTTGGGTAGTGGTGCTTTACTGATTAGGTATTCTCAATCATGTATCATATCTACGTTCAAAAATATGTTGGAGTCAGTAGCTGCGACCGTGGTTCGGCCTGCAATTCCTGTTGGCTATGCTGATGGCCCTACCGCTGTGATTGACGTCGATGTCCTTCTGTAGTGACAGATGTTGCACGCCAGATAGGTCTCGACGGCGTGCAGTATTTAGTTTTAGCTTTATTGTGTGAGTTGTTTGTGTTTTTCTGGTTTTCCATTGGTCCTAAACTGTACATCGAAATTAATGTAGATGTATTAAGAGAGATGAGCTACTATGTAGGCATTATTTGTTTTTGTTATGTACCTGGTTACTTAATAATCGTTCTTAATATTGAAAAGGGACAGAAATAAGCTGAGTATTTGATCTGACTTGGTAGTGTTTGCCGTTTAACACATCTATGTCATTAGACCAGTTCTTTTTTCTTCTCACAGTTTGTCATTTAGAATGATTTTTTAGAGGAACCAGGAACTGGTTCCTGATTCACTTTGTCCTCTTTGTTGATGATCCTTTTCTTCCTATGGTTATGCAGGCTTGAGTCTCAGTTTGATCTTACGGTTCTACGGCTCAAAGGTTGATGACTGCCATGAGGCACTACCCAGTTAAATCTCCGTAAGTTGTTGAGCATGAACTTTTCTTCTTAATTATTTTTCATCTTCTTAGCCTTGCCACATCATCTCTTAAAAATAGTTTGAATCCATCAATTGTGTGCTCTGCCTATGCAATTCATTGAACCGTAAGATTAAAACCTTCATAAGGTGTAGCCCTGTCTCCAACTACCTTCTGAATATTAACATTTTTGTTGGAAAAAGAAGAAAGATTGAATCATAGTTTGCACTAAATGAAAATGAGTTTTTTTTTACATTTTGTTCACTCACTAGGAGGGTCACTATTTATATGCTTGCTTCAACTTTTTCCGGATCACCATGTAAATCATTTGTACAGGAGCTCTGGAACAAGAAAAACAATAATCACAAGGATGGAGGCTTAACATGTATTTTGTTTGCCATCTGGTGTTTATCTAATTTTTTGATGGTGTGACCAAAACCAGATTACCTTTTATAATGTTAGTATTGGAGTGCTATCTGCAATGGCATCTACTATATATATACTGAAAGTAGTTTTATTTATCTTTAGAACTTGATATATTTTCTAAAACCACGTATTATGCTTCTATTTGTATCTATGACTTCTGAAGCAAGTCAACACCCACACAGGCAAACAAACCAAACTGCCGATAGAGTCACTGTATATAAGGAAATTTACTTTGCTTCCAGTAGTGGGTTTAGGCTTGATAGAAGCTTGGTTGTTTATATTTTCAGAAAACTGGATCTATCATGATTAAGATATGGTCAACATGTATATATTTGGTTCTACTGTGCCCTCCAGTGTTGCTTACCAATGTGATTGCTTAATGATTACTACGACATATCTTGCTAGGTCCAAGCTGACAACAATCCTCTTGGTCTTAAAAATTTTGTCGAGGCGGCAGGGATCAAAGAATAACAGATCTGGGTCTTCGCCTTCTAAGATTAGAAGGGGGAAACCATCGCTCACTGTCCATATGCTTTAAAAGCAAATCTCAAGTGCATTGCCTATACAAAAATAATTTTGTGGTCATCTATCTCACAAACTATTCACATCAAGTTTATATGGAATGGCACTCACGAAGGCAATTGAGCCAAGCTATCTATTGTATGCCTAACTATGGCTTCGTAGTTTTATCGCCTCCATTGCCATTGTTGGCTTTTTCTCTCTTATGTTTCTGCTCATAATACTGAACTTAATGTTAGCTAATTAGTTTTTCTATTCGTATGACCGTAGTGGATGCTGCCTTGCTTTTGGCACGGGTTAGCTTTGATAGTCTCATGCCCATGTTTAATTTGATGATCGATGTTACTCTTCTGGTACATATTGAATGTTTCTTCTTACTCTTGAACCGGCCAGATAATCGGTTGTTCTGTTACATGTGCTAAAACTTGCCTTCATACTGATACATCATGCCATTTGATCTTCCATCGGTTGACCATATCGTTGGGACCGGCATCCTCGATCCAGTATACATGCACGAACCATATATTCAACCTTTCCAACCTTTTGCGAGCCACGGGACGTGAGGAGCGCTCGTGGCCAAAACCAAGACAAAAAGATGGTAACCATTCCTTCAAAAAAAAAAGATGGTAACCCGGGTACGCGTGGGCAGAAGGTGGGGCGGGTCCACGGGCGGCCATGAGCCTGAAACGGGCGCGCGCGGTTGACCTCATTTTTATCCGCATGCGCTGCCGGATTTGGCTCCAACACCCGGAGGTCGTTGGCTAGCTTGCAAGAGAGTGGTGTCGGATTTTGTCTCGGCCGGACGGATCGGACGCGGTTTCTTCTTGGTGCGGTGCGGTGGACAGCGTCCCATTCTGGCATGCATTTTGCGCAAGGGCGTGCATCCTCCTACCACCCCGTAGTCATAGTGTACTGCTGGCCTCGATAAACAACAACAACAAGATTTCCTGCTGCTCCCGTCACAATCACGACGTGACTGTGCAGATTGCGTATGAACATCGGCTACGTTGGTAGTAGCCAGTTGTGTGTGCGTACATCTTTTTTTTAGAACAAAAAACAAAAATGGTATTTGCGTAAAGCACGCAGCGCAGCTGTCCGTCGAATCGGTCGGCGCCTCACTCACTCGCTCACGCAGTCACGCTCTGCTTTTTCGCGCGCGGGGAGGAGGACGCTGGATGGTCAGAATCTTGGCTCTCGATCGGGAAAGGCCGTGGCCGTCGACCGGGTCGTCGCCTCCACCAACCGGGCGGTCGGTGCGTTCCCTTTTGTCTACCGCAGATGGGCCCTGCCTACCCTACCCGGCACCCTGCCTGCTACCCCACCACCCTAGAGCTAAGGGAGCCCATCACCCCCCTTCTGTTTTCCCCTGCATGTTTTCTCTCTCTTTTTTCCGATCATTCTCGTTTGTTCTACTCGCCGGATGTTTCTTAATTCTTGCCCGGATAGTGGGTGCTATAGCACACTCTTGTGTTATACTCCCTCCGTTCCAAAATACTTGACTTCCATTTGTCCAAAAATAGATGTATCTATATATTAAAACATGTCTAGATACATCTATATATTGACAAATGGAAGGCATGTATTGTGAAACGGAGGGAGTACAAAAGAAAAACACTCTTCTTTTTCTGCTCGGAAGGGTGCTTTGTACCTGCCTGCAGCTTTGCATGCAATGCATGCATGCATGCATCCGTCCATCCATGATTGTGTTGCATATGCGATTGGGTTCACTTAGGATGCGTTTGGTTGAAGGTGTCGTATGAATGGGTTGGGACCGTTCAATTTTTTTGGGATTGAACCATTCAATTCATGTGTTTGGCTGAATATAAGTGGTGAGCTAATTATTTAGGACAGGACCACCAGTCATGCTCACATAGTCATGCATGCAAAGGGTGGCCATTTGATTCGATCGATTTGGTTGGGTGGAACGGTTCAGCATCTTCATGGCATATTCTTTTTTTTTGGCTCGAACCATTCATGTGCTTTATAACCAAACATGTCTATTTTCTGAACGATCCCAACCCATTCATGACCGCCCTTGCAACCAAACGCACCCTTAACAAAACACGGGGGAGATGGGCAGGTCCGGCATTCAGTCGGCTCTATTTTATGCCGAGAAGGATCGCGTAAAGCTCGTAGACAGGGCCACAGAATTGAGCTGACAAAGCCTCAGGATACGTACACGGACGTGGAAGATAGTATATTATTCTCATATATACGTGCCGTACCAAATATTGGAAACGGCGTTCTCTTGATGGCTCTTTCGGCCACAATGTTTGCAAGTATACTTGCAAAAGACGCATTCCTTTCCGGCGACGTGTTTCTTTTCAGCGGTCGTACAAGTTATGCCACAATACTCTCTCCGTGTTCTTCTCTGCCGTGGTAGCAATGATGCTGTGATAATTTACTCCAGTGCGTTAAAACTTCAATCGGATGGTTATTGAACATTATGCTACTGTGCCTCTCTACTGCACAATGATAGAATCATACAAGTTCTTCGTTTAATACTACTAGATGTGTTTCTCGTGCGAGAGAATTTTCAGAACCTGCATGCAGCCTTGTTATTAAATTCATATTAGTACTGCGCGCTGCGAAACCAAAGTTCAGATCGTAGACTGTCATGCGGGTGGTGGCACACTGCGCCAGGAGACGAACACGGCATGGCGCATGTGATGGTGGTGCACGGGTGGGAAAAGGCTGCGAGCCACGACGTACGTGGACGACTCTGTCGCCTGAAAAATCGGCAGGATTTAACTTCAGACCAGAGCGTCCATCTCAGCCCAAATGCGTGCTGCATGGCCAATATCTTAGCGGTGCGCGTAGATGGATCACGCATTCACGCCATACGCTCTCATGAGGGGCAAGCACGCAGGCTGTTATTTTCTCAACAACAAAAAAAAGTACGAAGGCTGTGATCCAAAAGGATGACAGCAAGGCCGTACCTCGTGATGAAGTTTATGTTTCCAAGGAAGAAGAAAAAAAATGCTTCATGTGCTTGTGATTTCCGACGGCCGCCCTATAGTTCCAGCACAAAGCGTCGTCGTCTTTGACTCTTTTTTAATAAACTTTCGATCTATTCATCTTTAATCATGATAGTATAACGAATTCTAGAAATAATAAAGATTACATTCAGATCCGTAGACCACTTAGCGACGACTATTAGTATTGAAGCGAGCCGATGACGCACCGCTGTCATCGCCCCTTCCTCGCCGGAGCCGGGCAAACCTTGTTGTAGTAGACAGTCGGGAAGTCGTCGTGCTAAGGCCCCATAGAACCAACACACCAGAACAACAACCGCCGTCGATGAAGATTGTAGATAAGAATGATTCAATCTGAAGACACACGAACAAAGACGAATGACGAACATATCCGAGCAAAACCACCAAAGACAGATCCATCAGAAACACAACTCCACACGCCCACCGACGATGCTAGACGCATCATCGGAACGGGGGCTAGACGGGAGACCTGTATTCCATCTTCAGAGAGCCGCCACCGTCTCGTCTTCCTGAATAGAACACAAACCCTAACAACTCTTGAAAAAAAATCTAAAAACGGAGCCCTCCCACCGGTAAGGGCCGGGATCCACTCCGTCCCCATGGCATGGAAGGTTATACAAAGTTCGTTTTCTAATTTTTGTCCAATTCAAAGAAGTGTATCCCCTCATTTACCGCAAAAAAGAAAAAAATGCATCTTTTATAGGACGTGGCTAGCTATCGCCCGAGCGCCCTCCCATATAAGGAACGAATTTTCAGCGCTTTGACGAGGACACGCAAAAAAGGAAAGCGTGCGCCCCACGCTTGGTCGCTTCACCTGATCGAGTCAATCACGCTTTCCTGTCATAGGCCCCCCTCCCACCCCCCGCACCCCCGCCCACGCAGCTAGTCGCTCCTATCCCCAGCGCCCTCACGCGCCTCACGCGACCCCCTCTTCCCTTTTCCTTGAAGGACAAGCCCACACAGGGGTCCCCTTCTTCCTCCTTGCTCCTCCTTTCTTCCTCCAAACTAGATATGCCCCATCAATGGCGTCTTGAAGAACAAGCCCACGCAGGAACCCCTCCTTCCTCCCCTTTCTTGCCCCAAAAATCAGATCTGGAGACAAAAAAGGACAGCCTACCTCCCCCCAAAAAGGTAAGCACCACCTCCCCCGGCCCTTTCCTCCTCGCTCTTCGATCAACTCTTTCCTACTCAACCACCCCAAGCCTGCCTGCTTGAGTATCAACTATTTTAGTTCGTTCTTTGATTTGGTGAAAAAAGAGCAACTTGTAGACTGCTTTGAGCCAACCCTATATATGGCATGCATCTTGAGCAACTCTAATAAAACAAAAAGCAACACCAATACAAAAATAGGGCAACTCTAGTGCCAAAAATATGCAGGACCATTGCACGGCTTTGCAGGACCATTGCAACACCAAAACCTAATTCTCTATATTGTATGCATTGAAATAACTCTATGCAGATAAAAAAGAGCTATGCAATGTGCAGGACCATTGCACATCTTTGCGCATCATAGTTGTGCAAAAAGTCTAGAGTTGCCTCTATGAGGTGTAAGAACAGGGCAACTCTAGTACTAAACACATGCAACTCCATGTGCATGAAGCATGTGCTACCAAAACATAAAACTCATGTTAGAAGCGGGTAGAAAGTAGTAACTTGCATGTGTTAAAACAAAGCTTTTGCGTATCAGTATGGTTCTCGCTGAGACACAAATGACAAACGCATAAAAGGACACGTAAAAACAGATTCGAATAATCCCACACTAAGGAACTTTGCTACATTGCATATGGTCTCACTAAAAAAATAAAAAAGGCATAAACTAGACCAAAGGATATGCCTTCTGCTCCTCGTATGCTCTCCATCAGATATGCACGTTGTTTCCATAAAGCACAAATGAAAAAACGCATATCATGTAAAACAACCTTTGCTGCTATATATGTGGGTCATAGTGGTAGAAACATAAAGGGTATATGAAAAAAAGAGAAAACAAGAAATTTTTGAGAAAAAAGAACATAGAAATCGCCTTTGTTTAACTTTATAGTTTCCCAAACAAGTGCTTATAGTTGCTCCTTTTATTCTTGAACTAGTTTGTTAAAAAAGACGATTCATGTTTTTGTGGTGAGCTGACACACAGTTTGTTGCAGGTTGATTGTTCATGATGATTGATCTGAATGAACCACCGCTTGACGTAGAGTCCATCAACATTTTAGTCGAGTTGGGTGCACCCTTCTTGCATGCAGGGGATGAGCAGGAGCATCACCATTTAGAGGAGGGGGTTGGTGAGTCCCCTGACCACAACGTTGGCTCTAACACTACTCATGTCTCAAACAATCATGTTGCTGCTCCCCCACCTATGGTTGCTCATGCTAATACTTTAGTTGATGAGGCACATGAGTTGGAAGACGAAGAAGCTGGGTCACAGCCACAACAACCTTATGTTGGCATGTGCTTCGACACATTAGATGATGCGAGGAAACACTACAATCGCTATGCTTTGATGGTGGGTTTTTCAATCAAGTTGAATACGTCTTATAGGTCAGCCTACACGGGTGTGTTGGAAAAGCAACAATTTTGCTGTAAAAAGTTCCGCAGCCCCGTGGAGAGGGTTGGGGTCTCGGATGTTGTCTCGTCAAGCAAAAACACTACATGCCCGAGCTCACCTGAACAAGATGTTGAAGAGGATGGCGAAGAACACACTTACAAGAAGAAGAGGAAGCGAGAAACTGTAAAGCAAACAAAATGTCGTGCTAAGATAGTGGTGAAGCTTATAGATGGCAGATGGGAGGTTATCACTTTTATTGCAGATCACAACCACCCACTGCTTGACAAGCCATCACTTTCGAGATACCTCCGTTCTCACCAAGTCATCCCGCCGGAAGAGGGAAAAAATTCCAACTCACCTTAACGACTGCAACTTGACAGTGGGTAGAACAAAAAAAGAACTGCCCACACCACCTTCCCCCTTCCTTCTCATTGAATTAAATCTTGTTACTAGAGAAGTGTTACTTATTCTTGTGTCAAGTACTTTGATTTCCTTTTCTATCCTAGTATAAACTGCTTAGGATTCATGGAGGACCGTGATCGAAAGAGCCTAGCAACTTGAATAGTAAACTTGAGGCAACTATGTTCATTTTTTATGCAACTCTGATAATAAAAAAAGCATGACCCAGCAGAAAAACTTGGTGTTACCTATTCCTACCTCAAGTACTTGGATTTCTTTCCTATCCTAGTATAAGCTGCTTAGGGTTCATGGGCAACCCTGATCAGAAAAAACCTGACAACTTGAACAGTGATCTGAGGCAACTATGTTCATTTTATATGCAACTCTGATAATAATAAAAAAACATCACCCAATAGAAAAAACTTGGTTGAAAACATACCTGGTCTTGTTGTACTTATGCATAAGTGTTGCTTTATGTTCTCTATAAAAACAAGTTGCTCGCTACATTGTGGTTAGTTTGTCCTGAAACACAAGTTTCAGTTTTTTTATTTATGCCAGGAAAGATGATGATGATAATGTCATCACACTACGGCTCAGAGTTAATTGTCCCTTACACAGCTAAAGCCATCCATAACCACTGTTCGAAGCTGAATGCCCCAACTAAGGACATTGACATTGAAGAAACACTAAACTACTTTTGCAAGATGATGGAAAATGACCCAGGATTCTTCTTTAAATGCAAAACGGATGTGAAAGGCAGGACAGAAAACTTGTTTTGGGTGGATGGTGCGGCGCGGAAAGCTTACGCGGAGGCTTATCAGGATTGCATATCATTTGATGCAACTTATCTCACAAACATGTCCAATATGCCGTTTGCCCCCGTCATTGGCATTAACAGGCATGGGCAGTCAATTATGCTTGGATGTGGATTTGTGCAGCAGGAACTAGCCTCAAGTTATGACTGGTTGTTTGATGCTTTCTTGGAGGCAATGGATGGTTTGGCTCCGGACAACATCATCACGGACCAAGATGTTGCTATGGCACAAGCTACAAAGAGGAAGTTCCCAACAACGATTCACCGTATTGCCGTTGGCATACAATGAAGAAAGCACAAGAGAAGCTTGGTCCTGTGTTGGCTAGGAACCCGAATTTGGTCAAAGACTTCAATGAATGCGTTGACTTTAGTTTCACCCTGGCTGAATTTGAAAGGAAATGGGTTGCGCTTCAGTTGAAGTATGAAGGTCCTATGCATGGACACTTTGAGAAACTCTATGAATATCGGGCTACATGGGTGTCGTGTTACTTCAAATTCAGGTTCTTCCCTTTCCTTCAGTCGACGCAATGCAATGAAGGGTTCAATGTTGTCTTGAAGCGCTATGTGAACACACACAAGTCAATTCTCAACTTCATCAAGCAATATGAGAAGATTCAGGTACACATACTCGTGTGGGAGGGCGGGAAAGACTACCGAACAGAGCATCTAGAAACACAAAAATGGTCGCGTTTCCCCATTGAGAGGCATGCCTACAAGGAATACACTAGGGACATCTATGTGAAATTTAGAACTGAGTTTCAAATGATTGGCCAGTACAATCAGCGCCCCGTTAGAATCAACTTCTATCACCTTGAGCCCAATACAGAAGAAGTTCCAGGGTATGAATCAAGGAAGTACCTAGTCACAGTGAGGCCAGAACCAACAATCTATGATTGTGAATGTTGCAAGTGGCATAGGGACGACATACTTCGTTGCCATGTCTTGAAAATCTTCACGCACCTTGGCGTTAATGAGATACCTGCACACTACATCAAGCGCCGTTGGACGCAGGATGCGGTGCCAAGTGCGCCAGCGCTAACTAACGAGGGCCCTCCACCAGACTTGCCCGCTGAGTTGG
The DNA here is from genome assembly GCF_002162155.2 of Triticum dicoccoides. Lineage (NCBI taxonomy): Eukaryota > Viridiplantae > Streptophyta > Magnoliopsida > Poales > Poaceae > Triticum > Triticum dicoccoides. The sequence goes on along the minus strand of NC_041384.1, from coordinate 518,230,207 downwards.
AGAACCAGGTTCAGCAAGTGACTCTGACAATGGATTTTGCAAAGCTAGCCAAGAAGGCAATGACTAGTGATGAGGCAACCGCTGTAGTTAGGAGGCACGTGAAAGCAGCAGATGTCGAGGTCACTAAGCTGAATAAACTAAAGAAGAAGAGGCTAAAGGCAGCCCGAGAAGCATCTTGGGCTAGGAAAGCATCAAACCCTAATGCCCCAAGTGGTTCAAGCCAACCTCCTGCCCCTGCTCCTATGGATCCACCTCGGTCAGTTACAAAAGGGCGCAGCCGCAGCAGGCGCTTCCAATCAGCCCTAGAGCTACACCCCAAGAAAAAGAACAAATGCAGCATCTGTGATTCAGTCGATCACATTGCTGCGACATGCCTAGGGAAGCTGCTGTGATGGTTACCACATGAAGAGAATGACCCCTGGGCTTGCGAACTAGTTGAAGCAAAAAAAAGTAACAGTGTCCTGGTAGATGAAGCAATTGTGGCTATGTATTCACACATGTATTATGTTTGTCTATGTATTCACACATGTATTATGTTTCCGGTTAATACAAATCTAGCATGAATAATAAACATTTATCATGATATAAGGAAATAAATAATAACTTTATTATTGCCTCTAGGGCATATTTCCTTCAACTGCATATGTTTTTGCTGACAGAAGACACAAGATTTCATTCTTTTAAATAGGCAAGGAGCAAACTGGATTGTGATGAAGAGCAAGGGTTGGTTGCGCTTTTCAAGCACTCGTTGATGAAGTACCATTCCTACCTGAGGCAAGCGCACTTCGATGACAAGCCTCTGAACAAAATTTCTGTAAAGTCTCCGGTGCTACATTTATCCGATAGTGACTGGAATAATCTTGTTACACATTGGTCTCGGCTGCAGCGTAAGGTACTATCTATGATATCACATCACAATTTGAACTACATTTCTGCATTTGCCTTAATGTCTCACTTGTACGAAAACTGTTAGCAGAAGAACATTCGTTCTCAAGGGACCATAGAATCTCGCAACTATACTGCACACTGCATTGCTCTTGTAAGTACCTCTTACCCTGTATGTCCATACTTAGTTTCATAGCTGTTTGACTATGTAGCATCATTGCACATGTTAGCCTCGTAATCGTCCATTTGGTGGACATTATAAGATCCGTATGGACTCTTACATAAATTTAGAATCAACCCAATGCTTTTGAAGAGGTTTAGCTCTGCAGTCCTCTTGTAAGGACTGAACGTGGTCTATCACTGTACTTACATTAACAGCTACTCCCTCCGTCCCATAATATAAGAACGTTTTGTACAATACACCAGTGTTCAAAACACTCTTGTATTATGGGAAGAGGGATTGGTTCATTTTGTAGCATTCTGCATCTTATCTCCCTCACCCACCATTTACTAAAAAAGATCATATCTATATTTAATCTTACCAACAAGTAGAATACACAAACAATGCTAGTGAGAAGTGTAGCCCATTGCTCTTGTCAATACATTTTGTCCTGTAACGCTTGTACTTCCAGGGATTGATAGTTGATTATGTAGCATCAATCTGCATCTTATCTTCATTATCCTCTATCCCTTCCAGTATTATCATATCTATAATTACTCTCTACAAAATATAGAGTACAGGCAATGCTTATGAAGAAGATTATGTGCTGAAATTCTTGAGTTATCCTTCCCTTGACATGGAGAAGTGCATTATAAAGCCAGTGTTAACTGTTAATGTAAGTCAGTCATTCTAAAGCCTTTATCCTCAACTGCTGTTTAATTTGCTCATACTCCCTATCATTTACTACTGTTTAGTTTGCTGTTTCTACCAAAATGCATATTTGTAAGAACCGTAAGTTCTAAGTTTTACTTATAAAACCAAATTCATTATTCATACCATGCACATTACTTAATACTCCCTGTATGTATGCTTGTTTTTGTGGGTCTATAATCTAGTGTGTGGTGAAGCAGCCCACGTTTGCACCTTGTCATCTCCTGTTTTATTTTACTGATGTGGCTGATGATATGAACAACATGCCATGCACATTATCCAAAATAGATACAATGATTTTTTTTGCCCTTCATCTATGCTTGTTATGTTGACATGGTAATCCAGTAGTGTGGAGAAGCTCCCCGTATCATGAACAATGCCAAATTATGCTATTGATATTTTGAACTTACTCTTTATTTTCTAATTTGAAATTGGATAGAATTGACAGAACAATTATCCTCTTTGTTTATACACATGCAAAACCTGTCATCTCTCTGCTTTGTTTCAGGGTGATATGCCTGATGGCATGCACAAGTCTGATGAAGACTGTGAGACAAACCCAACATATATTGCAGCAAAGAAGGCAAAACATCTTGAAGATAGGGAGACAACCCCAAAGTCTTGTCTTGATGTTGTGTTCAAGTTACTTGAGACTAACAGTCTGACAAGCTCACAAAATTCGTTGTCTGAATCAGTTCGACTTCTTTAGTCCCAAGTTCTAGCAAAATGGCATTCTGGAACTCAACTTCGACCTGAAATCCTATCTCTAAGAAACATTGCGGAGAACACCAATGGGAACCTCATCGCTAAACAGCTACACGTGGAAGCTATGACCGACATGCTAGGCCGGTCTCACAGCCTTGCTCAGCAGCTTGCGCAGCAGTTCCCCCGCAAGGCTAACCTTTCTTGAACTGTCTTGGAAGTGGTCTCGGTTCAGTATTATTTTGTTACTCTGCAATGGTGCCCAGTTTTTGTAGTCTACTTCTTCGTTGCGCTTTATGATCACTGGTGGCGAACTTCGATGCCCAGTGGATATAATATACCTTAAATCCTTTATTGTATAGTGTAGGTTTATTTTTAGTTACTATGCCATAATTTCTTTATTTTATAGAGTAGGTTTGTTCTTAATTCCTACTAGTTACTGCCATCATTCGCTATCTGAAAAAAATCAGATGTAGTCGACCGGACCAAAACATTCGACTCTAACGGGCCAGGTTTTTAGCGGGCCACAATTGGGCCGGCCTGCGTCTTTCTTGGGCCCGAATGATTGAGGCCTTCACACATTGCGCCAGGTCCAAACTTACACCGGCCTATATTTTAGTTGGCCCTTTTGTCGACCCAACGCTTAGTTTGGCCCAGGTAGCTTTGGGCCATTAACAGGCTGAATATTGTACTAGCCTGTTATGGCCGAGATGAAACCACGGGCCTTTAGCAGGCCAAAATGCATGTTGGGCCTCAATTTTCACTAGTCGTCGACGGGCCTTCAGCAGGCCGAAATGTAGACCGGGCCGTTTTGGGCACAGTTAGCTCACGGGTCGTTATTAGGCCGAAACATATCTCGGGCCTTAGTTGGCCCACTGCTATCATGGGCCTTTAAGAGGCCAAAAGCTTAGCACGGGCATCAACGAGCCAAATTACGCGACAGGCCTTTAACAGGCCCAAAGTCACATTGGGCTTAACTGTTGCCACCTTTAGCACGGGCCGTTAGTGGGCCCGATGTCCCGTCGGACCATATATGGCCCATGGCCAGCACGGGCCATTCCCAGGCCGAAAGTCACACCGGGCTGAAATGGGCCCATGTCTACATCAGGCCTCTAACAGGCTGAAAGTCATTGGGCTATAGTTGGGCCCAAATATTCGACGAACAATTAACGGGCCAGATTTGGCTTCGGGCCGCAAATGGGTCCAAATATTAGGCGAACAATTAACGGGCCAGATCTGGCTTCGGACCGTAAATGGGCCTTTATTAAGCAGACCATTATTGGGTTAGCCCACTAGTACCTGATTAAGTTCTACGGGCCTTTGACTGGGCCGGCCTTTTTAACCTATATGGGCCTTTGTTGGGCCCAGCCACGTGTCGACGTATCATAGGCATGTCTCCTCCAATGGACGGGTGACATCTGGCCCACTGACGAGCTGACAGGTGTTCCCTTCGGCCAATCAGAATTTTACACGTGGAAATTTCCCATTGGTCAGGGCTGTTAACGGGTTATCGGATCCAAAATCCGACCCGATAGCTTAACGGCGTTCCGTTACGGTGGATGCCACGTGTCGGTCACCCTTGACGAAAGCACTTCTGTGACGCACGATTTATCGTCATGGAAGTGGACACTTCCGTGATGATAATTTTGGTAATGTCATGGAACACTTCTATGACAGCACATGTATGACTATCTTGTTTCTGTCATAAAATCGTCATGGATGTATATGCATGACAAAAAACGTGACCTACTGTGACAAACACGTATCATCACGGAAGTGTATTTTTAGTGTAAGCCACACAATGGACGGTGGCGGCGAGGTCATGTGCGACCTTCCTCCGCGCCTGTAATGTTCTTTCCGCCCTCAGATAAAAAAGATCCACCTCTTTCACTTACACTATCCCTTATTTGATGTTTGCACATAAGATGTTACATGGCGCTGCACTGACAACGACATGTGTGAGGTTGTCTAGCCTCCTCCACCTCCACGCTGGCTTATGGGTGGGTGAAATCCCTATCCGGACAATCGATCCATGATAAGAACGATATGTTCATGCAATTTTCCATGTCAACGCCGCCACCTTCATCCCATTCATGCCCCCGAAGTCAATGATGCGCATTTTCTGTGAGCTCTCCCCAAAATCTTCGTCGTGCTGCCGTTGGGTAACCCCTATTGTTGTTTCTCTCGTCATGTGTAGTGTCCTTTATTTACATTCGGCCATGGACATTGACCAACCCCTCCTGGAGATAGTTTCATTAGTGTCTTCTGTGAGATCATGTCACTTCATTGTCGTAAATCTTTCATCACACTCCCAAGGGGGGGTCTACCCTTGCAGTGGATAATTCGCGCAATCCTTTCATGCATTCTCGACAAGCAAAAGTCTATTTTGTCTTCAATATCACTTCATCCATTGGAAATGACCACCCTCAAGACGAGTGCTAGATTGCACGGGATTGGTAATGGCGCATCTCCTTGATCTTACTACTGCAATATTTACCCATTGACAGTTTGTTGTTTCCTTGTTGGAGCTCCCATGTGTGTAATTCAGAGTTTGCCTTGGTGTCGTCTCTTGACATAATGTGTTGCCTCAACAACACCCTCTACTTTACTAGGAGTACTTATACGACGATTATGACATAGCCTGTGCTATACAAAACATTAACTAGATTCTGGTTTTGATATTTAGGAGGTTGGTCTTCACTTCGTGTTCTAACTAAAAATACAAAGGTAAACATAGTTCCATATGCACTCACGTGAATAGTAAAATTGAAAAAAATACTAGAAAAAATGAAATTCTAAAAGTTTGGGTTATCAACCTTGGACGATCATCCTACTCACATGTGAGGTTTTGTGAAGGAAAGATACCGTGGCATTCTTAGTGAAGAAAATATAATCGGGGACTTACTATTATTCACCATTGTAGCTGATGAATCGCCGACAGCAGCCACACCCTCAAGCACGTACCCAGCCGGCGTGTCAGTGATTGCGGACCGTGTTCGCCGGAAGCAGAAAGGGGACGACAACCGAAAAGCGGCCAAGATGTTGCCCCCCGACCTGGTGATGCTGTCCACCCACCAGTTGTGGCGGGAGTGGAGTAGGGGCGGGGGCAGGGTCGAGGGTCGGTCATGAGAGAAACCGAGAGAGAGCAGTAAGAGTGTGGTGTGTAACCGAGGGTGGGCGGTGAGGCGAGAGAGCGCATACGAGTTATGAAGCGTCACGTCCATCTCCCGTGCTTTTCCATACGTGCAAGCGGTAGCCACGCGGGACTCGCTTGGGCCCGGGTCTGAGAAAAAGAGCCGATTCGGCCTTTCCTACTCAACCTGGCCCAGAAGTTCTCTGAGATTCGTACAGCCAAGAAATTTGATGCGGCCTAGGCAACCTAATAGCCCAAAATTACACCCTATGAATCTGACCGAGTGAAACGCACATGCCCCTAACCTCCATGGCTGCGTACTGCCACCACGACGAGACATGCATGATCGAAACGAGCGAACCACGAAAACTCGTACCGCCGTCACATCCCCTCGCCTGATAAAAACCGCGTAGCAGCGTTTGTTTTTCCAGCCAAGGTCAACAAATGGCAAGACGTGGGCAACAAAAAGTCACCCGAAATCCGAAACCTTGACAGCCCCGTCCCACCTCAAACCACACTACTACTACTACTAGTATAACGCCCGTGCGTTGTCACGGGCTCTTCAAAATTTATAATCAGTATCTTTCATTTATCATCCCCTCATATTGGGTGATTATGGGGTGCTCTAATTAGAAACACAACAATCAAATATTAGGAAATTTCACCGAACGAACAACAACGAATAATACGATATCTATCAAACGAATAAAATGAGGTCATATTTTTGGTCCGTCATGCACTTCTGTTGAAAAGTGCCTATCCCTTTTAGAATCAACCCACTGTTTGCTCGCACGCAAAAAATACATCTCTAAAGTGGGGAACCGATCGGTGCCAAAAAGAACTCAAACTCCTATCCAATCTCGACTTCGTGCTCTTCCACTTTAATTGATAAAGATGGGACGTCAAGGGTTTCATCATGATGACCTCGAGCAGCCGCCGACATCCCTCCCCACATCTACCCCTACCCCCTGCTGCCGCTTGCACTGTCCTTGCTCCTCGAGGGAGCTAGGGACACAATGTTCTCTAGGATGGGCATGACGAGATCCACGAGGAGGCCACATTCTTCCATGGGAACCCAACCAAGCACACCACCCTCCGCAACCATCCAATCCCGGCCTAACAAAGTCAAGACCCGCCATCGATCCACAAATCAGGCTCGCCGCATCCAGGTTCACTGCAAGTCTGCGACGAGTCTGTAGTCGACATCTTGACTTTGGCTATCCCCACGGAAGAATCATCGGATCCTGCTTACTTTTACCATCACTTGGTCTCTTCCCAAGGCAGCGACACCACCCAGCCAATCACCACCACCGCTTGCGGCTTGCCTACATAAAATCATGAGAAATCCCCACGGCGGTGCTGTAAGATCACCTTGGCGACCTCGACACTGACCGACTGGTCTAAGATCTAAGCTAGCCACTCTTTGTAGAAACCAATAGAAATAGGCATGTGACTCAGATTTGTTCTTTGGTGTGCATGTGTTTCTTGCTGCCCACCAGCTCTTGTCTACAACTCGCCTATCTCTGTACCAGCTCTTGGTCTACAACTCGCCTATCTCCATGCTCGAGACGACCAAGCTCGATGCGCAAGCCGCATACGTCTGCTAGAGCTATATCCAGGCCCTATGATTTTTGGATCACTGGCACTATGGGTGCCAGGACCTGAGTCGCCCTCATCCACCAAGTGGATCAAGGAGGCCCACCACCTAGACTCTACATCGCAACATTTTGTGTTTTCCTATAAAAAGTAAAGAACCTTCTCTAATAAACGTAAATATAACCTTTTGGTTTTATAGTCTCAACTTTCCTACACTCCAATACCAGAAGGATTTCTTGGTTTTATTTAATGACCTTTTTGAATGTCATTCACTTAGAAAGGTAGTAATACAATCTGTGATATTAAGGCAAATTATTAGTCATATTAAAGTGCAAAAGGCCCTATAGGAGTCAAAGCATGACTTTTATGGTTATACTGTAATTTGCAAGATGTGAGATTTATGCAAGTGTACAATTAGAGAAGAGCCAATTAAATAGATTTTCACATTCAGAATAGTACGATTAGCAGTAGCACTTCAATTTTTTCATGTTTGATCAGCTTGCTAGGTGGTTATCACTAAGCATGTTGGAACGATGAGCATAACCTAACTTAGTTCAGTACGTGTTGCTGCAAATTAGTTCAGTACGTACGAAGCTGTTGCTAATTTCAATGCCTGGCTGTTGCAAGTTTCTAATGAAAAAGTACTTCAGGTCAAAGGTCAGGGAATATACACTTTTGTTATCATGGTTGTTTCCTTATAGTGAACAACTTTGATCACCACTTCAACAGCTACTATCTATAAGAAGACATTAGCTAAGTAGATACAGGCAAAGAAAGCATGTAGGCAAAACCAGAATTAAAAACATCCTTCTCAATGGAGCTCGTGCAGTTCGGAAGACCCTAATCATCGATGAGGGACCCCTCCGATGGTAGCATGGCGTGACAATTTCCGTCAATGATGACACCCAAAGTACCTTGCATAATCCATCGATCCAGTTCGGAACAATCAAGCACATACCTTGCAAAGTGATGTGGATCTGAAGCAGAGGTGGGAAGGTAAAGGCTCAGGTGAGGTGGAATGAGACGTTGATATAGACGTGCACGCATGAGAATAAGGCGGTGCCCAGGATGGACCTCCATCGGAGGAGGCCGGATCCGCTGGGGAGGAGGTCGCTGTAGTACCTGCCATCTGTGCGATGGATCACGGGGCTGGCAGGCAGGGGGAGGGGATAGGAGGGAGCGGGTGGGCTAGAGCGCAGATGGCGGGTGCCCCTGACGACGGCTGGGAAGGATGGTGGAGGAGGTGGATGAGGATGGCGGCGGCGGCGTCTGCGGTTGCGCCTCGTCCGCAGCCGTGCTGGTGGTGGTCGATGCGAGAGCCGGATGGCGTCGGCCAGAATCAGGCAGGGGCGACAAAGATTTAGAGGAGAGAGAGAATGGAGGCGATGAGCGATGGGAGGAAGGGCCACCGGCGATTGGGGTGGCCTCAGATGCGCCCTCCGTGGCCACCTATTTCATGGGACGAACACCCGTGCTCACCGTCGGGCTCGCCTTCGGCCGCTGCCTCGCCGACATTCACGACGTAGAGCCCCTTCCTCCGATCCCATTTGCCAGGGAGGTAGCGCCATCCTTTATCGTAGAGAACGAGTCCACACTGAGATCCCAACCAGATCGTGATTGCGCCTCCCCAAACCGCAGCGGCACATCCCACTCCATCAACGACCAACCTATATGAGGCGGAGGGTCAGTGTAGGACGCGAGCGCCGTCACCATGGACGTGGGGGACGCCGTAGGTGGGAAGGAGGCGGCGACGGCGTCTGTGTCAGGAAGATCGCACGACGGTGGCGGCGTTTACTCGAGGGGATCGAGAGGAGCTGCGTTTGGTGCCGAGTGGGTTCTTTGGTGCGTGCGTGGGGCTGGAGATTGTGATAGGTGAGGGCGTGCCATACCTGGATCGATAGCCTTACCATACCTGGTGGTAATTTAAATTTATTACCATATTCGATATTTCCCGAGTATGGCCTTACCATACCTGGATTGATAGCCTTTGGGGTAATTTAAATTTATTATCATATAATTACCATATTCAAAATTTCCTGAGTTATGACCTTACCATACCTGGATTGATTTATTACTATACGTGGATTAATTATGATTGATTACCATAAATACGTTGGGTATTGCCGGTCAGACGAGAAAAGAGAAAAACCGGTGGGAGGGGCTGGTGGGAGGTGGGACGAAGAAAAACCGGTTGAAAATAAACCGGTTGAAAGTGGGGGACTATTCAACCAATTCGTCCATTAGGAGTAGAGATACGTTGGGTATTGCCGGTCAGACGAGAAAAGAGAAAACCGGTGGGAGGGGCTGGTGGGAGGTGGGACGAAGAAAAACCGGTTGAAAATAAACCGGTTGAAAATAAACCGGTTGAAAGTGGGGGGACTATTCAACCAATTCGTTCATTAGGAGTAGAGAAAATAAACCGGTTGAAAATGGGGGAACTATTCAACCAATTCGTCCATTAGGAATAGAGACTAGTAGGCACAAAAAAAGGTCTCCACCCAGGACAGGAGGCATCCATCCAGCCAGCCGTCAGCGTTGCCCTCAGCATCTTACCCAGTAAACTATAACGAGTACACCCTCCACCGTCGCACGCCGCAGGATGAACCATACGCTCGCCGCGAGCCAAAAAAAACAAGCCGCAACTTGCCTCGTCGTTCCGCCCGGCCGGCCGAGCGTGCTGCGCGTCGTCGCGGCCAGGCCAGCCGCCCTTCCTTCCGCGGTTTCTTCCCGGTTTCCACCACCCGCGGGGAGGCGAGGGGCGGGGGCCGCAAGCGACAGTCTGCACAGGAAATGCCCAATTTCCCAGCCTTCTTTTTTCGCCCGACTCAGCTCCCTATGCTATGCTGCCGCACTGTACCGCCAGTACCGCTTGCTCCTCGCAGTCCAGCTATTTCCCATATGGACCTGGCACCAACCCCTCCCCCGGTCGCGCACACCCGAGGAAGAAAATTGTTTTGAGAAAAGAAGCAAGGGGAAATAGAGGGGGGAAATTATACTAGTACCACCACTAGTGATGCTCTACTGTCCAGCCAGGCAGCCACGGACACCAAGGCAGGCGGGCAGGGACGGGAGGGAGGCGCCAGAAAGAGATGAGCTCGGCGTGCTGCTGAGGTGAGGTGAGCTCAGCCGAGGCGAGACACACAGAGAGGCGAGCGGTGCGCGGTGCTCTGCTGCATTGCATTGGCCGACGGAGGATCGGCTTCCCGCCCGAGGGCCTCCGCGGCCGCTGGGTTCTCTGCCGTGCCGTGCGTGATCTGCTGCGCGCGCGCCGCCACTTGCGTGGGCGGGAGGATTCGGATCTCCTCTCTACGTCGCTGTCGGGAGAGAGAGAGAGAGAGAGAGAGGCGCCAGGGTGGGTGGCAGCTTCCTTCCATTGAAGCGGTGGTTCGCTGAGCTGCTTGATTGGGGCGAAGCCGGGCGGGAGATCTGGCCGTCGGCGAGGACCTGCAGATCCCCTGCCTGCCACTGCCAGCGCGCGCCCACGCCTCGCTGCTGTGGAGGTGCCTGCGGAGGGCGGCGGTGGTGGTGGGGATGGGCGGCTACGCGGATCCCTTCATGCCTCCGCAGCCGGCCTCGTCGTCGTCTTACGCCGTGCCGCAGGGCGGGCATGGGCAGCCGCAGCCCGCGCCGCGCCCGCCGGGCTGTCCCTACTCCTCCTCCGCCTCGGCCCCGCCGGTTTCCACGTCCTACCATTCTTTGCCCCCCGCGGCGTCCCCTCCGCCGGTAAGTAGCCCCCCTCCGGCCTCCCCGCCACCCGAGCCATTGCCGTCACCTCCTCCAGCATTGCCGTCCTCGCCGCCACCGCCGGCATTGTCGCCTCCGCCGCCCGACGCGCCCCCTCCGTCGCTTCCACCGCCGTCCCCATCGCCCTCGCCGCCTCCCGCCGAGGTTCAGGCGCCACCGCCACCGATGGCGGCCGACCAGCCACGCGTACAGCC
>NC_041384.1:518206029-518218857 GCF_002162155.2 Triticum dicoccoides | reverse complement strand
CCCGCCGCCGCCAGTAGTCCTCTCGCCACCAGCCCCGCCTCCATCCCACCCACCATCGCCATCGCCTACTCCAGCTCCAGCTCCAGCACCCACGCCGGTTGCAGTCTATTCGCCTCCCCCGCCAAGAATTGCATCTCCCCCGCCGCCGCCGCGCCATCATTTTAAGCCACATTATGCGCCGCCACGCTCGCCTGGGAGGCCACACTCAAACTCGACCCGCTCAAATGGCAGCGGCAAGAACATCGAAATATCGAGGGAAACTGCCACCACCATTGTAGCAATTGCCGGTCTTGCAATGCTCAGCTTCATCGGTGCCACCATTTGGCTTGTCAAGAAGAAGCGACGGCGGGCAGAGCCTCCCTCAGCACTGCCGACACAGCAGCAACCAGCTCCCCCGCCGCCACCACCCAATTACATCCCCTCATCTGCAGGATCCTCACTAGCATCAGGTACTAGAAAACATAAGCGCCCGAGTGTTAAATGTATCTCTATATCTGCAGTTTCTAAATTTAGCCAGTCCTAGACGATGCTCATTACAGTATTTGTGTTGGCCAGATGGGTTCTACTTACGATCACCGGGCTATCCCTTCATGAGGTCCAGTACCGGGAGCCATGGGTTCCCCTACTCGCCGGCAGACTCCGGGATAGGGTACTCGAGGATGCTGTTCACGCCGGAGAATTTGGCAGGAATCTCAAATGACTTTTCGGATGAGAACCTCTTGGGAGAAGGTGGATTTGGGTGTGTGTACAAGGGCATCTTGCCAGATGGTCGCCCTGTGGCTATCAAGAAGCTCAAGATTGGGAATGGGCAGGGAGAGCGTGAGTTCAGGGCCGAAGTTGATACTATCAGCAGAGTACATCATAGACATTTGGTTTCACTAGTAGGTTATTGCGTATCAGAGGGCCAGCGGATGCTTGTATATGATTTTGTTCCCAATAACACGCTTTATTACCATCTCCATGGTGAGAACTCCCTGTCAATCATAGTGGTTCTTTTATTTGCATCAATTTTAGCTTTAGTGGGGCAGCTAGATTGCTCATATGTTGCCTGGTCATTAACCATGCTCATGGAATTTCAGTAAATGAAGTACCACTAGATTGGCGTACGAGGGTCAAGATTGCGGCCGGAGCAGCTCGTGGAATTGCTTACCTGCACGAAGATTGTAATATTTTGTGACTAAATTGTCTCTTCACATTAATCCCCTGAACTAGTGTGGTGTACTAAGCATTGCTCTGTTTGTATTCATCAGGTCATCCACGGATTATTCATAGAGATATTAAATCATCTAATATTTTATTGGATAACAACTTCGAAGCTCAGGTATGCTTTTACTTGGTGTATTAGTTCCAGCTTCCACTTGTTTCTATGCGATTTTTCAGTTGTATTTATTTTCTAAAAAAATGCTATGTACCTCCAACCAATCTCCAGGTTTCTGATTTTGGACTTGCAAGGTTAGCTGCCGACTCCAACACGCATGTCACGACACGTGTCATGGGAACATTTGGGTGAGTAATGGTCCAAAGACAGCCATTGCAATCTTCAGTCAATTTTTTCCGATAATCTGTGATCTATATATAGTTTCCAGTATAAATGTAGTATGTCCTCTGCAGGTATTTGGCTCCAGAGTATGCATTGTCCGGGAAGTTGACAGCAAAGTCTGATCTATATTCTTTTGGAGTTGTTCTTTTGGAACTTATTACCGGAAGAAAACCTGTTGATTCTTCTCAGCCGCTTGGAGATGAGAGTCTTGTCGAATGGGTGAGTTTCTTAAAATATTCTGTACTTGTTGCATGCTCCTCGCTTTAGGTCATAAACTATGCTCTTTTTTCATGTTCGTAAAATATTTATTTGATTGATATAAGTAACATCTTTTTTCACTTTTAATTAATAATTGACCTATCGTATTATCTGGCTATGTTACTTTTTTTTGAAAGGAGGCAAAAGACTTGCCTCATTCATTAATTAAGAGGGGAAATTTTAGTTGAAGTTTGGTTATGTTACTTAGATGCTTCAAGATTTGGTTGATTTCCTGTCCATAGTAGTACTAGATAATTTTTGTTGATCAATATAGCTGTTGAGGTGATTTCCAAATTCTAGAGCCTGATATCATGCAGCATCTAGCGGTGTCTTCTCTAGATCACCTCTTTCCCTCCAAAGTTGAACCGTTGGGCTCTTTTATTACAAGGTTACAAGGTGGCTGATGCTAGCTGTTGTATTATGTTGGCCCCTTCCATTGGACCCGTTTCCATAGCATGTTGACCGAGAAAGTGATCTGGAGAGAACTAAGTGAGCTGAAAAGTTCCAACTATCGGAGCTCGCTTTTATAGAAAGTGGGCAACCTGATTATTCTTCCAGGGTGGCACGCAGAAAGTGGATACAGTGTTATTTAATGCACTCTTCATGCTGTGGTGAGTCATGAAAGAAGCTAAATGAGAACTTGAGAAAACAGGGACCGATTATCCTAATATATTAGCGAACATAAGCATAAATGGAACTGATGAATGCATCACACAGATGACACCTCATTGCTGTAAATGCATTCCTCTCTGGTTACTGTCTAAATGCATTTCTTCAATTTTCATCATGACTGATAGATGGTGCATAATGTAAACTCAAACTCTGCTCTTGCTGAAATTTTTTCAGGCTCGGCCCTTTCTCTCGCAAGCAATCGAGCATCGAGACTTCGGGGATCTTCCGGACCCGAGGATGGAAAACAAATTCGAAGAAAATGAGATGTATCATATGATAGGGGCTGCGGCTGCATGCATTCGTCATTCTGCGGTGATGAGACCACGGATGGGGCAGGTACTAAATAATAAACCACATTTCATTCATTTTACCTCGTTCCTGATTTTTTTTAAATGACAGCACAGGACTAAGATGTATGCCCATGTATTTTCCTTTGCTATATCCCAGGTGGTAAGAGCACTGGATAGTTTAGCCGACTCTAACCTAAACAACGGCCTTCAGCCCGGGCGCAGCGAGGTGTTCTTGGAGCCGCGGACCGAGGAGATCAGGCTGTTCCAGCTGAGAGAGTTCGGCAGCCGGGAGTGCAGCGACGAGCTGAGCCAGGCCAGCTGGAGGAGCCGGAGAGACCTGTGATGTGAACAACAGGCGTCGGTCGGCCGGTACAAGACCTTCATTAACATTCTTTTTGGTCATTCTTTACATGTAATTATCTCTTTTACATGATTTTTTCCCCCTTCCCTGACGGAAATCCTTGTCCTCCCCGGAGTAAAGTAAATTTTGCAATTCTTTCAGGAGATGAGTAAATTCCTTCTTTCTTTTCTGTTCTCGGTCAAATGAAAAAAAGGAAAAATACAGAGACTTCGGCTCCAGGGGTTCTCAGATAGAGTAACTGTATTATGGGTGCTTTTTTGATCGACCGGCCAGATTGCTGGGCTTGCGGTGCAAGCTTCAGCAGGGCCTAGGGCTCTAGGCAGTAGAGCTCGGTGGGTTGACTCGGGCCTTGTATTAGCGCTGCAATCATTCGTGCATGTTAACCCTAATGTTTATATCTCCGGGCGTAATCCCGTGGATCTTATGCTCAATCATTCCGCACCCTCCGTTTTGTTTGTCAAAAGGCCGGTGGGAGGCCCCCTTGTCCCGTTGCCACTTGTGGGTACGTAGTGGCGCCGGTGGTTGCCGCGTCCGATGCTCTCTCTGTGATGGATCGCTGAGATTTGTGCTCGTGGGTCTCGTTTCACTGTCTCGCCGATCCGTCGGTCGATAATTAAATGGGCGATAGTTTGGACGGGGTGCCCGCCGCATGATGATGGGAAAAGGGAACCGCTGGCGGACGGCAATGTCGCACCAAGAACGAAATAGTACTACTACTATTTATTCCTAAAAAACTTGTTCCTCAAGTGCCTATGGATTACACGCCTATTAGTCTTTGTAATGTTGTTTATAAGATCATTGCTAAATCTCTTGCTAACAGGATTAAACCTCACCTTCCTGATTATATAGATCCTGCCCAACAGGCTTTCATTGAGGGTAGAAGAATTAGTGATAATATTATAATTGCTCAAGAGATAGCTCACTCTTTCTCTCTCAAATCTTGGAAACATGATGCCTTCATGTTAAAAATTGATCTTGCTAAAGCTTTTGATAGACTTGAGTGGGACTTCATTGTTCTTGCGCTTACTCGTAAAGGGCTGCATGCTCATTTCATTAACTTAGTGCATGCATGCATCTCTTCTCCCACTTTTTCTGTTCTTATTAATGGGCAGCCTTCTCGTAAATTTAAAAGTTTTCGAGGGATTCGACAAGGCTGTCCCATGTCCCCTTACTTGTTTGTTATTGCCATTAATGAACTTTCGATTGCTCTTAATGAGGCGCTTCAGGCTAACCATCTGCAGGGTATTTCTCTTGGTCCAAGTTGCCCTTTGGTTCATTCACTTCTATTTGCAGATGACCTTTTGGTTTGTGGTCAGGCCACCCATCATGAAGCTCAAACTATGGCGAATCTTATTCGGCAATTTTGTGATCTCTCTGGCCAAACTCACAACTGGAGCAAATCTGCAATCTTGTTTAGCTCGCATGTTTCTCAGGCTACTATTCAAGACATTAAGCATATTTTCCCTGTTTCTAATCTTGATGCTAATTTCACTCATCTTGGTCATCCTCTCATTCTCCCTGCTAATAATAGATTGGCTGCTTACAATTTTGTGATAAATTTTTAAATAAGCTGCCTTCTTACAAAGCAAACATGCTCTCTCATGCTGCTAGACTTGAACTAATTCACTCAGTTTTCTCGGCTATTCCCGTTTATTACATGGCAAATATCTTGTTTTCTAAGAAATTCATTGCTAAACTCACGTCTGTTATAAAAAACTTCTGGTGGACAGGTGTTCGAGAGACTGACTCTAAAAAGAGTCTTTGCCTTAGGGCCTGTAAAGATATTTGTAATTCTAAAACAGAAGGTGGCTTGGGTATTAGGAATCTTAAAGCTGTTAATGAAAGCCTCATTCTCTCAGCTGCTTGGAGGTTAGCTAAAGCCCCTTCTTCTCATCTATACCTTGTGCTTAAGGCTAAATACTTCCCTGACACTTCAATTTGGAGAGCCACTAAAACCCCTCCTAAATCTGCTTTTTGGGCCTCTATTTTGAAAATGTTGCCTAAGCTGACATGTCATGCTTTTTATCAACTCACGAGTGGTAATCTTTCTTTATGGAGCATGCCTTGGTGTAATTTGTGGCATACTATTTATGATTCTCTTATTCCCCAACAAGCTGATTTTATTTACCCCTCTCTTGTTAGGGAGCTTTGGATGCCTGTCAAAAAAGTTGGAATCATGATCTCATATTTTCTCTTTTCCAGCAGCCTCTTGCGTCGCAAATTGTTAATACTGAAATTATTGATGATGATGGTCCGGATTTGCTGTGTTGGGATCTCACCCCAAATGGTATTTGCTCTTCTAAATCTGCTTACAAGCTTTGCCTCCAGGAGCTTCATAATAATCCTAGAAATGCCCCTTTGGATATTTCTTTGGATTTGAAAGACTTTCTCAAGCTCATTTGGAAGCAAAAAAGTTTGCTCCCTCGTGTTCAAACTTTTGCTTGGAGACTTCTTCGGAGGGCTTTGCCTACGGGCATGAGAGCTGGCCGCTTCTCTGTTCACATCTCTTCATCTTGTTGTAGATGCGGACAGCAGGAGGATGAATTTCACCTCTTTTTTCTCTGCGGCTTCGCGAGAGCAGCGTGGTTTTCTTCGCCTTGGTTTATTCGAGCGGATGTTCTTACTCAAGGGCACTCTTCTATGCATTCCATTCTCATCTTTCTTATTAATATGAGTCACCCTCATGCCTCTATTCAGAATGTTCTTAATTTTTTATGGTGCCTGTGGAAAGCTCGAAATGATTTTCTTTTTGATAGGAAAAATCATCTTCCTCATCAGGTTAATATTGCTGCTACAACTTTGGACTTTGGGCATTTGCATAATCTTCACAATCCTTCTTCTGAGCAGCCTCTGTCTACTAATCATCATTCTACTGATATTTTACCTAAGCAGGGCAAAACGCTTAAATCGGATTTGTTAATTTTTGGGACTAAAATTTTCTCTGATGCAGCATTTAGATCGTCCAAAATCCCAGGACTCGCTCGAGAACATGTGGGCACAGGTATAGGTGTTTATATTTCCATGCCTTCGGATCAAGGTGAGATTAGTATTCAGGTTCAAGCTTCGGCCTCTTCAACGTCAACTCCCCTTCAAGCTGAGGCAGTTGCCCTTTCTTGTGCAGCTCACCTTGCCGCTCAGCTTAATATTACTAATCCCACATTTCTGACGGACTGTCTTTCTCTTGCTTCTGCTGCTGCCTCAAGAAATATTTCAGATTCTCCTGCTCATTGGAACATTAGAAAACAGTTGGCTACTTTTCTCAAAGTTACGTCTAATTTAGCTGCTCAAGTGTTTCATGTTTCCAGGGAAATCAATGGTGTCGCTCATAATCTGGCTCAGCAGGTTTTCCAATCTGTCCGAGAGACGCAAGTTGCTTGTTTTGCTCATGCTCACTCAAATTCTCCATGTCCAGTGGTGGCCCTTCTTTCAAACTTTCAACTTGCAGATATTCAACTGCACACGTTGCATTGCTTCTAAGGCAGGTCAAGCGTCTCGGGCACATAATGTTGTTGGCAGTTTTCTTGCCCAACGATTCATTCTGTGGGCTGCTTGTTCGGAGGAGATCAGAGTCTACTTTGTTTTCTTTTTCTCAGATGCTTTCTCCTCTAGTTCTGATCATGTTGCTCACGGCATAGTGCTTCTGGCCACTTTGCCCTACTAGGATCCTTTCTTCAGCTCCTACTCATAGTTTCTACTTCTTTTCTTTCCATTTTTTGCAGGTCTATGTAATACACTTTGTTCAATCTCTTTGAGCTGTATGAAATATGTGGCACCTTTTGGTGCCTTTGCTTGCTCAAAAAAATACTACTACTACGCGCACGGTCTGCACGGATGGAGAGGCAGCGGCAGCGGCAGCGAGCGTTGGCGCTGGACAGACTGTCGGTTGCCAACTTGCCATGCCTTCATTCTACTCCCTCCGTTCGAAAATACTCGTCATCAAAATGGACAAAAATAGATATATCTAGAACTAAAATACATCTAGATACACCCCCTTTTATCCATTTTGACGATAAGTATTTCCGAACGGAGGAAGTATATTTTTCTTCTTCTCCATTTTTTTGAGAGAACTTTCTTCGTCTCCATTTGTTCTTCGGTCTTGCGTGCGTTGCACTGGCCCAAGTGACACCGGTCTGAAGCCCAGCAAGGCTGCGGGTCTTCTGAAGCTTTGTTTTTTTCCTTTGAGAAGGCTAATGATACGTATTAAAACGAAATCACTAGTTTTTATTTTTTGTGCAAATTAAAACGAAATCACTAGATGAGGAGTACCCGGTTCTTAGCATTAGGTGATACTAGCAAAAAGGCCCGTGCTTGCAACGGGAAAAAAACATCCTCTCATATCTCTAGTTGGGTTAGTTGGACAAACTGTGCGTGGCCGGTTGGCGGGTTATGAGGTCGGACCCTGCCATCGGCTATTTTATTTTTTGCCAGCTCTCCGGACATGGGCCACCGTGCGTCGTCAGGTGGGCTTTATCCGTTGGGCCAAAACAGATGGCAAGTAACGAAACCAAATAGCGTACGTGAAATTAATTGAAGCGGGATCAAACAAAGCGGAACGAAATCAAGAATATCACCTCTCTTTAATAGTAGGTATAGATATAGATATAGATATAGATGCGACATTGCATGACGACTTCAATCGAGCTAGATGCATGACGCCACCAAGGACCCTGAACTACTAACCGTCTCTATGAGGTGCACAGTGAGTGGGTTTCAGACTTTTTCTTGAAGAACTGAAACATTTTTTAAAACTATCACAAACATTATAAAAACTCTAAACATTTTTTGAAAGACATTTTTTATTTTTTAAATATTTCTATAGAAATGCTAACAAGTTTTTTTAAGTTGAACATTGGATTTTGTGAACACCCTATAAAAGAAAGGAAAAGGAAAAAAAAGAAAAAACCGAATGAAGAAAAAAGTAAAAAGAAAATTGGTAAAGTAAACAACAGGCAAAGGTAAATGAAGAAACCTGGACTAGAACCTTCTAGAAAGTTCCAAAATTGATTTTCCTGAAGAAGCTATGATAGGGCCAACCCTAGCTCGCTCGCTCGCTTTTGCCTATGCGATTGGCCAATAATGCGTTGCAATGAGCGATGCATAGGATTTTCCCTGCTTTTGCTTGATGTGTGGGTTTGGATCTTCTCCCTGGTGCCCCATGTGCATGTCCCAAATCGGCTTTTGATGGTCGGGCTGGACTCTCGGTGCCATGGGGTCGATGTTGGGCATCCCTAAGGGCTCAAATTACTAATTCGATACGTTACTGAGAACCATGTCCCACATATCGGTATGAGATTAGGACTCGTTTAGAATAGCATAGCACATTTAGAAAATGGGCATTGCATATCGCAAGCCCCTAAGTGCTATGCCGGATTGGCTCACGGTGCCAACTATGCTCAACAAATCTCTGAAAACTAGTGCATTGGAGGTTCCACTCCGCATTGTCAACATCAATTGGCTCCATGGCTTGCTGAAGAAGCACCAAATCTATCCAATTTTGCACTGTAAGAGTGCATTGATGGGAGAGAAATGGCGTCGCGTGTTGGGCGGAAGAAGATAGGGTTTCAAAGGTTGTAATGGTATTGGTGGGTAACTAAACACAATGTTGGATGTGTACTAGGGTAAAAGACTACAGAATAATCTGAAATAAGCTTAGAAGACCACAATATTCTCTTAAATAAGCTGCCCAAGGCAACTTATGAGATTATGATAATCTAGGTAAGTGGATTATATAATCTACAAAACAATATGCCTTGTTGGCCACCACCCACATGATGTAAACAAACATGGCCATAGCTTGCCTATTCACCCCTGTGGCATGGTGGATTATATCACCTGGTGAGTTTGATCACACTAATGTGTTATTATGAACCATGTCCCACATGATTGATACGAGACTAGGGATTTGATTGCATATTGCAAACAGGGCATCACAATACACAACAAGTTATGGAGATAATAAATAGGCCTAGAGTCCACCTCTTCCTCCGGCGGCGGCGCCGGAGTCCACCTACCAATTTCCAGCGTTACGTTTAGAAATCTCGACAGACGATTCGCAAGGGCTCACCCCCCGCGAACAAGGCAGCGGTGTTGCATGGCGGATCAGGATGTCCAGGAGGGCGGGGGCGGGAAGACGGGAGATCATGGCGGATTAGGGTTTGTTGTCGATGAGGGCGTCGTTGGAGGCAAGAGAAGGGAGACTGGGGCAGCCTCTGGTACGACTGCGGATGGAGCCACGGAGAGGGAGGGGGTTGAGATGGGAGACACAGATCGGGACGAAGCTGCAGACCGGGAAGAAGTTGACCATGGATGGGATCAGTTTGGTCCGGAACCCGAGCTGGAAGACGCCTTTGAAGGCTTGAAGTTCCATGGTGAGGAAGAGGGAGACCTGGGTCTTTCTGGAGAGGTAGAGGAGTTGATCAAGGATGTTCATTGGTTGTGCTTGTTCCGGGTCCATACTATGAGGACGTTTAGCCACGCGGCGTTGCTGAATTCAATGAGGAACGCTTGGGCTTGTGCCCAGGGAGTTACTTTCAACATCAAAGGGCCAAATCTATTCTTGGCTCAGTGTCATTGCCTGGGGGATTGGAAGCATGTCATGGAGGGAGGCCCTTGGCAATTCCGATGAGATCCGGTGGTTATTGTGGAATATGATGGATTCACTAACGTCCCCGAATATGCACTGGATATGTATCCCCTGTGGGTAAGGATCAAAGGTTTACCGGATGGGCTAACAAGAAAGAGGGAACTAGCGGAGAAAGTTGCTAAGAAGGTGGGAGAGCCGCCGTTTACGATGGTTGTGAATGAGGGGAGGATTAATCCTTCTAGCCACTTAAGGGTCAGGGTGTTTGTGAATGTGCAGAAACCATTGGTGAGGTTTGTGAGTATTACTCTCAAAGAGACGAAAAGGTACCCCGTTACTTATGAGAAGCTGCCGGATTTCTGCTTTTTCTGTGGCTGTATGGGGCATGTGGTAGAGGAGGGAGGAGACGGGTTTCACGATCCTTCCGAGTGTGATTGGGGGGACTGGTTGCATTGGAGTAGTGAGCCGGCTATGGTAGGAGGTGGTGTAGGGCGCGGTAGAGGCGGGGTGTCGGCAGGTATTGGCGTGGGAGGAGGGAGACAGGCTGGTAGAGGGGGAGGTAGAGGAGTAGGAAACTCAGGAGGAAGGGGTGGTGCAGAAGGTCAGCCGGCTGGGAGAGTAGATGACGCTGGACGGAAGACGGGGTGTGGGGTGCTTGCGGTGTCAGGTGCCCCCAATGTTGGTGATGAAGATCTTCGGACAGTTCGGAAAAGGCTCATAGGGGACGATGGAGTTGTGATGGCGCGAGGTCAACCAGTGCCGAACCTTGCTGGCAAAGTCCCGAACACGGTTTTGTTGTTGGAGAGTGGAAGTGGGTCAGGGATAAATGAGGTGTCTGCCCCGTCGTCTACGCCTGGCAAGATACCAGTTGTGAAAAGAAGAAAGCAAGGTGAGGACAGGGAGGATGTTGATATTACAATGACGGAAGAGGCGGCCTCCTTCAAGGAGGACCGCCGGGCCCAATGAATGTCCTAAGCTGGAACTACCGGGGAGGGGGGAATACCCGGACAGTTCGTGAGTTAGCGACTATCTGTCAGTCGCATTTCCCCAGCATGGTGTTTTTGTGTGAAACAAGACAGAGAGCTGACAAAATGAAGAAGGTGCGGGGGAGGATTGGTTTGAAGGGTTTTGCAGGAGTTGATAGTAATGGGATGAGCGGTGGTCTTGCGCTTTATTGGCATGAGAGTTACGATGTGGAGATTCTGGACAAAGAAGAGCATTTTATTGATGCACTAGTCCGTGTCCAGGAGGGGGCGGCCCAATGGAGGATCACATGTATATATGGTGAACCACGTGTTGAGAACAGGCACATCATGTGGTCCAAACTCGAGCAACTAAAAGTCGTGAATGATCTACCTTGGCTTGTCGTGGGTGATTTCAATGAGGCCATGTGGGGATTTGAGCATTTATCAGCTACGCCACGGGGAGAGTGATGACCCACAAGTATAGGGGATCTATCATAGTCCTTTCGATAAGTAAGAGTGTCGAACCCAACGAGGAGCAGAAGGAAATGATAAACGATTTTCAGCAAGGTATTCTCTGCAAGTACTGAAATAAGTGGTAACAGATAGTTTTGTGATGAGATAATTTGTAACGAGCAGCAAGTAACAAAGGTAAATAAAGTGCAACAAGGTGGCCCAATCCTTTTTGTAGCAAAGGACAAGCCTGGACAAACTCTTATATAAGGAAAAGCGCTCCCGAGGACACATGGGAATATCGTCAAGCTAGTTTTCATCACGTTCATATGATTCGCGTTCGGTACTTTGATAATTTGATATGTGGGTGGACCGGTGCTTGGGTGCTGTTCTTACTTGAACAAGCATCCCACTTATGATTAACCTCTATTGCAAGTATCCTCAACTACAACAAAAGTATTAAGGTAAACCTAACCATAGCATGAAACATATGGATCCAAATCAGCCCCTTACGAAGCAACGCATAAACTAGGGTTTAAGCTTCTGTCACTCTAGCAACCCATCATCTACTTATTACTTCCCAATGCCTTCCTCTAGGCCCAAATAATGGTGAAGTGCTATGTAGTCGACGTTCATATAACACCACTAGAGGCTAGACAACATACATCTCATCAAAATATCGAACGAATACCAAATTCACATGACTACTAATAGCAAGACTTCTCCCTTGTCCTCAGGAACAAACGTAACTACTCAAAAAGCATAAACATGTTCATAATCAGAGGGGTATTAATATGCATAAAGGATCTGAACATATGATCTTCCACCAATTAAACCAACTAGCATCAACTACAAGGAGTTATTAACACTACTAGCAACCTACTAGCACCAATCCCGGACTTGAAGACAAGAATCGGATACAAGAGATGAACTAGGGTTTTAAGATGAGATGGTGCTGATGAAGATGTTGATGGAGATTGCCCTCTCCCAATGAGAGGAGCGTTGGTGATGACGATGGTGATGATTTCCCCCTCCGGGAGGGAAGTTTCCCCGGCAGAACAGCTCTACCGGAGCTCTAGATTGGATCCGCCAAGGTTCTGCCTCGTGACGGCGGAGTTTCGTCCCGAAAGGTTGCTTCCTATTTTTTTCTCGACGAAAGACTTCATATAGGAGAAGATGGTCATCAGAGAGCCACCAGGGGGACGAGGCAGGGGGCGCGCCCTAGGGGGGCGCCACCCACCCTCGTGAGAAGGGTGTGGGCCCCCTGGTCTTCATCTTTGGCGAGGATTTTTCATTATTTATTATAAGGTGTTCCGTGGAGTTTCAGGACCTTTGGAGTTGTGCAGAATAGGTCTCTAATATTTGCTCCTGTTCCAACCCAGAATTCCAGCTGCCGGCATTCTCCCTCCTTATGTAAACCTTGTAAAATAAGAGAGAATAGCCATAAGTATTGTGACATAATGTGAAATAACAGCCCATAATGCAATAAATATCGATATAAAAGCATGATGCAAAATGGACGTATCAGAGAGCCACAAATGGTTGCCTTTCGAGATACTTTGGAGATCTGTGGCCTAGTTGACCTAGGCTTTGTTGGGATCCCCTTTACGTATGATAATAAGAGGGGAGGAGGAGGCAATGTGAAGGTGAGGCTGGACAAGGCAGTGGCAACTAACTCGTGGAGGAACTTGTTTGCTTACGCTTCGGTTCTA
>NC_041384.1:518176658-518205679 GCF_002162155.2 Triticum dicoccoides | reverse complement strand
GGGGGAAGCAAAGGAGATATGAGTTGTTTTGGGAGAGGGACGGATCTTTACCGGATGTGATCAAAGAGGCTTGGGGGGCTGTAGGGGTGTGCATAACATGGTACAACTGAGAGATGCATTAACCAAAACGATGACAACTCTTTGACTTTGGAGCAAAAAATTCGGTAATGTTACTCGAGAGCTAGCAAAATCGCGAACCCAGCTAGAGGAGTTGATGAGTATGAACGCTGATCATCAAGATATTGCACGTGTGACGGATAAGATGAATGAGCTTTTGTATCAAGAGGAGATGCTTTGGTTGCAACATTCGCGTATCACGTGGTTGAAGGAAGGGGACAGAAACACAAAATATTTCCAAAGCAAGGCAGTCTGGAGGGCGAGGAAGAACAAGATCCGTGAACTCACGGACAGCGTCGGTGTAATTCACTCCGACCATGCCGGCATGGGGGAACTAGCTAACCTTTATTTCCATGATATTTTTACAGTTGATCCGACGCTTAATGCTGCGCCTATTCTGGACTTAATAAACCAGGTGGTAACCGAAGAGGATAATGCTAAGTTGTGTGCGCCTTTTACAGATAAAGAGATTTCAAATGCTTTGTTTCAAATTGGTCCCCTAAAAGCTCCGGGTCCGGATGGCTTTCCTGCAAGATTCTTTCAGCGGAATTGGAGCACTCTCAAGGAGGGTGTGTTGGCAGCGGCGAGGGATTTTTTCAGTACGGGTATCTTGCCGGAGGGAGTGAACTCCACCTCGATAGTACTTATTCCCAAAATTCCCAACCCGGTGAGAATCACAGACTACAGACCTATTAGTTTGTGCAATGTTATCTATAAGGTGATATCCAAGTGCCTAGTGAATAGGATGAGGCCTTTGTTGGATGATCTCATATCTCCTGAACAGAGTGCATTCATCCCAGGAAGGATGATCACGGACAACGCACTAGTTGCGTTTGAATGTGTCCACCACATTAAGCAGGAAAAGGATCCTACAAGAAGTTTCTGTGCGTACAAATTGGACTTATCAAAATCTTATGATCGAGTTGATTGGGTCTTCTTGAGGCAAATGATGCAAAAGTTGGGTTTCTCTCAACGATGGGTTGACTGGATGATGTCTTGTGTCACGTCGGTGAGATACTCTGTCAAACTAAATGGAACCCTCTTGGATTCGTTTGCACCGACGCGTGGGCTTCGGCAAGGAGATCCGCTATCCCGTTTCTTTTCTTGCTTGTGGCAGACGGGCTATCTGCTTTACTAAGGAACAAATTGGCTACTGGTGTAATCACACCGGTGAAAGTGTCTAGAAGAGGACCGGGTGTGTCGCACTTATTGTTTGCTGACGATACGTTGTTGTTCTTTGAGGCTACAGGAGAACAAGCGAGAGAGATCAAAGCTGTGCTGGACATGTATGGTAGGATGACAGGCCAGAGCCTAAACCCTAACAATTGTTCCATTCTTTTTGGGGAGGCCTGCCCCGTTGCGATGCAGGAGGAAGTAAGGTTAGTACTACAGATCACTAACTTGCATTTTGAGGAAAAGTACTTGGGCCTGCCGACACCAGAGGGTCGGATGTCTAAGGGACGTTTTCAGAATTTACAAACTCGGTTAACCAAACAATGAAGGAAATATGCCCTAGAGGCAATAATAAAGTTATTATTTATTTCCTTATATCATGATAAATGTTTATTATTCATGCTAGAATTGTATTAACCGGAAACATAATACATGTGTGAATACATAGACAAACAAAGTGTCACTAGTATGCCTCTACTTGACTAGCTCGTTGATCAAAGATGGTTATGTTTCCTAACCATAGACATGAGTTGTCATTTGATTAACGGGATCACATCATTAGGAGAATGATGTGATTGACTTGACCCATTTCGTTAGCTTAGCACTTGATCGTTTAGTTTGTTGCTATTGCTTTCTTCATGACTTATACATGTTCCTATGACTATGAGATTATGCAACTCCCGTTTACCGGAGGAACACTTTGTGTGCCACCAAACGTCACAACGTAACTGGGTGATTATAAAGGTGCTCTACAGGTGTCTCCGAAGGTACTTGTTGGGTTGGCATATTTTGAGATTAGGATTTGTCACTCCAATTGTCGAAGAGGTATCTCTGGGCCCACTCGGTAATGCACATCACTATAAGCCTTGCAAGCATTGCAACTAATGAGTTAGTTGCGGGATGATGTATTACGGAACGAGTAAAGAGACTTTCCGGTAACGAGATTGAACTAGGTATTGAGATACCGACGGTCGAATCTCGGGCAAGTAACATACCGATGACAAAGGGAACACCGTATGTTGTTATGCGGTCTGACCGATAAAGATCTTCGTAGAATATGTAGGAGCCAATATGGGCATCCAGGTCCCGCTATTGGTTATTGATCAGAGAGGTGTCTCGGTCATGTCTACATAGTTCTCGAACCCGTAGGGTCCGCACGCTTAACGTTCGTTGATGATATAGTACTATATGAGTTATGCATGTTGGTGACCGAATGTTGTTCGGAGTCCGGGATGAGATCACGGACATGACGAGGAACTCCGAAATGGTCCGGAGATAAAGTTTGATATATGGGATAATAGTGTTTGGTCACCGGAAGGGTTCCGGAATTCACCGGAAGGGGTTCCGGATGTTTCCCGAAATGTTTGGGTACGAGAACACTTTATTTGGGCCAAAGGGGAAAGCCCACAAGGTTTTGGAAAGCAAAGGAAGTTTTGCGGAGTCCAGGGGCCAGACGCCAGGGTCCCTGGCGTCTGGCCCTGGAGTCCGAGAAGGACTCTTGCCTTTTGGGTGAAACCGACTTTGTGGAGGCTTGTACTCCAAGTTTCGACCCCAAGGCTCAACATATAAATAGAGGGGTAGGGCTAGCACCCAAGACACATCAAGAAACACCAAGCCGTGTGCCGAAAACCCCGTTCTCTCTAGTTTATCCTCCGTCCTAGTTTTTGTAGTGCTTAGGCGAAGCCCTGCGGAGATTGTTCCTCACCAACACCGTCACCACGCCGTCGTGCTATCAGAACTCATCTACTACTTCGCCCCTCTTGCTGGATCGAGAAGGCGAGGACGTCACCGAGCCGAACGTGTGCAGAACTCGGAGGTGCCATGCTTTCGGTACTTGGATCGGTCGGATCGTGAAGACGTACGACTACATCAACCGCGTTGATATAACGCTTCCGCGAACGGTCTACGAGGGTACGTAGACAACACTCTCCCCTCTCGTTGCTATGCATCACCATGATCTTGCGTGTGTGTAGGAAATTTTTGAAATTACTACGTTCCCTAACAAACGATTGATACAGTGGGGAGACGGCCTTTTGGCGCAACCAGGGAGAGAAGTGCTGATTAAGTCAGTTGCACAGGCTCTCCCAACTTACATTATGGGTGTCTTCAAGCTACCCTTTTCGGTTTGTGATGATGTCACGCGCATGGTGCGGAACTTTTATTGGGGGCGGCAAAGGGCAAGAGGAAGGTACACTGGAAGAATTGGGACTATCTCTTGCAGCCCAAGGACAGGGGGTATTGGCTTTCGTGATTTCAGGCTGTTTAATCAAGCTCTGTTGGCTAGGCAGGCGTGGAGGCTACTAACCAAGCCTGATAGCCTTTGTGCTAGGGTTTTAAAAGCACGTTATTATCCTGATGGCAAGTTGCAAGACACGGTTTTTGCTGGAAACGGATCATCTTCATGGCCAGCTATATGTCATGGTCTGGAACTGTTGAAAAAAGGGCTGCTATGGAGAGTTGGAGACGGTGCAAGCATAAGGGTTTGGCGAGATAGTTGGATCCCGAGACCCTTCTCTTATAAACCGATCTCTCCGCAAGGGCGATGCCGCATTCGGTTTGTCTCTGGTTTTCTGAACCCTAATGAGTCGTGGAATATTGAGCTCCTTCGGGACTACTTTGTGGCTGCAGATGTGCATGAAATATTGAAGATTCGTGCCTCACCCAGATTGGAGGGAGATGTGATTGCATGGGGTCCTGGTCGGCATGGTATTTTTTCTGTCAAATCAGCATACGAGTTGGCCTTTGACGAGGATCATCGAGGTACTACGACTGCGTCCAGCGCATCGCCTTCAGGAAGCCGTGCATGCTGGGATTTCATCTGGAAGTGTGATGCCCCTCCATCTGTCAAGCACTTTGCATGGCGCATGGCAATTGATGCACTCCCTACTTGGCAGAGGAAACATCGTATTGGGCTGGAGACTACGAATTTATGCCCGGTGTGTGGGACAGAAGAGGAGGATAATTTCCATCCGTTCGTTCGTTGTCAATTCGGACGTGATCTGTTTGTGGCTATGGCCAAGGTATGGAGGCTTCCAGACATTACATCTATACTGAATAATGGTAAGGAATGGCTGCTACATGTCCTGAGTCCTCTTACTGAACTTGAACGCACAATGATACTAATGATTTTTTGGAGAAGTTGGTTTGTCCGGAATGAGCTCACTCATGCTAAGCCTGCCCCGCCGATGGAAGTCTCGGTACGTTTTCTGCAGAGTTACTTGGAGTCTTTGATTGGTATCAAGCAAAACCCATAAGCTGATCCGACCAAGGGAAAATCATATGTTGAATGGCGAATCTCAAGGAAGAGGGGGTGTAGTGCTGGAGATCAGGAGAAACGAAGATGGACGAAGCCGGATCCGGGGTGGTGCAAGTTGAACACTGATGGTTGTTTTGTTGCGTCAGGTGAAGCTGGGGCGGGTATGATCCTGTGTGATCATATGGGTGCGATCAACTACTCGGCTCGCAGGGTGTTGTACGCGTGCAAGGACCCCCTCGAGGCGGAGTTGTGCGCGTGTATGGAAGGCTTGTCCCTGGCGATACAGCGATGTGACGTGCCGATAGCGTTGGAGTTGGATTCTCTTGAAGCGGTCACTCTCATATCAAGCTCGGGAACGGATCGCTCGGTTTACTCTTCAATTGTTAGAGAGATCAAGTACTTATTGGGTTTAAGGAAAACTTGTATTTCCCATATTTCTAGAACTCAAAATAAAGCTAGTGATAGTTTATCTAGTTTTGCTAGAACCCAAGGTAGAACCATGACTTGGTTAGGAGCTGGTCCAGTTGAAGTTGTGGAAATAGCATCGAATGATTGTAAGGACCTTGTGATTGAGTAATACAATGCTATTTCACCCACAAAAAAAGATAATAAATAGGCCACATGGGCCTCGGGATTTTTGTAGGAATTATTGTAAATAGTAAATGGGCTAAGCCGAACAATTCCAACAGATGAAGCCCCAGATCTCCGGATCTACCAAATTTTGGACTAGGGTTTGGACAATTTGGGTGAAGTGAGAACAATGAGAATTAGTGGAGTGCATTGATGGAAGAATGTGTGTCGCACGTCGGGCAGAGCAAGATAGAGTTTCAAATATTGTGGTGGCATTGATGGGTAAATAACATGATGTTGGATAAGTGTTACAATAAAAGAACAAAGGAAAATCTGAATGAAGCCCCCCAATGCAACTTATAAGATTACGATAACAGTCTTGCTAAATCTCAGTCAAGTGAGACTTGGTTATGCCTTAGTTGATGCTATATTTGTGAGATCTTACATTTAGATTCGTGCAGAAGTTTCTTTTTAGTTTCTTCTTCTTTCTTTTCTTACATGTTATATCACTTGACTGAGAACTAACCACAGCCTTATGATAATCTAGGCAAGTAGATTATATAGTCCACAAAATAATGTACCCTGCTAGGCTACCCCCACAAAATAATCCATGGGCTAAACAACATGACCATAGCTTGCCAGTCACTTGGAAGCATGTCAGATTATAAACATGATTAGTTTGCTACCAATATTTGGCTAACCAAATGCTGACATTTTGGCAATACCAATACTTACCAAATACTGACAACTTTATATGAGATACCGAAAAAGGCTTCCGTATCACTTTATATATAAAGCAAAGATCAACATCACCAAGTACAAACGCACGCCACCATAACACACGCACACACCCAAGGCAGGATACATAGGCACTGAGCGCGGCAACACCACCCCTAACACAAACGTGAAGAGATCAAAACCGCAGACGACGAACCGTGGGCTCCCAGACGGCACCTTCAGGAAGGATACGACACCGGAGCGCCGCCACCGCCCGATCCGAGGATCAGAGTTTCCCCTCGAGCCGCACGAAGGGTAGTGAGAGCCGCGGCGACACCTTCAAGAAGGGAACTTTCGCCGCTGCCGGTCCCTCCGAAGAAAGAACATGTTTTCACCCCGGACAACACTCACCACCATCGATCGCCACACCCCGGCTACCACGCCGCCCACACGGCCATGGCCACCGAGCAGCACCCAGCCACGGGCTCGGCCCAAGAGCACCGTGCAACCACCACCCCTAGGGCCGCAGCCCCGGCATCCAAGACCTAGACACCACCACACCCGAGATCCGATACTACCCCAACCAAAGAGAAGAGCGGAAAGATCTTGGTTTTCCCACTCCTGGACATCCCCCAGCGCCGAGACCTAATAGGCCGGCCAAAACGGGCCTCCATCGACTCGTCCTGCCGCACCGGGCGCGAGACGAGCTCGGTCCTGCGGCACCATGTGTGAGACGAGGTCGGTCCTGCTGCACCGGGCGCGAGACGAGCTCGGTCCTACGACACCGTGCGCGAGACGAGGTCTGTCCCACCGTGCCGGGCGCGAGACGGGTGATGGACCGTGTTGGGGATCGTAGCAGAAATTTAAAATTTTCTACGCATCACCAAGATCAATCTATGGAGTAATCTAGCAACGAGGGGAAGGGGAGTGCATCTACATACCCTTGTAGATCGCGAGCGGAAGCGTTCAAGAGAACGGGGTTGATGGAGTCGTACTCGTCGTGATCCAAATCACCGATGACCGAGCGCCGAACGGACGGCACCTCCGCGTTCAACACACGTACGGTTGGGGAAGACGTCTCCTCCTTCTTGATCCAGCAAGGGGGAAGGAGAGGTTGATGGAGATCCAGCAGCACGACGGCGTGGTGGTGGAAGCAGCGGAGATCTCGGCAGGGCTTCGCCAAGCTCAGCGAGAGGGAGAGGTGTTACGAGGGGAGAGGGAGGCGCCAGGGGCTAGGGTGCGGCTCCCATGCGCTTCCCCACTATATATAGGGGTGGAGGGGCTGGTTTCATGCCCTCCAAGTCCATTGGGGCGTTGGCAAAGGTGGGGGAAAGAAATCCCATCATTTACCTTCCCCACCGATTGTTATCCCCCTTTTAAGGATCTTGATCTTATCCCTTCGGGATATGATCTTATTCCTTCTAAGGGGGGATCTTGGTGCGCCTTGACCAGCGGTGTGGGGCCTTGCCCCCACTACCCACGTTCATGTGGGTCCCCCCATGCAGGTGGGCCCCACTCTGGAACCTTCTAGAACCTTCCCGGTACAATACCGAAAAACCCCGAACATTTTCCGATGGCCAAAATAGGACTTCCCATATATAAATCTTTACCTCCGGACCATTTCGGAACTCCTTGTGATGTCCGAGATCTCATCCGGGACTCCGAACAACTTTCGGGTTACCGCATACTAATATCTCTACAACCCTAGCGTCACCGAACCTTAAGTGTGTAGACCCTACGGGTTCGGGAGACACGCAGACATGACCGAGACGACTCTCCGGTCAATAACCAACAGCGGGATCTGGATACCTATGTTGGCTCCCACATGTTCCATGATGATCTCATCGGATGAACCACGATGTCGAGGATTCAATCAATCCCGTATTCAATTCCCTTTGTCCAGCGGTATTGTACTTGCCCGAGATTCGATCGTCGGTATCCCGATACCTTGTTCAATCTCATTACCGGCAAGTCTCTTTACTCATTTCGTAACACATCATCCCATGATCAACTCCTTGGTCACATTGTGCACATTATGATGATGTCCTACCGAGTGGGCCCAGAGATACCTCTCCGTCACACGGAGTGACAAATCCCAGTCTCGATTCGTGCCAACCCAACAGACACTTTCGGAGATACCTGTAGTGCACCTTTATAGCCACCCAGTTACGTTGTGACGTTTGGCACACCCAAAGCATTCCTACGGTATCCAGGAGTTGCACAATCTCATGGTCTAAGGAAATGATACTTGACATTTAGAAAAGCTTTAGCATACGAACTACACGATCTTTGTGCTAGGCTTAGGATTGGGCCTTGTCCATCACATCATTCTCCTAATGATGTGATCCCGTTATCAACGACATCCAATGTCCATGGTCAGGAAACGTAACCATCTATTGATCAACGAGCTCGTTAACTAGAGGCTTACTAGGGACATGGTGTTGTCTATGTATCCACACATGTATCTGAGTTTCCTATCAATACAATTCTAGCATGGATAATAAATGATTATCATGAACAAGGAAATATAATAATAACCAATTTATTATTGCCTCTAGGGCATATTTCCAACAGTCTCCCACTTGCACTAGAGTCAATAATCTAGTTCACATCGCCATGTGATTAACACTCACAGGTCACATCGCCATGTGACCAACATCCAAAGAGTTTACTAGAGTCAATAATCTAGTTCACATCACTATGTGATTAACACTCAATGAGTTCTGGGTTTGATCATGTTATGCTTGTGAGAGAGGTTTTAGTCAACGGGTCTGCAACATTCAGATCCGTATGTACTTCGCAAATCTCTATGTCATCTTGTAGATGCAGCTACTACGCTATATTTGGAGCCATTTCAAATAACTGTTCTACTTGGATCTATTCTAAATTTTTGCTCCATTATATGTATCCGGTATCTCTACTCA
The DNA here is from genome assembly GCF_002162155.2 of Triticum dicoccoides. Taxonomy (NCBI): domain Eukaryota; kingdom Viridiplantae; phylum Streptophyta; class Magnoliopsida; order Poales; family Poaceae; genus Triticum; species Triticum dicoccoides. The sequence continues at coordinate 518,196,922 of NC_041384.1, read as the reverse complement.
GAGCTATCTGGATAGGTGTTAAGCTTGCATCGACATAACTCTTTACGTCGAACTCTTTATCACCTCCATAACCGAGAAACATATCCTTATTCCTCTAAGGATAATTTTGACCGCTATCTGGTGATCTACTCCTAGATCACCTTTGTACCCTCTTGCCAGACATGTGGCAAGGCACACATCAAGTGCGGTACTCAGCATGGCATACCGTATAGAGCCTATGACAAAATCATAGGGGACGACCTTCGTCCTTCCTCTTTCTTCTGCCGTGGTCGAGCTTTAAGTCTTAACTTCATACCTTACAACTCAGGCAAGAACTCCTTCTTTCACTGATCCATCTTGAACACCTTCAAGATCATGTCAAGGTATGTGCTCATTTGAAAGTACCATTAAGTGTTTTGATCTATCCTTATAGATCTCGATGCTCAATGTTCAAGTAGCTTAATCCAGGTTTTCCATTGAAAAACACTTTTCAAATAACCCTATATGCTTTCCAGAAATTCTACATCATTTCTGATCAACAATATGTCAACAACATATACTCATCAGAAATTCTATAGTGCTCCCACTCACTTCTTTGGAAATACAAGTTTCTCATAAACTTTGTATAAACCCAAAATCTTTGATCATCTCATTAAAGCGTACATTCCAACTCCGAGATTCTTACTCCAGTCCTTAGAAGGATTGCTGGAGCTTTGCATACTTGTTAGCATCTTTCAGGATTGACAAAACCTTCCGGTTGTATCACACACAACCTTTCCTCAAGAAAATCGTCGAGGAAACAATGTTTTGACATCCTATCTGCAAGATTTCATAAATAATGCAGTAATCGCTAATATAATTCCAACAGACTCTTAGCATCGCTACGAGTGAGAAAGTCGCATCGTAGTCAACTCCTTGAACTTGTCAGAAAACATCTTAATGACAAGTCGAGCTTTCTTAATGGTGATACTTACCATCAGTGTCCGTCTTCCTTTTAAAATCCATATGTACCTAATAGCCTTACGACCATCAAGTAGTTCTTCCAAAGTCTACACTTTGTTTTCATATATGGATTCTCTCTCGGATTTTATGGCCTCGAGCCATTTTTGGAATCCGGGCCCACCATCGCTTCTCCATAGCTCATAGGTTCATTGTTGTCTAGCAACATGACTTCCAAGACAGGATTACGTACCACTCTGAAGTAGTACGCATCCTTGTCATCCTACGAGGTTTGGTAGTGACTTGATCCGAAGTTTCATGATCACTATCATAAGCTTCCACTTCAATTGGTGTAGGTGCCACAGGAACAACTCCCTGTGCCCTGCTACACACTAGTTGAAGTGACGATTCAATAACCTCATCAAGTCTCCACCATCCTCCCACTCAATTCTTTCGAGAGAAAATTTTCCTCGAGAAAGGACCCGATTCTAGAAACAATCCCTTATTGCTTTCGGATCTGAGACAGGAGGTATACCCAACTATTCTGGGTGTCCTATGAAGATGCATTTATCCTCTTTGGGTTCGAGCTTATCAGCCTGAAACTTTTTCACATAAGCGTCGCAGCCCCAAACCTTTAAACAAATGACAGCTTAGGTTTCTCTAAACCATAGTTCATACGGTGTCATCTCATCGGAATTACGTGGTGCCCTATTTAAAGTGAATGTGGTTGTCTCTAATGCCTAACCCATAAACTATCATGGTAATTCGATAAGAGACATCATGGTATGCATCATATCCAATAGGGTGCAGTTATGATGTTCGGACACACCATCACACTATGGTGTTCCAGGCTGTATTAGTTGTGAAACAATTTCCACAATGTCTTAATTCTGTGCCAAACTCGTAATTCAGATATTCCTCTCTATGATCATATCATAGATATTTTATCCTCTTGTCACGACGATCTTCAACTTCACCCTGAAATTACTTGAACCTTTCAATAATCCAGCCTCGTGATTCATCAAGTAAATATACTTAGCATCTACTCAAATCATCTGTGAAGTAAGAATATAACGATATCCACTACATGCCTCAACACTCATTGGACTGCACACATCAAGATGTATTACTTCCAACAAGTTGCTTTGTTGTTCCATCTTACTGAAAATGAGGCCTTTCAGTCATCTTGCTCATGTGGTATGATTTGCATGTCTCAAGTGATTCAAAATCAAGCGAGTCCAAAGATCCATCAACATGGAGCTTCTTCATGCGTTTTATACCATTGTGACTAAAATTGCAGTGCCACAAGTATGTGGTACTATCATTACTATCTTATATCTTTTGGCATGAACATGTGTATCACTACGATCGGGATTCGATAAACCATTCATTTTAGGTGCAAGACCATTGAAGGTATTATTCAAATAAACACAATAAACATTATTCTCCTTAAATGAATAACCGTATTGCGATAAACATAATCCAATCATGTCTATGCTCAACGCAAACACCAAATAACAATTTTTAGGTTTAACACCAACCCCGATGGTAAAAGGAGCGTGCGATGCTTGATCACATCAACCTTGGAAACACCTCCAACACATATCATTGTCTCACCTTTGACTAGTCTCCGTTTATTCCGTAGCCTTTCATTTCGAGTTACCAACACTTAGCAACCGAACCGGTATCTAATACCCTGCTGCTACTAGGAGTACTAGTAAAGTACACATTTAATATAATGCATGTCCAATACATATTTTTTTCAACCTTGCCAGCCTTATCATCTACCAAGTATCTAGGGTGGTTCTGCTTCAGTGACCGTTCCCCTTATTACAGAAGCACTTAGTCTCGGGCTTGGGTTCAACTTTGGGTTTCTTCACTAGAGCAGCAACTGATTTGTCGTTTCATGAAGTATCCCTTTCTTGCCCTTGCCCTTCTTGAAACTAGTGGTTTTACTAACCATCAACAATTGATGCTCCTATTTGATTTCTACTTTTGCGGTGTCGCGAATAGCTCAAGGATCATCATATCTATCCCTGATATGTTATAGTTCATCATGAAGCTCTAGTAGCTTGGTGGCAGTGACTTTGGAGAACCATCACTATCTCATCTGGAAGATCAACTCCCACTCGATTCAAGTGATTGTAGTACTCATACAATCTGAGCACATGCTCAACGATTGAGCTTTTCTCCTTAGTGTGCAGGCTTAAGAAACTTGTCAAAGGTCTCATACCTCTTGACGTGGGCACTAGCCTGAAATCCCAATTTCAGTCCTTGGAACATCTCATATGTTCTGCGATGTTTTAAAAAACATCTTTGGTGCCTCAATTCTAAACCATTTAGCATTACGCACTGAACTATCATGTAGTCATCAAAACGTGTATGTCAGATGTTCGCAACATCCATAACCGACGTTCGAGGGTCAGCTCACTGAGCGGTGCATTAAGGACATAATCCTTCTGCGCAGCAATGAGGACAATCCTCTGTTTACGGACCCAGTCCGCATAATTGCTACTATCAACTTTCAACTAAATTTTCTCTAGGAACATATCTAAAACAGTAGAATTAAAGCGTAAGCTATGACATAATTTGCAAAGTCCTTTTGACTATGTTCATGATAATTAAGTTCATCTGATTATTTAATGAACTCCCACTTAGATAGACATCCCTCTAGTCATCTAAGTGATACATGATCCGAGTCAACTAGGCCATGTCCGATCATCACGTGAGACGGACTAGTCATCATCGGTGAACATCTTCATGTTGATCGTATCTTCTATACGACTCATGTTCGACCTTTCGGTCTTCCGCGTTCCGAGGCCATGTCTGTACATGCTAGACTCGTCAAGTCAACCTAAGTGTATTGCGTGTGTAAATCTGGCTTACACCTGTTGTATTCGAACGTTAGAATCTATCACACCCGATCATCACGTGGTGCTTCGAAACAACGAACCTTTGCAACGGTGCACAGTTAGGGGGAACACTTTTCTTGAAATTATTGCGAGGGATCATCTTATTTTAGCTATCGTCGTTCTAAGCAAATAAGATGTAAAACATGATAAACATCACATGCAATCAAATAGTGACATGATATGGCCAATATTATTTTGCTCCTTTTGATCTCCATCTTCGGGGCGCCATGATCATCATCTTCACCGGAATGACACCATGTGTCAGGACCCCGACTCAATGCCACATCGATCTAGCATGTAACACCTCATATCACTTTGCGGCCTCACGCACGATATCCCCACGGGTGTCGCCTTACCTTTGCTCGGGACCGTTTGCGCCTTTTGGCACACGTATATGATGGTGTCACTAGCATCCATATGATAAAGAGCCCGGGCTGACATGGCTAGTCGTAAACCCAAAGTGGCACTAAGTTACAGGGACAGGCATCCATGACCCAGCATCGAACGTGTCGGTCATCAGTGAGTGAATCCAGGCTGTAGCACTGGGCTAACAGGACTCCGGTGAACCGGGCTGTAGCGGGCTAACAGGACTCCGGTATTCATCCGTGACATTTCCCCGAAGGGACAGACATAGGATCGAAGAAGGACACATGCCGGCCAGCCCAAGTGTTCCGGAGCAGTAGCAAGCTACCAGGGCTCAGTGGAAGCACTAGGAGACATTTCCCGGTAAGAGAGACTACTAAGGATAAACAACTAGATAGTCAGATCCCACACATAGCAATACACATTACACGTACGCATAACATGCAAGTATGTGCTGTACAACATGGCATCACATCATAACTCAACAACTCATATAGATAAGGCTCAAAGAGCCATCATAGCATTATTACAAACAGGGGTCACATGACCCAACATTCAGAGCAATCAAGCAACAAACGAAAGCATTACATGTCTGAGTACAGACATCTATAAATGAAAAAGGCTGAAAGCCTGACTATCTATAACGTCCGATCAAGATCGTAGCGGAGGTACAAGCTACTTGTCGAAGTCCATGAGAACACTAGTAAGACCGAAGTCTCCGCTGCAAAAACATAAATAAAGCAACATGAGTACAAAGGTACTCAGCAAGACTTACATCAGATCCTATCATACATGCATGTGTATCAAGGGGGTAATGTGGGGTTTAGTTGCAGCAAGCCAGCTTTGACTCTGTGGCTAACCTGTTCTACGACTACCAGAACTTCTTGAGGTGATATGGCGCACACGAGTCCACTAATCACCACACAATACACTACTATGGATTCATCCCCGTCTCCCTACGAGAAGGCCATCCATAGCCCTCACACTTGTCTTGAGCATTTCATAGTATCCACTTCAAGTTGTCTATGTACCATGTAAGCATCCAAGAAGTCCATATCCGCGGACCCGGCTATTCGAATAGATCATGTTAACCCTGCAGGGGTGTACTTCTTCACACACGCTCTCGCCACTTACCGCCATGTACACGTCATGTATCTCGGCAACCTTCAAGCGGAAGCCTGGCGAGGGTGTCGGCCACGACCTGACTAACCACACAAGACTCTAGTCCAGGTTTATCGCCTATTCGGGTTCCATCCGCAAGGAGATCCGGCCGGGGTGTCGCTCACGGCCCCAAACGATGTGAGCAGGGTTCCCAAGCCCACCATCCGGGTGCCACTTGGTACACCGTGCCACCTGTGCCTAGTCTGTCCCAAGCCCACCCTGCCGGGTGCCACTCGGTAGAAAAATAGCACTACCTACAAACACCAGAAACTAGTTGCGACTCCTGGACAGAGATCAAGTCGGTTAATAAGTCGAGAGGGCTTGGAGCGCCCGGAGCCCAATGTGTGGTAGTATCGAGTCATTGGACAACATACATAGAACTCAGGGCTTAAGGACGGTTCCAGTGAGACAACCCACCATGTACTCCTACATGGCCTCTCACCGCTACCTTTACCAAATCGTGTTCACACACTTAACTCTCAACACCAGAACATATCGTGACACTCCAATTCATTCCCAATGAATCAGACCTGATACAACTCTAAGCAATAGCAGGCATAGCATGGTAGGAACACAACAGTGGCTTCAATCAACTCCTACACATGCTAGTGGGTTTCAACTATTTACTGTGGCAATGACAGGTCATGCAGAGGAATGGGTTCAACTACCGCAGCACAAAGTAGTATGAATCGTTGTTGTCCTAATGCAATAACTGAGAGCAGGAGCGAGAGAGTAGGGTTTTATCGAAATGAACAAGGGGGTTTGCTTGCCTGGTAAATCAACAAGGGAGGCACTGCTTCACAGACAGGTACTCTGGAACGTCTCCGGAGCAGGACCTATCGAGAAGGGATGGTGCCAACAATCAATACACAAGCATATGCAACAATATGATGCATGAACATGGCATGACGTTGTGATGTTGTTTGAGCTAATGCAACTAGTAATCATTTGGTTTGAAATCCATTTGAACCCAAAAGCTCAAATGCACTTCCAAAGTAGGCTCTTATATATGCCATAATGTGTTTTCCCATATTCAGCATGTATAAGTTGGTTTTTCATGCATGAGACTAGTACAGATGGATAGATTACATTTTTCTGATAATTTTTCATATATAAATTATTTTAATCTGAGCTACGGTTGAATTGTTATGAATTTTTGAAGTTTAAATCAATTTCTGGAATTTCCTGAATTAAAATAATTCCAGAAAATAAATAATTGCGTCAGCATTGAGTAAGCACGACGTCAGCAAGTCAACTGCGGCTGACTGGGTCAAACCTGACGTGTGGGGTCCACACGTCAGTGACAGGGGGTTAAACAGGGTTAGTTTAATCCTAATTAAAAAGGTTAGTGGCGCTGGGGCCCACTGTCAGTGAGACAACTAATTAACTGAGTTGATTAGCGCTAACTAAACTAATACCTAAACTAAATAGGGGCATGGCCCATGCATCAGTGACCCTGGGGGGGTCAAACCCCAGGTCAAACAAGTCAAACCCGCCGGCGGTTAGTCGCCGGCGAGGTCCGCGGCATACTTGTGCCTCGGGTTTCCTCTGTGGTGCTCCAAATGGCGCGCGGCTAGGCGCGTTGGAGAGCCAGCTCGATGGCGCGTCGGGCGGTGGCCGTGGCTGGGCCTGGGGTGGCCGGAGTCGACGGCGGCGAGCTCGGCTGCGGCTGCCGGAGTTCGGTCGTGCACAAAAACGCGTTTGGAGCTCGAAGACGAGCGAAGCAAAGCGCTAGGGATGCTCTACGGGGCCTTACGAGTGTGTTGGACTCGCCGGGGTGACCAAATGGTCACCGGAGCTGCGTCGACGGCGAGCTCGGCGGCGGCGGAGGTTCGGCCATGGTGGAGAAAGGGCTACGGCGTGCGGGTGACTAAGCGGAGAGGGGGAAACGGTGGCGGAGCTCACCGCGGTTGCAGCGGGCGTCGAAGCGGGCTCGGGGACGCACTGGAGACGGCGGGGCGGCGATGGGGATCCACGGCGGCCGGCGATGAAGAAGACGACGATGTCGGCGATGGGGCGCGTCCCTGGTCACTTGGCTCGTCGAGGATGATGCGGACGACGAGGCGGAGCTTCTAGGCTCGGGCGGAGGGCGAGGGGAGGCCGGTGGCCGCGGCAACGGCGAGCGGCGGCGGTGATGGCGCTCGGGTGTGCGAGGGAGAGAGCAGGGGAAGAGGAGGAGGGCGAGGGAGAGTGCGAGAGAGGTCGGGGCGGCGCGTGGCGTCTCCAGAGCATCCAGACGAGGAGGGGAGAGGCAGGCAGGCAGAGAGGGAGGTGGCGTGGCGCGGCGGAGCGCGCGCGCGTCGGGCACGCTCCCATCCCCCTGTCGAGGACGAAGACGACAGAGGAGGGGGCCAGTGGGCTGGGCCGGCGCTGGCTGCTGTTGGGCTGCGCAGGGAGGAGGCCCAGGTAAGTCTCCCTTTTTATTTCTGTTTTCTTTTCTATTTTTCTGACATTTGTTTTGATTTAATTAAAATATTAAATCATTTTATTATCTTATGCCAATTTTTGCAGGAGCTAACTATATTATTCCAGAGCTCCCCAACAGGTGGCATAATTTTTGGACATATATTAATATATATAACTAATATATTTCCAATGCAAATATTTATGCATTAATTCCAAATGGCCAAAACAAATACTTATGAGCTCCTAAAAATGTTGGTTTGATTTTTATCTCTGTCCAATATTTTCAGAGGCAACATGAACATTTCCTTGGACCTTTTTGGAACAATTTTTATTTGGGTCATTTCCAGAGATGATTCTGAGGATTCCACCAATCCTCATTTCAAATTTAAATGGAATATAAACATGATGCACAAATGACTAGCTAGTCTAGGTCATACCAGACTAGGGATGTGACAACTCGCCCCCACTTGAAAGTATCTCGTCCCGAGATTCAGGGGTCGACGGAAAGAAAGCGGGGTACTCCAGTCGAAGACGATCTTCTCGCTCCCAAGTAGCTTCTCTCTCGGAATGATGAGACCACTGAACCTTGAGAAACTTGATGTTCTAACGTCGGGTAACACACTCTGCTTGATCAAGAATGCGAACCGGGTACTCTCGGTATGTGAGGTTATCTTGGAGATCAAGCGTTTCGTGGTCCACTCCGTGGATAGGATCCGAGAAGCAACGCCTGAGTTGAGAGACGTGGAAGACATCATGAACTCGAGAAAGATGTGGGGGTAGTTCCAACTGGTAGGCAACCTCCCCTCGTTTAGCGAGAATGCGAAAGGGACCAATGTAACAAGGAGCCAACTTGCCCTTGATACCGAAACGATGGGTACCCTTCAAAGGAGTAACCCGAAGGTAAGCCTTGTCGCCAACTTCATAAGTCATATCCTTATGATGACGATCATACTGGCTTTTCTGACGAGACTGGGCTGTTTTCAAATTCTCACGAATGATGCGAACTTGCTCTTCTGCCTCCTGGATCATGTCTGGTCCAAAGAATTGTCTTTCACCGGTTTCTGACCAGTTCAAAGGTGTTCGACATCTTCGTCCATAGAGAACCTCAAAAGGAGCTTTCTTGAGGCTGGATTGATAGCTATTGTTATAAGCAAACTCGGCAAAAGGAAGACATTTCTCCCAATCCATACCGAATGAGATAATGCAAGCTCTAAGCATGTCTTCGAGAATTTGGTTGACCCGTTCCACCTGACCACTCGACTGAGGCTGGAAAGCGGTACTGAAGGAAAGATGGGTTCCCATGGCGGTTTGGAAACTCTCCCAGAAATGAGAAGTGAAAAGACTGCCACGGTCTGAATTGATCTCTAGTGGAACACCATGGAGTGATACTATTCGAGAAATATATAAGTCAGCGAGCTGACTAGCAGTGATACTCTCTCGAACAGGTAGGAAGTGAGCCACTTTGGAAAGACGATCAATGACTACGAAGATAGCATTATTCCCTCTCTTGGTCCTGGGAAAGCCGGTGATGAAGTCCATACCAACTTTATCCCATTTCCATTCAGGAATAGCTAAAGGCTGAAGGGTGCCAGCAGGTCTTTGATGCTCTGCCTTAACGCGACGACAAACATCACATTTAGCAATGAACTCAGCGATTTCTCTCTTCATCCTAGTCCACCAGAACCTCTGGCGTAGGTCCTGATACATCTTAGTACTACCGGGATGAATCGTGAGAGGAGATTCATGCGCCTCCTTAAGAATCAATTGTCGCAGATGTTGATTCTTGGGAACCACCAAGCGATTCTCAAAGAAAACAACACCACGATCATCCATAGAGAAACATCCACCAACTCCCTTCTTAATGTTTCTCTTGATCCGAGAGATTCCTGTGTCTTGCTTTTGAGCAGCGACAATCCGATCTTCAAGATCAGGTTTCGCCACCAAGGTAAAAGGAATCCGTGAGGAGCAATGTGAAGATTAAGCTTACAGAATTCCTCATGGAGAAGTGGTTGGCCTTGCTGCAGCATGAGATTGTTGCAATAGGATTTACGGCTTAGAGCATCAGCCATGACATTGGCTTTGCCTGGGGTGTAGGTAATTCCTAGATCATAATCTGTGATCAACTCCAACCAACGTCTTTGCCTAAGGTTCAAATCTGGTTGGGTGAAAATATACTTGAGACTCTGGTGATCGGTGTAGATCTCGCAACGTTTACCAAGAAGGTAATGTCGCCAGGTCTTGAGTGCATAGACTACGGCTGCAAGCTCTAGATCATGTGTAGGATAATTCTCCTCATGTGGATGCAACTGTCGAGATGCATAGGCAATCACATGACGATCCTGCATAAGAATGCAACCTAGTCCTTGTCGTGAGGCATCGCAGTAGATAATAAAGTCTTTAGTGAAATCCGGTGGCACAAGTATGGGAGCAGAAGTCAGGCGCCTTTTCAGTTCCTGAAAACTGTATTCACACTGTGGGGACCACTCAAACTTTTTATCTTTCTTGAGAAGTTCCGTGAGGGGTTTGGCTACTTTGGAGAAGTTTTCAACAAAGCGGCGACAATAGCTGGCTAGACCAAGGAAACTCCTAACTTGTTTGACTGTTTCAGGTGGAGTCCAATCAAGAACGGCCTTAACTCTCTCGGGATTGACAGCAATGCCCTTACCAGAGATTACGTGGCCTAAGTAGGTCACTTCTGGCAACCAAAATTCACACTTGGAGAACTTGGCATAAAGGCGGTGCTCTCTGAGTTTTTCTAACACAAGTCTAAGATGTTCGGCATGCTCTTCCTCGTTCTTCGAGTAAATAAGAATATCATCGAGGTAAACCATGATGAACTTATCTAAGTACTCCATGAAGATCGAGTTCATCAAGCGGGAGAATGTGGCTGGGGCGTTGGTTAGGCCAAAGGACATGACGGTGTACTCGTACTGGCCATAACGGGTGACAAAAGCTGTCTTGGGAATGTCCCCGTTTCTGATCTTAATTTGGTGGTATCCCAACCTCAAATCCATCTTGGAGAAGACTGAGGATCCAGCGAGCTGATCATACAGGTCGTTGATCCTGGGGAGCGGATACTTGTTCTTTATCGTGACCAAATTAATGGGACGATAATCTACAACCATCCGGTCTGTACCATCCTTCTTCTTGACGAAGAGGACGGGGCAAGCCCAAGGAGAAGAACTAGGACGGATGAAACCTTTTTGCAAGGACTCATCAAGTTGTTTCTTAAGCTCGGCTAGTTCTAAGGGTGCCATCTTGTAAGGTCTCCTGGAGATTGGAGCTGTTCCTGGGATAAGATCTATGACGAACTCTACATCTCTGTCAGGTGGAACACCTGGCAGTTCCTCTGGAAAGACATCCGGAAAGTCACGGACTACCGGGATATCTTCAAGGTCTGGAAGAGGGCTGGCATTAAGAGAATAGAGCTGACGCTTTGCAACTCTAGTGGAGACGGTGACTATCTTGTCAGATGGGTGTGTAAGCTGAACAGATCTGGTGTAACAATCAATCTTGACATGATGAGCTGTCATCCAGTCCATACCCAAGATGATGTTAATATCTGAGGACTTGAGGGCTACAAGTGATGCAAGGAATACAAGTCTGTCAACAAGGATTTCGTTACCATGGCTTACACTAGAGGTTTGCCATTTGGATCCAGGAGTTTGGATGACTAGCGGAGTTGGCATATCGCAAAATGACAGGTTGTGCAAGTTAGCATAGCTTTTAGAAATGAAGGAGTGAGATGCTCCAGTATCGAATAGAACTGATGCTGGGTGACAATTGACAAGGAGTGTACCAAGAACGACATCCGGATCATCATGAGCGTCTTTAGCTGAGATGTGATGCACACGTCCACGTTCAGTGGGGGCTGACTTGACACTGATCATCTTGCGTGATGGCTTAACACAGCCAACAGTCTTCTCGGGCTGGGGTGGAGCATAACTAGTCTGAGAACAGTCACGTGCATAGTGTCCTGGCTTCCCGCATGTGAAGCAAGTCCCTGAGGTTGGACGTGGACCCGCACTAACAAGCGGTCTACCAGTAGGCCTGGGTGAAACATATGACTGAGCTGGAGGAGGCACCACATGGGATGGCCTCGATGCATAACCGGAAGGAAGAGCGGAGTTTGGAACCCAAATCCGGCGCTTCTGAGAACTAGAGCCAGAGGAAGATCCCAAATCACGGGTGTGCTTACGAGACTCCTCGTAAGTGAGCTGAGCTGTCTCTGCATTAATGGCCTTGTTCACAAGAGCCTGGAATGTATCACAATGATGTAGGTGGAGATCACGTTGCAACTTGGGGTTGAGACCCTTCCGGAACCTAGCCTACTTCTTGGCGTCCGTGGACACTTCTTCTGTGGCATAGCGGGCAAGGTTCTCGAACTCTCTGCTGTAAGCATCAACAGCCATCTTATTCTGGGTGAAACTACAGAACTCTTCTCTCTTGCGATCAATGAGGGCCTGGGGAATGTGATGCTCGCGAAAAGCCTCAGTGAAATCTCTCCAGGTAGGATTCTGGCCAGCTGGAAGCATAGCCTCATAGTTCTGCCACCAAAGACTAGCAGGACCTTCCAGGTGGTATGTGGCATAGGTGACCTTGTCATCTTCAGCTACGCTCGCGGAACGCAGCTTATGAGTGATGCTATGGAGCCAGTCATCTGCATCGAGTGGCTCGATGGAATGATGAAAGGTAGGTGGGTGCAAGCGAATGAAGTCATGAATGGTCGCAGACTTATTGGGACGATGTGGGTGTTCTCCTCGATACGTGCCAACAAACGGTTAGACTCACGCTTGTTCCTCTCCATTTCTAACATGAACTCTGTCAACGAAGGCGGGTCGGGAGGATCCTCATCCCTACCATCTTCATGGTTCTGGCTACGAATAATAGAACTTGATGACATCCTGAGAAACGAAACCAGGGACGGAGTCAGCATCAACTATAGACTGTAGAATGTAGGACAAGGAATTAGTATCTCTCGAACTCCTAGGAAAATTCCGGCAGCATAACGGCAGTAAAATGCTCAGAATGAGACATCCTACTAAAAATGGGGTGGTAACATACTCATCAGCATTACTCAAGGTTCTGAGATCATACTAAACACACTACACCGGAAATACTCAAAACTGGGGTATGACTCTGATCAACCAACCCTATGGGACTACGGAGTAGTAACACGTGATCCTGATAGACGGAAGAGAAAGCCTAGTTCCTTAACCCCGTAGGAAAGATAGAATGACTCAGATCAGAAGGCCATGAGTTATAAGGAGTAAAAAGAGCCTTACGTTCCTTCCCACAATCAATTCCCTTATATAACTAACGAATTTCTAGACTCAACTTCGACCAATTTGGCTTGGTAATCCTACAGGCAGTCAGGCTCTGATACCAAGGCTGTCAGGACCCCGACTCAATGCCACATCGATCTAGCATGTAACACCTCATATCACTTTGCGGCCTCACGCACGGTATCCCCACGGGTGTCGCCTTACCTTTGCCCGAGACCATTTGCGCCTTTTGGCACACGTATATGATGGTGTCGCTAGCATCCATATGATAAAGAGCCCGGGCTGACATGGCTAGTCATAAACCCAAAGTGGCACTAACTTACAGGGACAGGCATCCATGACCCAGCATCGAACGTGTCGGTCATCAGCGAGTGAATCCAGGCTGTAGCACTGGGCTAACAGGACTCCGGTGAACCGGGCTGTAGCGGGCTAACAGGACTCCGGTATTCATCCGTGACATTTCCCCGAAGGGACAGACATAGGATCGAAGAAGGACACATGCCGGCCAACCCAAGTGTTCCGGAGCAGTAGCAAGCTACCAGGGCTCAGTGGAAGCACTAGGAGACATTTCCCGGTAAGAGAGACTACTAAGGATAAACAACTAGATAGTCAGATCCCACACATAGCAATACACATTACACGTACGCATAACATGCAAGTATGTGCTGTACAACATGGCATCACAGCATAACTCAACAACTCATATAGATAAGGCTCAAAGAGCCATCATAGCATTATTACAAACAGGGGTCACATGACCCAACATTCAGAGCAATCAAGCAACAAACAGAAGCATTACATGTCTGAGTACAGACATCTATAAATGAAAAAGGCTGAAAGCCTGACTATCTATAACGTCCGATCAAGATCGTAGCTGAGGTACAAGCTACTTGTCGAAGTCCATGAGAACACTAGTAAGACCGAAGTCTCCGCTGCAAAAACATAAATAAAGCAACATGAGTACAAAGGTACTCAGCAAGACTTACATCAGATCCTATCATACATGCATGTGTATCAAGGGGGTAATGTGGGGTTTAGTTGCAGCAAGCCAGCTTTGACTCTGTGGCTAACCTGTTCTACGACTACCAGAACTTCTTGAGGTGATATGGCGCACACGAGTCCACTAATCACCACACAATACACTACTATGGATTCATCCCCGTCTCCCTACGAGAAGGCCATCCATAGCCCTCACACTTGTCTTGAGCATTTCATAGTATCCACTTCAAGTTGTCTATGTACCATGTAAGCATCCAAGAAGTCCATATCCGCGGACCCGGCTATTCGAATAGATCATGTTAACCCTGCAGGGGTGTACTTCTTCACACACGCTCTCGCCACTTACCGCCATGTACACGTCATGTATCTCGGCAACCTTCAAGCGGAAGCCTGGCGAGGGTGTCGGCCACGACCTGACTAACCACACAAGACTCTAGTCCAGGTTTATCGCCTATTCGGGTTCCATCCGCAAGGAGATCCGGCCGGGGTGTCGCTCACGGCCCCAAACGATGTGAGCAGGGTTCCCAAGCCCACCATCCGGGTGCCACTTGGTACACCGTGCCACCTGTGCCTAGTCTGTCCCAAGCCCACCCTGCCGGGTGCCACTCGGTAGAAAAATAGCACTACCTACAAACACCAGAAACTAGTTGCAACTCCTGGACAGAGACCAAGTCGGTTAATAAGTCGAGAGGGCTTGGAGCGCCCGGAGCCCAATGTGTGGTAGTATCGAGTCATTGGACAACATACATAGAACTCAGGGCTTAAGGACGGTTCCAGTGAGACAACCCACCATGTACTCCTACATGGCCTCTCACCGCTACCTTTATCAAATCATGTTCACACACTTAACTCTCAGCACCAGAACATATCGTAACACTCCAATTCATTCCCAATGAATCAGACCTGACACAACTCTAAGCAATAGCAGGCATAGCATGGTAGGAACACAACAGTGGCTTCAATCAACTCCTACACATGCTAGTGGGTTTCAACTATTTACTGTGGCAATGACAGGTCATGCAGAGGAATGGGTTCAACTACCGCAGCACAAAGTAGCAGATGAATCATTGTTGTCCTAATGCAATAACTGAGAGCAGGAGCGAGAGAGTAGGGTTTTATCGAAATGAACAAGGGGGTTTGCTTGCCTGGTAAATCAACAAGGGAGGCACTGCTTCACAGACAGGTACTCTGGAACGTCTCCGGAGCAGGACCTATCGAGAAGGGATGGTGCCAACAATCAATACACAAGCATATGCAACAATATGATGCATGAACATGGCATGACGTTGTGATGTTGTTTGAGCTAATGCAACTAGTAATCATTTGGTTTGAAATCCATTTGAACCCAAAAGCTCAAATGCACTTCCAAAGTAGGCTCTTATATATGCCATAATGTGTTTTCCCATATTCAGCATGTATAAGTTGGTTTGTCATGCATGAGACTAGTACAGATGGATAGATTACATTTTTCTGATAATTTTTCATATATAAATTATTTTCATCTGAGCTACGGTTGAATTGTTATGAATTTTTGAAGTTTAAATCAATTTCTGAAATTTCCTGAATTAAAATAATTCCAGAAAATAAATAATTGCGTCAGCATTGAGTAAGCACGACGTCAGCAAGTCAACTGCGGCTGACTGGGTCAAACCTGACGTGTGGGGTCCACACGTCAGTGACAGGGGGTTAAACAGGGTTAGTTTAATCCTAATTAAAAAGGTTAGTGGCGCTGGGGCCCACTGTCAGTGAGACAACTAATTAACTGAGTTGATTAGCGCTAACTAAACTAATACCTAAACTAAACAGGGGCATGGCCCACGCGTCAGTGACCCTGGGGGGGTCAAACCCCAGGTCAAACAAGTCAAACCCGCCGGCGGTTAGTCGCCGGCGAGGTCCGCGGCGTACTTGTGCCTCGGGTTTCCTCTGTGGTGCTCCAAATGGCGCGCGGCTAGGCGCGTTGGAGAGCCAGCTCGATGGCGCGTCGGGCGGTGGCCGTGGCTGGGCCTGGGGTGGCCGGAGTCGACGGCGGCGAGCTCGGCTGCGGCTGCCGGAGTTCGGTCGTGCACAAAAACGCGTTTGGAGCTCGGAGACGAGCGAAGCAAAGCGCTAGGGATGCTCTACGGGGCCTTACGAGTGTGTTGGACTCGCCGGGGTGACCAAATGGTCACCGGAGCTGCGTCGACGGCGAGCTCGGCGGCGGCGGAGGTTCGGCCATGGTGGAGAAAGGGCTACAGCGTGCGGGTGACTAAGCGGAGAGGGGGAAACGGTGGCGGAGCTCACCGCGGTTGCAGCGGGCGTCGAAGCGGGCTCGGGGACGCACTGGAGACGGCGGGGCGGCGATGGGGATCCACGGCGGCCGGCGATGAAGAAGACGACGATGTCGGCGATGGGGCGCGTCCCTGGTCACTTGGCTCGTCGAGGATGATGCGGACGACGAGGCGGAGCTTCTAGGCTCGGGCGGAGGGCGAGGGGAGGCCGGTGGCCGCGGCAACGGCGAGCGGCGGCGGTGATGGCGCTCGGGTGTGCGAGGGAGAGAGCAGGGGAAGAGGAGGAGGGCGAGGGAGAGTGCGAGAGAGGTCGGGGCGGCGCGTGGCGTCTCCAGAGCATCCAGACGAGGAGGGGAGAGGCAGGCAGGCAGAGAGGGAGGTGGCGTGGCGCGGCGGAGCGCGCGCGCGTCGGGCACGCTCCCATCCCCCTGTCGAGGACGAAGACGACAGAGGAGGGGGGCAGTGGGCTGGGCCGGCGCTGGCTGCTGTTGGGCTGCGCAGGGAGGAGGCCCACGTAAGTCTCCCTTTTTATTTCTGTTTTCTTTTCTATTTTTCTGACATTTGTTTTGATTTAATTAAAATATTAAATCATTTTATTATCTTATGCCAATTTTTGCAGGAGCTAACTATATTATTCCAGAGCTCCCCAACAGGTGGCATAATTTTTGGACATATATTAATATATATAACTAATATATTTCCAATGCAAATATTTATGCATTAATTCCAAATGGCCAAAATAAATACTTATGAGCTCCTAAAAATGTTGGTTTGATTTTTATCTCTGTCCAATATTTTCAGAGGCAACATGAACATTTCCTTGGACCTTTTTGGAACAATTTTTATTTGGGTCATTTCCAGAGATGATTCTGAGGGTTCCACCAATCCTCATTTCAAATTTAAATGGAATATAAACATGATGCACAAATGACTAGCTAGTCTAGGTCATACCAGACTAGGGATGTGACACCATGATCTCCATCATCGTGTCTTCATGAAGTTGTCTCGTCATCTATTACTTCTACTACTATGGCTAACGGTTTAGCAATAAAGTAAAGTAAATACATGACGTTTATGTTGACACGCAGGTCGTAAATAAATTAAGACAACTCCTATGGCTCCTGCCGGTTGTCATACTCATCGACATGCAAGTCATGATTCCTATTACAAGAACATGATCAATCTCATACATCACATATATCATTCATCACATCCTTTTGGCCATATCACATCACACGGCATATGCTGCAAAAACAAGTTAGACGTCCTCTAATTGTTGTTGCAAATTTTTACATGGCTGCTATAGGTTTCTTAGCAAGAACGTTTCTTACCTACGCAAAAACCACAACGTGATATGCCAATTTCTATTTACCCTTCATAAGGACCCTTTTCATCGAATCCGATCCGACTAAAGTGGGAGAGACATACACCCGCTAGCCACCTTATGCAACTAGTGCATGTCAGTCGGTGGAACCTGTCTCACGTAAGTGTACGTGTAAGATCGGTCCGGGCCGCTACATCCCACGATGCCGCCGAATCAAGATAAGACTAGTAACAGCAAGTAAATTGACAAAATCGACGCCCACAACTACTTTGTGTTCTACTCGTGCATAGAAACTACGCATAGACCTAGCTCATGATGCCACTGTTGGGGATCGTAGCAGAAATTTAAAATTTTCTACGCATCACCAAGATCAATCTATGGAGTAATCTAGCAACGAGGGGAAGGGGAGTGCATCTACATACCCTTGTAGATCGCGAGCGGAAGCGTTCAAGAGAACGGGGTTGATGGAGTCGTACTCGTCGTGATCCAAATCACCGATGACCGAGCGCCGAACGGACGGCACCGCCGCGTTCAACACACGTACGGTTGGGGAAGACGTCTCCTCCTTCTTGATCCAGCAAGGGGGAAGGAGAGGTTGATGGAGATCCAGCAGCACGACGGCGTGGTGGTGGAAGCAGCGGGGATCTCGGCAGGGCTTCGCCAAGCTCAGCGAGAGGGAGAGGTGTTACGAGGGGAGAGGGAGGCGCCAGGGGCTAGGGTGCGGCTCCCATGCGCCTCCCCACTATATATAGGGGTGGAGGGGCTGGTTTCTTGCCCTCCAAGTCCATTGGAGCATTGGCAAAGGTGGGGGAAAGAAATCCCCTCATTTCCCTTCCCCACCGATTGTTATCCCCCCTTTTTAGGGATCTTGATCTTATCCCTTCGGGATATGATCTTATTCCTTCTAAGGGGGGATCTTGGTGCGCCTTGACCAGGGGTGTGGGGCCTTGCCCCCACTACCCACGTTCATGTGGGTCCCCCCATGCAGGTGGGCCCTACTCCGGAACCTTCTAGAACCTTCCCGGTACAATACCGAAAAATCCCGAACATTTTCCGGTGGCCAAAATAGGACTTCCCATATATAAATCTTTACCTCCGGACCATTCCAGAACTCCTCGTGATGTCTGGGATCTCATCCGGAACTCCGAACAACTTCCGGGTTACCGCATACTAATATCTCTACAACCCTAGCATCACCGAACCTTAAGTGTGTAGACCCTACGGGTTCGGGAGACACGCAGACATGACCGAGACGACTCTCCAGTCAATAACCAACAGCGGGATCTGGATACCCATGTTGGCTCCCACATGTTCCACGATGATCTCATCGGATGAACCACGATGTCGAGGATTCAATCAATTCCGTATTCAATTCCCTTTGTCCAGCGGTATTGTACTTGCCCGAGATTCGATCGTCGGTATCCCGATACCTTGTTCAATCTCGTTACCGGCAAGTCTCTTTACTCGTTTCGTAACACATCATCCCATGATCAACTCCTTGGTCACATTGTGCACATTATGATGATGTCCTACCGAGTGGGCCCAGAGATACCTTTCCGTCACACGGAGTGACAAATCCCAGTCTCGATTTGTGCCAACCCAACAGACACTTTGGGAGATACCTATAGTGCACCTTTATAGCCACCCAGTTACGTTGTGACGTTTGGCACACCCAAAGCATTCCTACGGTATCCAGGAGTTGCACAATCTCATGGTCTAAGGAAATGATACTTGACATTTAGAAAAGCTTTAGCATACGAACTACACGATCTTTGTGCTAGGCTTAGGATTGGGTCTTGTCCATCACAACATTCTCCTAATGATGTGATCCCGTTATCAACGACATCCAATGTCCATGGTCAGGAAACCGTAACCATCTATTGATCAACGAGCTCGTTAACTAGAGGCTTACTAGGGACATGGTGTTGGCTATGTATCCACACATGTATCTGAGTTTCCTACAATTCTAGCATGGATAATAAATGATTATCATGAACAAGGAAATATAATAATAACCAATTTATTATTGCCTCTAGGGCATATTTCCAACAGACCGCAACTGGGAGAAGGCCAGCCCTTCGACAGAAGTAGAGCCCGAACGACGAGGAGATGACGCAAAGGTCGACACGGTCCGACCGCAAACGAGCCGACGCCGGAGAAAAGCCAGCCGTCGCCGCGGGCAGAGCCGCCGAACCACCGTGTAGCCGCCGCGCCGCCGGACGGTCGCCGCTGGACCATACAACACCGCGGCCGCCCATGGCCGGAGCAGCAACCAAGACGGGTCACTGCCCCACCCCGCGCCGCCCGCCGGAATCCAGCCATGAGACCAGGCCGGGCACGCGACCACCCGAAGCCTCAGCTCCACCGCCACCATCCGCCCCCAGAGAACCAACCGAAGCTGGAGAAGACCGACAGAGGTCCTCCCGAGCCGCCCGCAGCCCACCTCGCCCAGATCTGGTCCAGGACGCGGCCACGGGCACGCAGCCGGCACGTTGCGGGCTGCAGCCGCCAGGACGCCGACCGGAGCCACCGCCACAGCGCCGCCAGGCCCCACGTGCGTCTGACGCCTCCGACGGGCGGGCCACCCCGCGTCGCCCAGATCCGAGCGGAGGAGGAAGAAGCCCCCGCC
>NC_041384.1:518125148-518176265 GCF_002162155.2 Triticum dicoccoides | reverse complement strand
GCAGGGGTGAGAGGGGGAGGAGGCAAGACAACTTGATAATCAACCAATAGTAGCCAATATTTGGCACAACACCAAACATTGGTAAGCCAATTTTGGGCATCAAACCAATTATATCACCCCGTGTTACACAATACACATAATTCGAATAGCATAAAACATATATAGTGGTGACACGATTATATCTTTATTATATCATGAATAGTGGTCGTTGCTTATAATTATAATCTTGAAACTGAAGCGCAACCCTGCTCAGCATGTTGAGCCGGGAGCCAGGGAGCGAGCGCGTCAACAAGCCTTCTGATGTCATCCGAGGTATGAGCTGAGCTAAGAGTAATTCGCAACCTACCAGTAGTTCAACAATCAGTCAATTTCTCTTGAAATAGACTCTGCCTATCTGGTTCACATACAGTATATTTGCCAAGGGAAAAAGGCGAAATTTGAAACCTGCTTGAGTTGGGTGGCACCACGGGCGGTCTGATTGGCTGGACGAGAAATCCAGATCTCAGAAGATGCCTGCATGGAGTTTCAAACACGGGAAGCATGATCGAGAAACATGAAGCGGAGCACACATCGATGAAGGCAAATGGTAGGAAAACATCGGCGGGAGATGGAACCTGTGAGCCTTGACCGCCGCCTCCTCGCTTCCGACGAGGATGACGATGATGGGGCTGGTTACCTTGAGTTTGGTCAGAGAAGCGAAATACTGCACGTGCTCCCAGATGACCGACCTTCGCCATCTCTCCTTCCTCGAGACGTGGATTGCAGCTGAATCATGGTTGCTATTCTCTCATGTTAAAAGGAAAACTGATGGTGGATGCTCAGTTCAGTTGAGTTCAGTAAGCATGGAAAATCGGCAAACAGTACCATGCACAGAAGCAACCACGGGCACCGGCAAGGCTGTCGAAAATATGAATGAGCGGCCTCGCGATAGAATCAGCCTCTTCCATCTAGTGCTGCCTTTTATCAAATATGTATGTATATATATGTTGCATCTACTGCATACTGCCAGGTGATGGAATTAAAGGAGAGAAGACGCATGCATACAGCAGGAAATCAAGGTGCGACATGTCGCAGTGCTTGTAGACGAAGGCCACTGCTTGGTGCTGCCTCTCCACGAGGCGGATCCCGTCAATGGTGGAGGCATGGTTCAGCGCGTCTGAGAAAATCGCGATCCTCTCATCCTCTGCGGGTTTCCTCCCAGCGGCCAGGAGAGAGCTGATGCTGCCCAGTGCGGTCATCAAGGCCGTGTTTGCGGAGAATCCGGTGGGGCAAAGAAGGCAATCCTGTAGAAGTGACCAAAATCGATCGATGTAAAGGTAAAGAAAACACTTAATAAAACAGCGTAATAATATCTGTTTTGTTTCGTGCTGTACCTCTTTTTTCTGCAGTTTCGCCAGTGACTCCTCCACCAGTTTGTGATAAGTAGTGTACCCGCAGATCAACGAAGAGCCTCTCGGCCCCATGCCATACTCTTGAGCTGCCTGACAAGCATAGCATGCACAAATTAGAGTTGCCAGGCAGGTAGCTTGTTCAGAGTACGTACTGCTACAGTCCTAATAGCAAATGAAATAGTAAGAACCTTGACTGCAGCCTCGCGGACTGCCGGATGCGAGCTGAGGCACATGTAGTCGTTCCCGGAGAAGAGGATCAGCTTCCGGCTCGCCTCGTCGTCTTCTTGGCTGCTCACCTCGCCATCTAACCAGAACAAACGCATGTACGACGTACGTAACCCGTTCATTTAGTATGGTTCCAAGCAAGCAAAAAGTGTGGCATGCATTTTCCTGCACGGCTGAGAGGCAGAGGTATACGGGCACTGACTTGCGGCGAGCCATTGTTGGATGGAGGTGCGGTCGACCTGGATCTCGACGGTGGCGCGGTCCCAGGGGCCCGGTCCGGCGAAGCTGGTTTCGGAGGGCGCCGGCGGCGGCGGCGCGAGGGCGATGAGGCGCGTGTTGAACAGCAGTCTCCGAGCGGCCAGGCTCGCGAGCGCGCCATCCACAAGCGCGTCCCACTGCGCCATTTCGTCTCGTTCCGTCGCTCGGCACGGATGGCGAGGGGGCGTGGATGAGAGGAGAGAGGCAGGAGGAGACGGACAAAGCTGTATTTGTAGCGTGTATGGTATGGTGCAGTGCGCTAGCTGACACCTTGAGACAGGGTGGAAATTGCATGCATGCAGCATTGGATTGGATCCGAATGGGCGACAGGAGCGCTCTCATATTTCTCTGATTCGGATATGTGATGAATCATGAATGGTCCTATCAATTCGATTGTTGCACTTTGGATTTTTGCTTGTAAATAGAAGGGGCTGTCTAATCCGCATTGGTGTGTTTTGTGGCCAAGCACAAACCGGTTGTTGGCGGCAGCTAAAACACCCGAATTTTGCTGGCCCCTCACAGATTCGGGCTTTGCCATGCATGTTTGGATGTATGCACCATTTGCACGTTGTCATGCATATATGTTTGGATGCATACACTATTAGCAACACCCGAATTTTTTCATGAATGTTCGCATGTTAAGGTGTTTTTCTCTATAAATGATTGCATTTTCTTTTGTGGGGATTTAAATGATTGCATGTTGAGAGAAATAGATTAGTGAAGACAGAGCATTCCTGCAATTCCAAAGTCCCTACAAGACGATAAGAAGACACATTCAGGTGTAATAGCCTCTTGTTATTAAGCTAGCCAAAGACTTAAGCTCCCTAATTGCTGACCTTCGTGCGATGGCTCTTCGCTTGGCGTCGCCGCTTCCTCCGTCACCACCTGAGCCGGACTAGTTTCCTTGTTGCGGCTCGTCCGCTTTGTCTTTTTTTCTTTTTATTTTTTAGGCTTGTTGAGCTGTGTCCTCAGCAGAACCTTTTTGTACTATCTGTCGTGCTGCTACTATGTGTGTGAACCTTGTTGTACCTTGTGGCTGTGGTGATTTGCTTTATTTATAAAGCATGATGAAAGCATTTTTCGGTAAGCTTCCTAAATTTTAATGCCTAACAATCAATTAAGGTCTCCAATTTTAAATTTTGGCCACCGGATTTCGATCGGGTGGACAATTTCTCAGTGAGCACTCTCATTCAATTCTTTTAATTCACGATGCTTCCTAACTTTAAGCTCTTCCATTTTGATTGGGGTACAAAATTTTGGATTTGGTTCACATTTTGACCGGTTAACTTTTTTCAAATCAATTGGCAGCATAAAAACATATCAACCCCGTGCACCTTCCCACCATCTAGAAAAAAAAGCTTCTACGATACCGTAGCACTACTATAGTACATGTAGTCACCGACGCAGAAAACTTTTCCACATAAATATGAATTCATTAGCAGATAACACATAATCACACCACGAAAAGCCCACTAAAACATTGCATTATAAATAAAGAGAAAACACACTCCATCATCTCCCCACTCGCCAAACCAAATATTTCTTCAGTTCCAAAATGTAAGGTGTATTAGTTTTTTGAAAAGACAATTTACTTTTATTTTGTCCAAGTTCAGGCCAAAACCCAAACACCTCAGAGATAGATATAGAGGTAGGAATTTGTCGAACGAACCACACTCCTTCGTAGACGTCAGGAGTCCATTGATGAAAAGGGGTTGGGGAAAGCTTAAACCCAGGTCCTACAGTGATGGGGGCAATAGAAATTCCTAAGGAATTTACAGTTGTGTATTGATAAGACCGTTCACAATTTCTTGAAGCTCGATCCCCCCTCCTGATAACCCACAAGTATAGGGGATCGCAACAGTTTTCGAGGGTAGAGTATTCAAACCAAATTTATTGATTCGACACAAGAGGAGCCAAAGAGTACTCTCAAGTATTAGTAGTTGAGTTGCCAATTCAACCACACATGGAAACTTAATATCTGCAGCAAAGTAATATGATAGTAGTGATAACGGTAACAAAAGGTAACGGTAGTAAAATTAATGTTTTTGGTATTTTGTAGTGATGATAGCAATAGCAACGAAAAAGTAAATAAGCGGAGAACAATATATGGAAAGCTCGTAGGCAATGGATCAGTGATGGAGAATTATGCCGGATGCGGTTCATCATGTAACAGCCATAACCTAGGGTGACATAGAACTAGCTCCAGTTCATTGATATAATGTAAGCATGTATTCCGAACATAGTCATACGTGCTTATGGAAAAGAACTTGCATGACATCTTTTGTCCTACCCTCCCGTGGCAGCGGGGTCCTTACGGAAACTAAGGGATATTAAGGCCTCCTTTTAATAGAGAACCAAAACAAAGCATTAACACATAGTGAATACATGAACTCCTCAAACTACGGTCATCACCGGTAAGTATCCCGATTATTGTCACTTCGGGGTTAACGTATCATAACACATAATAGATGACTATAGACTTGCAAGATAGGATCAAGAACACTCATATATTGATGAAAACATAATAGGTTCAGATCTGAAATCATGCCACTCGGGCCCTAGTGACAAGCATTAAGCATAGCAAAGTCATAGCAACATCAATCTCAGAACATAGTGGATACTAGGGATCAAACCCTAGCAAAACTAACCCGATTACATGATAGATCCCATCTAATCCATCACCGTCCACCAAGCCTATGATGGAATTACTCATGCACGGCGGTGAGCATCATGAAATTGGTGATGGAGGATGGTTGATGATGACGATGGCGACGGATTTCCCTCTCCGGAGCCCCGAACGGACTCCAGATCAGCCCTCCCGAGAGGTTTTAGGGCTTGGCGGCGGCTCCGTATCGTAAAACGCGATGATTTCTTCTCTCTGATTTTTTTCTCCCCGAAACTCAATATATGGAGTTGGAGTCGGAGAGGCAACAGGGGGCCCACGAGGTAGGGGGCGCGCCCCCACCCTCGTGGAGAGGTGGTGGGCCCCCTGGCCTTCATCTTTTGCAGGTATTTTTCTTATTTTCTGAAAAGTGGCTCCGTGAAGTTTCAGGTCATTCTGAGAACGTTTGCTCCTACACATAAATAACACCATGGTAATTCTGCTGAAAACAGTGTCAGTCCGGGTTAGTTCCATTTAAATCATGCAAGTTAGAGTCCAAAACAAGGGCAAAAGTGTTTGGAAAAGTAAATACGTTGGAGACGTATCAACTCCTCCAAGCTTAAACCTTTGCTTGTCCTCAAGCAATTCAGTTGATAAACTGAAAGTGATAAAAAAAACTTTTACAAACTCTGTTTGCTCTTGTTGTTGTAAATATGTAAAGTCAGCATTCAAGTTTTCAGCAAAGATTATAACTAACCATATTCACAATAACGCATAGGTCTCAAGTTTACTCATATCAATGGCATAATCAACTAGCGAGCAATAATAATAAATCTCGGATGACAACACTTTCTCAAAACAATCATAATATGATATAACAAGGTGGTATCTCGCTAGCCCTTTCTGAGACCGCAAAACATAAATGCAGAGCACCTTTAAAGACCAAGGACTGACTAGACATTGGTAAAAGAGATCTAGTCAAGTCATACTCAATGTAAACTAACAGTAATGAATGCAAATGACAACGGTGCTCTCCAACTGGTGCTTTTTAATAAGAGGATGACGACTCAGCATAAAAGTAAATAGATAGGCCCTTCACAGAGGGAAGCAGGGATTTGTAGAGGTGCTAGAGCTTGGTTTTGAAATAGAGGTGAATAATATTTTGAGCGGTATACTTTCATTGTCAACATAACAACCAAGAGATGGCGATATCTTCCATGCTACACACATCATATGCGGTTCCCAAACAGAATGGTAAAGTTTATACTCCCCCTTCCACCAACAAGCATCAATCCATGGCTTGCTCGAAACAACGAGTGCCTCCAACTAACAAGAGTCCCAGGGGGAGTTTTGTTTGCAATTATTTTGATTTAGTTTGCATAAAGAATGGGACTGGGCATCCCGGTGACCAGCCATTTATCTCGTGAGTGAGGAGCGAAGTCCATTCCTCTTGAGAATAACCCGCCTAACATGGAAGATACAGACAACTCTAGTTGATACATGAGCTATTCGAGCATACAAAACAGGATATTTATTTGAAGGTTTAGAGTTTGGCACATACAAATTTTCTTGGAACGACAGGTAGATACCGTATATAGGTAGGTATAGTGGACTCATGTAGAATAACTTTGGGGTTTAAGGAGTTTGGATGCACAAGCAGTATTCCCGCTTAGTACAGGTGAAGGCTAGCAAAAGACTGGTAAGCGACCAGCTAGAGAGCGACAACAGTCATGAACATGCATTAAAATTAATCAACACCGAATGCAAGCATGAGTAGGATATAATCCATCATGAACATAAATATCGTGAAGGCTATGCTGATTTTGTTTCAACTACATGCGTGAACATGCACCAAATCAAGTCACTTAAATCATTCAGAGGAGGATACCACCCTATCATACCACATCATAACCATTTTAATAGCGTGTTGGCACGCAAGGTAAACCATTATAACTCATAGCAAATCAAGCATGACATAAGAAACTATGATTTCTAGTTGTCATTGCAAACATGTTTATTCATAATAGGCTGAATCGGGAACGATGAACTAATCATATTTACAAAAACAAAAGAGGTCGAGCTCATACCAGCTTTTCTCATCTCAGCCAGTCCATCATATATCATCATAATTGCTTTTCACTTGCACGACTGAATAGTGTGAATAATAATAATAGTGCACGTGCATTGGACTAAGATGGAATCTACAAGCATTCAATAAATAGGAGAAGACAAGGCAATATGGGCTCTTTTGTCAGATCAACAATAATGCATATAAGAGCCACTTCAACAATTTAATTATGGTCTTCTCCTATCGACCCCCAAAGAAAAGAAAAGAAGTAAAACTATTTACACTTGAAAGCTCCCAACAAGCAAAAGAAGAACAGGAAATCTTTTTGGGCTTTCTTTTTAATTATTACTACGAGCATGGAAATTAAACTGATTAAAAGTTACAACTAATTTTTTTGTTTTTCTTAAGGTTTATTAAACACACAAGAAGAAAGCATAAAAAGGAAATTAAACTAGCATGGATGATACAATGAAAAAGTATGAGCACCGACATCTAGCAATGAGTGTGTGAAATACATACTCCCCCAAGCTTAGGCTTTTGGCCTAAGTTGGTCTATGGCCACGGCTGGCCTGGCGGATATCCATAATAATAGCTGGGGTCGCACTGAGAAGAAGAAGAGGAAGACTCCGATTGCCACTGGCTGACAATCATCTCCGGATCTCACTGGTAATTAGACTGTCGTGGAGGATCAACTTGTGGTTCCGGCTCTGGCTCCACGGCTAGTGCAGGGTTCCGGTAGGCGTGAATAGCCTTCAACGGAACAAGGTGTTGGGGAACATAGTAATTTCAAAAAAATTCCTACGCACACGCAAGATCATGGTGATGCATAGCAATGAGAGGGGAGAGTGTTGTCTACGTACCCTCGTAGACCGTTCGTGGAAGCGTTATATCAACGCGGTTGATGTAGTCGTACGTCTTCACGATCCGACCGATCCAAGTAACGAAAGCACGGCACCTCTGAGTTCTGCACACGTTCGGCTCGGTGACGTCCTCGCCTTCTCGATCCAGCAAGAGGGGCAAAGTAGTAGATGAGTTCCGGCAGCACGACGGCGTGGTGACGGTTTTGGTGAAGAACAATCTCTGCAGGGCTTCGTTTTAGCACTACGAAAACTAGGACGGGGGATAAACTTGAGGGGTCGGGGTTGCCGGCACACGGCTTGGTGTTTCTTGATCTGTCTTTGGTGCTAGCCCTGCCCCTCTATTTATATGTTGAGCCCTCGGGTCGAAACTTGGAGTAAAAGCCTCCACAAAGTCGGTTTCACCCTAAAGGCAAGAGTCCTTCTCGGACTCCAGGGCCAGACGCCAGGGTTCCTAGCGTCTGGACCCAGACGCCAGGGACCCTGGCGTCTGGCCCATGGACTCCGCAAAACTTCCTTTTGCGCTTTCCAAAAACCTTGTGGGCTTTCCCCTTTGGCCCAAATAAAGTGTTCTCGTACCCAAACATTTCGGGAAACATCCGGAACCCCTTCCGGTGAATTCCAGAACCCTTCCGTGACCAAACACTATTATCCCATATATCAAACTTTATCTCCGGACCATTCCGGAGTTCCTCGTCATGTCCGTGATCTCATCCCGGACTCCGAACAACATTCGGTCACCAACATACATAACTCATATAATACTATATCGTCAACGAACATTAAGCGTGCGGACCCTACGGGTTCGAGAACTATGTAGACATGACCGAGACACCTCTCTGGTCAATAACCAATAGCAGGACCTGGATGCCCATATTGGCTCCTACATATTCTACAAAGATCTTTATCGGTCAGACCGCATAACAACATACGTTGTTCCCTTTGTCATCGGTATGTTACTTCCCCGAGATTCGATCGTCGGTATCTCAATACCTAGTTCAATCTCGTTACCGGCAAGTCTCTTTACTCGTTCCGTAATACATCATCCCGTAACTAACTCATTAGTTGCAATGCTTGCAAGGCTTATAGTGATGTGCATTACCGAGTGGGCCCAGAGATACCTCTCCGACAATCCGAGTGACAAATCCTAATCTCGAAATACGCCAACCCAACAAGTACCTTTGGAGACACCTGTAGAGCACCTTTATAATCACCCAGTTACGTTGTGACGTTTGGTGGCACACAAAGTGTTCCTCCGATAAACGGGAGTTGCATAATCTCATAGTTAGAGGAACATGTATAAGTCATGAAGAAAGCAATAGCAACAAACTAAACGATCATGTGCTAAGCTAACGGAATGGGTCAAGTCAATCACATCATTCTCCTAATGATGTGATCCCGTTTATCAAATGACAACTCTTTGTCTATGGCTAGGAAACATAACCATCTTTGATCAACGAGCTAGTCAAGTAGAGGCATACTAGTGACACTCTGTTTGTCTATGTATTCACACATGTATCATGTTTCCGGTTAATACAATTCTAGCATGAATAATAAACATTTATCATGATATAAGGAAATGAACAATAACTCTATTATTGCCTCTAGGGCATATTTCCTTCAGTCTCCCATGTGATTTAACATCAATATTTCACATCACCATGTGATTTAACATCAATAGTTCACATCACCATGTGATTAACACCCATAGTTCACATCGTCATGTGACAACACCCAAAGGGTTTACTAGATTCAATAATCTAGTTCACATCGCTATGTGATTAACGCCCAAAGAGTACTAAGGTGTGATCATGTTTTGCTTGTGAGAGAAGTTTAGTCAACGGGTCTGCCACATTCAGATCTGTAAGTATTTTGCAAATTTCTATGTCAACAATGCTCTGCACTAAGCTACTCTAGCTAATTGCTCCCACTTTCAATATGTATCCAGATTGAGACTTTGAGTCATCTGGATTAGTGTCAAACCTTGCATCGACGTAACCTTTTACGACGAACCTTTTGTCACCCCCATGATTGAGAAACATATCCTTATTCCACTAAGGATAATTTTGACCAATGTCCAGTGATCTACTCCTAGATCACTATTGTACTCCCTTGCCAAACTCAGGGAAGGGTATACAATAGGTCTGGTACACAGCATGGCATACTTAATAGAACCTATGGCTGAGGCATAGGGAATGACTTTCATTCTATCTCTATCTTCTGCCGTGGTCGGGTTTTGAGTCTTACTCAACTTCACACTTTGTAACACAGGCAAGAACTCCTTCTTTGAATGTTCCATTTTGAACTACTTCAAAATCTTGTCAAGGTATGTACTCATTGAAAAACTTATCAAGCATCTTGATCTATCTCTATAGATCTTGATGCTCAATATGTAAGCAGCTTCACCGAGGTCTTTCTTTGAAAAACTCATTTCAAACATTCCTTCATGCTTTACAGAATAAATCTACATTATCTTCGATCAACAATATGGCATACACATATACTTATCAGAAATGATGTAGTGCTCCCACTCACTTTCTTGTAAATACAGGCTTCACCGCAAGTCTGTATGAAACTATATGCTTTGATCAACTTATCAAAGCGTTTATTCCAACTCCGAGAGGCTTGCACCAGTCCATAAATGGATCGCTGGAGCTTGCACACTTTGTTAGCTCCCTTTGGATCGACAAAACCTTCTTGTTGCATCATATGCAACTCTTCTTCCAGAAATCCATTCAGGAATGCAGTTTTGACATCCATCTGCCAAATTTCATAATCATAAAAAGCGGCAATTGCTAACATGATTCAGACAGACTTAAGCATAGATAAGAGTGATAAACGCTCATCGTAGTCAACACCTTGAACTTGTCGAAAACCTTTTTGCGACAATTCTAGCTTTGTAGATGGTAACACTACTATCAGCGTCCGTCTTCCTCTTGAAGATCCATTTAATCTCAATGGCTCACCGATCAATGGGCAAGTTAATCAAAGTCCATACTTTGCTCTCATACATGGATCTCATCTCAGATTTCATGGCCTTAAGCCATTTCGCAGAATCTGGGCTCGTCATCGCTTCCTCATAGTTCGTAGGTTCATCATGGTCAAGTAACATGACCTCCAGAACAGGATTACCGTACCACTCTGGTGCGGATCTCACTCTGATTGACCTACGAGGTTCAGTAGTAACTTGATCTGAAGTTACATGATCATCATCATTAGCTTCCTCACTAATTGGTGTAGGAGTCACAGAAACATATTTCTGTGATGAACTACTTTCCAATAAGGGAGCAAGTACAGTTACCTCATCAAGTTCTACTTTCCTCCCACTCACTTCTTTCGAGAGAAACTCCTTCTCTAGAAAGGATCCATTCTCAAC
The DNA here is from genome assembly GCF_002162155.2 of Triticum dicoccoides. Classification (NCBI taxonomy): domain Eukaryota; kingdom Viridiplantae; phylum Streptophyta; class Magnoliopsida; order Poales; family Poaceae; genus Triticum; species Triticum dicoccoides. Next base: position 518,165,488 of record NC_041384.1, on the reverse strand, counting down.
AATGAATATCTTGCCTTCGGATCTGTGATAGAAGGTGTACCCAACATTTTCTTTTGGGTATCCTATGAAGATTTACTTCTCCGATTTGGGTTCGAGCTTATCATGTTGAAACTTTTTCACATAAGCATCGCAGTCCCAAACTTTAAGAAACGACAGCTTAGGTTTCTCGCCAAACCACAGTTCATACGGTGTCGTCTCAACTGATTTTGATGGTGCCCTATTTAACGCGAATGTAGCTGTCTCTAATGCATAACCCTAAAACGATAGTGGTAAATCGGTAAGAGACATCATAGATCGCACCATATCTAATAAAGTACGATTACGACGTTCGGACACACCATTACGCTGTGGTGTTCCAGGTGGCATGAGTAGTGAAACTATTTCACATTGTTTTAACTGAAGGCCAAACTCGTAACTCAAATATTTTACTTCTGCGATCATATCATAGAAACTTTTATTTTTGTTACGATGATTCTCCACTTCACTCTGAAATTCTTTGAACTTTTCAAATATTTCAGACTTGTGTTTCATCAAGTAGATATACTCATATCTGCTCAAATCATCTGTGAAGGTCAGAAAATAACAATACTTGCCGTGAGCCTTAACACTCATCGGACCGCATACATCAGTATGTATTATTTCCAATAAGTTAGTTGCTCGCTCCATTGTTCCGGAGAACGGAGTCTTAGTCATCTTGCCCATGAGGCATGGTTCGCAAGCATCAAGTGATTCATAATCAAGTGATTCCAAAAGTCCATCAACATGGAGTTTCTTCATGCGCTTTACACCAATATGACCTAAACAGCAGTGCCACAAATAAGTTGCATTGTCATTATTAACTTTGCATCTTTTGGTTTCAATATTATGAATATGTGTATCACTATGATCGAGATCCAACGAACCATTTTCATTGGGTGTGTAACCATATAAGGTTTTATTCATGTAAACAGAACAACAATTTATTCTCTTACTTAAATGAATAACCGTATTGCAATAAACATGATCAAATCATATTCATGCTCAACGCAAACACCAAATAACAATTATTTAGGTTCAACACTAATCCCGAAAGTATAGGGAGTGTGCGATGATGATCATATCAATCTTGGAACCACTTCCAACACACATCGTCACTTCACCCTTAACTAGTCTCTGTTCATTCTGCAACTCCCGTTTCGAGTTACTACTCTTAGCAACTGAACCAGTATCAAATACCGAGGGGTTGCTATAAACACTAGTAAAGTAGACATCAATAACATGTACATCAAATATAGCTTTGTTCACTTTGCCATCCTTCTTATCCACCAAATACTTGGGGTAGTGCCGCTTCTAGTGACCAGTCCCTTTGCAGTAGAAGCACTTAGTCTTAGGCTTAGGTCTAGACTTGGGTTTCTTCACTTGAGCAGCAACTTGTTTGCCATTCTTCTTGAAGTTTTCCTTCTTCCCTTTGCCCTTTCTCTTGAAATTAGTGGTCTTGTCAATCATCAATGCTTGATGTTTTTCTTGATTTCTACCTTCGCCCATTTTTGCACCGCGAAGATCTTGGCAATTGTTTCCGTTATCCCTTGCATATCATAGTTCATCACGAAGTTCTACTAACTTGGTGATGGTGACTAGAGAATTCTGCCAATCACTATTTTATCTGGAAGATTAACTCCCACTTGATTCAAGCGATTGTAGTACCCAGACAATCTGAGCACATGCTCACCGCTTGAGCTATTCTCCTCCATCTTTTAGCTATAGAACTTGTTGGAGACTTCATATCTCTCAACTCGGGTATTTGCTTGAAATATTAACTTCAACTCCTGGAACATCTCATATGGTCCATGACATTCAAAACGTCTTTGAAGTCCCGATTCTAAGCCATTTAAGCATGGTGCACTAAACTATCAAGTAGTCATCATATTGAGCTAGCCAAACGTTCATAACATCTGCATCTGCTCCTGCAATAGGTTTGTCACCTAGCGGTGCATCAAGGACATAATTCTTCTGTGCAGCAATGAGGATAAACCTCAGATCACGGATCCAATCCGCATCATTGCTACTAACATCTTTCAACTTAGTTTTCTCTAGGAACATATCAAAAATAAAACAGGGGAGCTAAACGCGAGCTATTGATCTACAACATATATATGCTTATACAACCAGGACTAAGTTCATGATAAATTTAAGTTCAATTAATCATATTACTTAAGAACTCCCACTTAGATAGACATCCCTCTAATCCTCTAAGTGATCACATGATCCATATCAACTAAACCATGTCCGATCATCACGTGGGATGGAGTAGTTTCAATGGTGAACATCACTATGTTGATCATATCTACTATATGATTCACACTTGACCTTTCGGTCTCCGTGTTCCGAGGCCATATCTGTTATATGCTAGGCTCATCAAGTTTAACCTAAGTATTCCGCGTGTGCAACTGTTTTGCACCTGTTCTATTTGAACGTAGAGCCTATCACACCCGATCATCACGTGGTGTCTTAGCACGAAGAACTTTCGCAACGGTGCATACTCAGGGAGAACACTTATACTTTGATAATTTAGTGAGGGATCATCTTATAATGCTACCGTCAATCAAAGCAAGATAAGATGCATAAAAGATAAACATCACATGCAATCAAAATATGTGACATGATATGGCCATCATCATCTTGTGCCTTTGGTCTCTATCTCCAAAGCAACGTCATGATCTCCATCGTCACCGGCATGACACCATAATCTCCATCATCTTGATCTATATCAATGTGTCGTCACATGGTCGTCTCGCCAACTATTGCTCTTGCAACTATTGCTATCGCATAGCGATAAAGTAAAGCAATTATTTGGCACTTGCATCTTATGCAATAAAGAGACAACCATAAGGCTTCTGCCAATTGCCGATAACTTCAACAAAACATGATCATCTTATACAACAACTTATATCTCATCACATCTTGACCATATCACATCACAACATGCCCTGCAAAAACAAGTTAGACGTCCTCTACTTTATTGTTGCAAGTTTTACGTGGCTGCTACGGGCTTATCAAGAACCGTTCTTACCTACGCATCAAAACCACAATGATAGTTTGTCAAGTTAGTGCTGTTTTAACCCTCTCAAGGACCGGGCGTAGCCACACTCGGTTCAACTAAAGTTGGAGAAACTGACACCCGCCAGCCACCTGTGTGCAAAGCACGTCGGTAGAACCAGTCTCGCGTAAGCGTACGCGTAATGTCGGTTCGGGCCGCTTCATCCAACAATACCGCCAAACAAAAGTATGACATGCTGGTAAGCAGTATGACTTATATCGCCCACAACTCACTTGTGTTCTACTCGTGCATATGACATCTACGCATAAAACCTGGCTCGGATGCCACTGTTGGGGAACGTAGTAATTTCAAAATTTTCCTACGCACACGCAAGATCATGGTGATGCATAGCAATGAGAGGGGAGAGTGTTGTCTACGTACCCTCGTAGACCATTTGCGGAAGCGTTATATCAACGCGGTTGATGTAGTCGTACGTCTTCACGATCCGACCGATCCAAGTATCGAAAGCACGGCACCTTCGAGTTCTGCACACGTTCGGCTCGGTGACGTCCTCGCCTTCTCGATCCAGCAAGAGGGGCGAAGTAGTAGATGAGTTCCGGCAGCACGACGGCGTGGTGATGGTGTTGGTGAAGAACAATCTCTGCAGGGCTTCGCTTAAGCACTACGAAAACTAGGACGGAGGATAAACTAGAGGGGACGGGGTTGCCGGCACATGGCTTGGTGTTTCTTGATCTGTCTTTGGTGCTATCTCTGCCCCTCTATTTATATGTTGAGCCCTGGGGTCGAAACTTGGAGTAAAAGCCTCCACAAAGTCGGTTTCACCCGAAAGCCAAGAGTCCTTCTCGGACTCCAGGGCCAGACGCCAGGGTTCCTGGCGTCTGGACCCAGACGCCAGGGACCCTGGCGACTGGCCCCTGGACTCCACAAAACTTCCTTTTGCGCTTTCCAAAACCCTTGTGGGCTTTCCCCTTTGGCCCAAATAAAGTGTTCTCGTACCCAAACATTTCGGGAAACATCCGGAACCCCTTCCGGTGAATTCCGGAACCCTTCCGGTGACCAAACACTATTATCCCATATATCAAACTTTATCTCCGGACCATTCCGGAGTTCCTCGTCATGTCCGTGATCTCATCCTGGACTTCGAACAACATTCAGTCACCAACATACATAACTCATATAATACTATATCGTCAATGAACATTAAGCGTGCGGACCCTATGGGTTCAAGAACTATGTAGACATGACCGAGACACCTCTCTGGTCAATAACCAATAGCGGGACCTGGATGCCCATATTGGCTCCTACATATTCTACGAAGATGTTTATCAGCCAGACCGCATAACAATATACGTTGTTCCCTTTGTCATCGGTATGTTACTTGCCCGAGATTCGATCGTTGGTATCTCAATACCTAGTTCAATCTCGTTACCGACAAGTCTCTTTACTCATTCCGTAATACATCATCCCGCAACTAACTCATTAGTTTCAATGCTTGCAAGGCTTATAGTGATGTGCATTACCGAGTGGGCCCAGAGATACCTCTCCGACAATCGGAGTGACAAATCCTAATCTCAAAATATGCCAACCCAACAAGTACCTTTGGAGACACCTGTAGAGCACCTTTATAATCACCCAGTTACGTTGTGACGTTTGGTGGCACACAAAGTGTTCCTCCAGTAAACGGGAGTTGCATAATCTCATAGTCATAGGAACATGTATAAGTCATGAAGAAAGCAATAACTACAAACTAAACGATCATGTGCTAAGCTAACGGAATGGGTCAAGTCAATCACATAATTCTCCTAATGATGTGATCCCATTAATCAAATGACAACTCTTTGTCTATGGCTAGGAAACATAACCATCTTTGATCAACGAGCTTGTCAAGTAGAGGCATACTAGTGACACTCTGTTTGTCTATGTATTCACACATGTATCATGTTTCCGGTTAATACAATTCTAGCATGAATAATAAACATTTATCATGATATAAGGAAATAAATAATAACTTTATTATTGCCTCTAGGGCATATTTCCTTCACAAGATATGTGCCTGAAGATAAATCGAACAAAGAAGGAGCAGGCAGGGTAATAGTCTCAGGATGATGTTTGTTAAAGAACAATTGATATTTAAGCTTTCCTTCCCTATTCTTAACAATAAAAATCATGTGCCACCATACTTTTATAATCTAGATAAACACGAGGCATCACCTTTTCTTCCTTCTCAAAATGCCTAATAGGTATGTTAAAATGTGCAGCTAGGCGTGAAGTATAGATGCCTCCAAAGATGGGGCCCTTGGTATGGTTCAGACTTAACCGTTTGGCAATAATACCGCCCATACTAAAAGTGTTATCACTATATAAACCGTGGAGCAGAATAATAATATCAGGGATACTAAGGTTTCCACAGTTTCCGCGACCAATTAAACAATGACTAGCAAATAATGCAAAGTAACGTAAAACAGGAAAATGTATGCTAGTGATTCATGCATCGGAAACCTTCTTTGTTTCCCCTACAGTGATAGTATCAATGAACCCCTCCACATCATCGTGATGTGGTTCTTCTGTATTGCCCTCAAAAGGGACTAAACAAACCCGACAAAAATCATAAAGTGACATCTCCTTATGCTCATCATATAAATGAAACTCCACCGTAGGTGGTGAGCTCCTAGAATGGAAATGAAAGTTTTGCACAAAGGTATTTGTGAGTAAGAGATACTGATCACATTGGTTGTGGAGGAAAGTGGTGAGGCCTGCATTTTTAGCCAATTCATGAAAATCTTCATAAATCCCGGCTACTCTCAAGAAATCATCGGAAGCCAATTCACACGCCCGAATCTCCGCGGTGCGAGGTAGATTATACTTAGGCTTTGGTGCCTTTTCCTTCGAGCTTTGGCTCGATGAGCCCCTCAAAAGTCTCCTCGTCATTTTCTGAAATTTTTAGTAACTTCAAAATAACAGTAAACCAAACTCAATAATATTGATAGCAACTACTCCTACAAGTGCCTAGGGCCTATATCATGCATCAAAACTACTTTTGACCATATAAATTTGACATGCAAGCTCAAGAACAAGGTCACCTAAGCAGCAAAAATTTGCAATGAATAAAGCAGTGGAACAAAAACTAATTGGACCAATGGAAGAGTCACTTACCAAGGAACAATCTCCCCAAGCAGTTTTGTGAGAGGTGCTTTGAGAAAGGAGATCGAAAATGGCAGCAAAATGAGCTTGGACTCGGTTTTGAGCTGGATATTCGTGTTTGTGGGAGGAAGATGAAGTGTGTGGGTGCAGGAATAAGTGGAGGGGAGCCACCATGGGCCCACGAGGTAGGGGCGCGCCCTCCACCCTCGTGGGCAGGTGGTTGACCCCCCTGCTGTGTTCTCAGTACCAAATATTATCAAATATTCTAGAAAAAATCTGCTACCTCTTGAGCATTGCGTTGGATTTCCCCGAAGAGGAGAGGATGATGCAGCAAAGTAGCGTAAGTATTTCCCTTAGTTTTTGAGAACCAAGGTATCAATCCAGTAGGAGGCTACGCTCGAGTCCCTTGTACCTACACAAAAACAATAATTCAACGCAACCAACGCGCTTAGGGGTTGTCAATCCCTTCATGGCCACTTACGAAAGTGAGATCTGATAGAGATGATAAATAATATTTTTTGGTATTTTTGGTATAGAGATGCAAAGTGAAAAGTAAAAGGCAAAGTAAAAGCAAAGCAATAATAAAGTGATGGAGATTAATATGATGAGAAAGAGACCCGGGGACCATAGGTTTCACTAGTGGCTTCTCTCAAGAGCATAAGTATTCTATGGTGGGTGAACAAATTACTGTTGAGCAATTGACAGAACTGAGCATAGTTATGAGAATATCTATGTATGATCATGTATATAGGCATCACATCCGAGACAAGTAGACCGAAACGATTCTGCATCTACTACTATTACTCCACTCATCGACCGCTATCCAGCATGCATCTAGAGTATTAAGTTAAAAATAGAGTAATGCCTTAAGCAAGATGACATGATGTAGAGGGATAGTTTCATGAAATATGATTAAAAAACTCATCTTGTTATCCTTGATGGCAACAATACAATACGTGCCTTGCTGCCCCTTCTGTCACTGGAAAAGGACACCGCAAGATTGAACCCCAAGCTAAGCACTTCTCCCATGGCAAGAACAACCAATCTAGTAGGCCAAACCAAACTAATAATTCGAAGAGACTTGCAAATATAACCAATCATACATAAAAGAATTCAGAGAAGATTCAAATATTATTCATAGATAGACTTGATCATAAACCCACAATTCATCGGTCTCAACAAACACACCGCAAAAAGAAGATTACATCAAATAGATCTCCACAAGAGAGGGGGAGAACATTGTATTGAGATCCAAAAAGAGAGAAGAAGCCATCTAGCTACTAACTATGGACCCGTAGGTCTGAAATAAACTACTCACACTTCATCGGAGAGGCTTGGATGTTGATGTAGAAGCCCTCCGTGATCGATGCCCCCTCCGGCGGAGCTCCAGAACAGGCCCCAAGATGGGATCTCGTGGATACAGAAAGTTGCAGCGATGGAATTAGGTTTTTGGCTCCGTATTTGATCGTTTGGGGGTACGTGGATATATATAGGAGGAAGGAGTACATCGTGTTGGGGATCGTAGCAGAAATTCAAAATTTTCTACGCATCACCAAGATCAATCTTTGGAGTAATCTAGCAACGAGGGGAAGGAGAGTGCATCTACATACCCTTGTAGATCGCTAAGCGGAAGCGTTCAAGTGAACGGGGTTGATGGAGTCGTACTCGTCGTGATCCAAATCACCGATGATCCTAGTGCCGAACGGACGGCACCTCCATGTTCAACACACGTACAGCCCGGTGACGTCTCCTACGCCTTGATCCAGCAGGAGAGGTTGGGAAGACTCCATCCAGCAGCAGCACGACGGCGTGGTGGTGGTGGAGGAGCGTGGTACTCCAGCAGGGCTTCGCCAAGCACCGCAAGAGACGAGGAGGGAGAGGGGTAGGGCTGCGCCAAGAAGGAGATGTTCTCGTGTGTATGGCAGCCCAAAACCCCACTATATATAGGGGAAAGGGAGGGGCTGCGCCCCCACCTAGGTTTCCACCCCTAGGGGTGGCGGCCAGCCCTAGATCCCATCTAGGGGGGCGGCCAAGGGGGGAGAGAGGGGGGGCGCACCACTAGGTGGGCCTTAGGCCCATCTGAGCCTAGGGTTTCCCCCTTTTCCCTTCTCTCTTCGCCTTGGGCCCTGGTGGGGGGCGCACCAGCCCACCTGGGGCTGGTCCCCTCTCACACTTGGCCCACGCAGCCCTCTGGGGCAGGTAGCCCCACCTGGTGGACCCCCGGGACCCTCCCGGTGGTCCCGGTACGTTACCGATAGCACACAAAACTTTTCCGGTGACCAAAACAGGACTTCCCATATATAAATCTTTACCTCCGGACCATTCTGGAACTCCTCGTGACGTCCGGGATCTCATCCGGGACTCCGAACAACATTCAGTAACCACGTATATCTATTCCCTATAACCCTAGCGTCATCGAACCTTAAGTGTGTAGACCCTACGGGTTCGGGAACCATGCAGACATGACCGAGACAACTCTCCGGCCAATAACCAATAGCGGGATCTGGATACCCATGTTGGCTCCCACATGTTCCACGATGATCTCATCGGATGAACCACGATGTCGAGGATTCAATTAATCCCGTATTCAATTCCCTTTGTCTTGCGGTACGATACTTGCCCGAGATTCGATCATCGGTATCCCGATACCTTGTTCAATCTCGTTACCGGCAAGTCTCTTTACTCGTTCCATAACACATCATCCCGTGATCAACTCCTTGATCACATTGTGCACATTATGATGTTGTCCTACCGAGTGGGCCCAGAGATACCTCTCAGTTTACACGGAGTGACAAATCCCAGTCTCGATTCATGCCAACCCAACAGACACTTTCGGAGATACCTGTAGTGTACCTTTATAGCCACCTAGTTACGTTGTGACGTTTGGCACACCCAAAGCACTCCTACGGTATTCGGGAGTTGCACAATCTCATGGTCTAAGGAAATGATACTTGACATTAGAAAAGCTTTAGCATACGAACTACACGATCTTTGTGCTAGGCTTAGGATTGGGTCTTGTCCATCACATCATTCTCCTAATGATGTGATCCCGTTATCAACGACATCCAATGTCCATGGTCAGGAAACCGTAACCATCTATTGATCAACGAGCTAGTCAACTAGAGGCTTACTAGGGACATGTTGTTGTCTATGTATCCACACATGTATCTGAGTTTCCTATCAATACAATTCTAGCATGGATAATAAACGATTATCATGAACAAGGAAATATAATAATAACCAATTTATTATTGCCTCTAGGGCATATTTCCAACACATCGATGGAGCTTTGAGGGGCCCACGAGGCAGGGGGCGCGCCCTAGAGGGGGGGAGCGCCTGATAACCCACAAGTATAGGGGATCGCAATAGCTTTCGAGGGTAGAGTATTCAACCCAAATTTATTGATTCGACACAAGGGGAGCCAAAGAATATTCTCAAGTATTAGCAGCTGAGTTGTCAATTCAACCACACCTGGAAACTTAGTATCTACAGAAAGTGTTTAGTAGCAAAGTAATATGATAGTGGTGGTAGCGGCAACAAAAGTAAAGACAACAAAAGTAATGTTTTTGGTATTTTGTAGTGATTGTAACAGTAGCAGCGAGAAAGTAAATAAGCGTAAACCAGTATATGGAAAACGCGTAGGCACCGGATCAGTGATGGATAATTATGTCGGATGCGGTTCATCATGTAACAGTCATAACATAGGGTGACACAGAACTAGCTCCAATTCATCAATGTAATGTAGGCATGTATTCCGTATATAGTCATACGTGCTTATGGAAAATAACTTGCATGACATCTTTTGTCCTACCCTCCCGTGGCAGCGGGGTCCTATTGGAAACTAAGGGATATTAAGGCCTCCTTTTAATAGAGAACCGGAACAAAGCATTAGCACATAGTGAATACATGAACTCCTCAAACTATGGTCATCACCGGGAGTGGTCCCGATTATTGTCATTTCGGGGTTGCCAGATCATAACACATAGTAGGTGACTATAGACTTGCAAGATAGGATCTAGAACTCACATATATTCATGAAAACATAATAGGTTCAGATCTGAAATCATGGCACTCGGGCCCTAGTGACAAGCATTAAGCATAGCAAAGTCATAGCAACATCAATCTCAGAACATAATGGATACTAGGGATCAAACCCTAACAAAACTAACTCGATTACATGATAAATCTCATCCAACCCATCACTGTCCAGCAAGCCTATGATGGAATTACTCACGAACGGCGGTGAGCATCATGAAATTGGTGATGGAGGATGGTTGATGATGACGACGGCGACGAATCCCCCTCTCCGGAGCCCCGAACGGACTCCAGATCAGCCCTCCCGAGAGGCTTTAGGGCTTGGCGGTGGCTCTGTATCGTAAAATGCGATGATTTCTTCTCTCTGATTTTTTTCTCTCCGAAAGCAAATATATAGAGTTGGAGTTGGCGTCGGAGGGTTTCCAGGGGGCCCACGAGGTAGGGGGCGCACCCTAGGGGGGGCGCCCCCCACCCTCGTGGAAAGGGTGTGGGCCCCCTAGTCTTCATCTTTTGCGAGGATTTTTTATTGTTTTTTCTAAGATGTTCCGTGGAGTTTCAGGTCATTCCAAGAATATTTGTTTTCTGCACATAAGACAACATCATGGCAATTCTGCTGAAAACAGCGTCAGTCAGGGTTAGTTCCATTCAAATCATACAAATTAGAGTGCAAAACAAGGGCAAAAGTGTTTGGAAAAGTAGATACGACAGAGACGTATCAACTCCCCCAAGCTTAAACCCTTGCTTGTCCTCAAGCAATTCAGTTGACAAACTGAAAGAAAGAAAGAAAAACTTTTACAAACTCTGTTTGCTCTTTTTATTGTAACTATGTCAAGCCAGCATTCAAGTTTCAAGCATAGATCATAACTAACCACATTTGCAATAATTTTCAGGTCTCATAATTACTCATATCAATAGCATAATCAACTAGCAAGTCATAATAATAAATCTCGGATGACAACACTTTCTCAAAACAACCATAATATGATATAACAAGATGGTATCCCACTAGCCCTTTCTGAGACCGCAAAACATAAATGCAGAGCACCTTTAAAGATCAAGGACTGACTAGACATTGTAATTCATGGTAAAAGAGATCCAATCATAGTCACACCCAATATAAATTAATAGTGATGAATGCAAATGACAGCTGTGCTCTCCAGCTAGTGCTTTTTAATAAGAGGGTGATGACTCAACATAAAAGTAAATGGATAGGCCCTTCGCAGAGGGAAGCAGGGATTTGTAGAGGTGCCAGAGCTCGGTTTTGAAATAGAGATAAATTGTATTTTGAGCGATATACTTTCATTGTCAACGTAACAACTAAGAGATGGCGATATCTTCCATGCTAAACATATTATAGGCGGTTCCCAAACAGAATGGTAAAGTTTATACTCCCCCTCCACCAACAACCATCAATCCATGGCTTGCTCGAAGCAACGAGTGCCTCCAACATACATCTGGTCCCAGGGGGGGTTTCTTTGCAATTAATCTTGATTTAGTTTGCATAAAGCATGGGACTGGGCATCCCGGTGACCAGCCATTTTCTCATGAATGAGGAGCGGAGTCCACACCTCTTGAGAATAACCCGCCTAACACGGAAGATAAGGACAACCTTGGTTGATACATGAGCTATTCGAGCATACAAAACATAATGTTTATTTGAAGGTTTAGAGTTTGGCACATACAAATTTACTTGGAACGGCAGGTACATACCGCATATAGGAATGTATAGTGGACTCATCTGGAATAACTTTGGGGTTTAAGGGATTGGATGCACAAGCAGTATTCCCACTTAGTACAGGTGAAGGCTAGCAAAAGACTGGGAAGCGACCAACTGGAGAGCGACAATAGCCATGTACATGCATTAAAATTAATAAACATTGGATGCAAGCATGAGTAGGATATAATCCACCATGAACATAAATATCGTGAAGGCTATGTTGATCTTGTTTCAACTACATGCATGAAAATGTGCCAAGTCAAGTCACTTAAATCATTCAAAGGAGGATACCACCCCATCATACCACATCATAACCATCTCAATAGCATGTTGGCACACAAGGTAAATCATTATAACTCATAGCTAATCAAGCATGGCACAAGCAACTACGATCTCTAATTGCCATTGCAAACATGTTTATTCATAATAAGCTGAATCAGGAACGCGGGACTCATCATATTTACAAAAGCAAAAGAGGTCGAGTTCATACCAGCTTTTCTCATCTCACTCAGTCCATCATATAGCATCATAATTGCCTTTCACTTGCACGACCGAACGGTGTGAATAATAATAAGAGTGCATGTGCATTGGACTAAGCTGGAATCTGTATGCATTCAATAAACAGGAGAAGACAAGCCAATATGGGCTCTTTGGTTAATTCAACAATAATGCATATAAGAGCCACTTCAACAATTTAATTATGGTCTTCTCCTACTGACCCCCAAAGAAAAGAAAAGAAATAAAACTATTTACACGGGAAAGCTCCCAACAAGCAAAAGAAGAACGGGAAATATTTATGGGTTTTCTTTTTAATTATTACTACTACACCAGAAAAATAAACTACTACTAATTTTTTTGTTTTTTAAGGTTTGATAAACACACAAGAAGAAAGCAGGAAAAAGAAAATAAACTAGCATGGATATTATAGTGAAAAAGTATGAGCACCGACATCTAGCAATGAGTGTGTGTGAAAATGTAATGTAGGTGAGAAATACGTACTCCCCCAAGCTTAGGCTTTTGGCCTAAGTTGGTCTATGGCCACGGCTGGCCTGGCGGATATCCATAATAATAGTTGTTGGGGTCGTACTGCAATGAGGAAGGATAGTTGGGATCATACTAGTGTGCAGCGGTTACCGCCTGCTGAGCTGCAGCGTGGAGTCGTGCTGCCTCCGCTCTCCTCTCGTACTCTTCAGCCTCCTCTCTGGTAATAACATATCTTTCTTTTGCCTGTGAATCAAAGAAGGCAGGAGCAGGGAGAGTAATACGGAAGACACGTCGTTTATCAAAAATTAAACGATATAAGAGAGTTGATTCAGGCCTCTCGACAAACTGGTGCGAAGCCATAGAGTTATAATCTAAATATGCAGGAGGCAACTCCGTATCACTCTCACGAATGTCTATCTCAAGAAAATGAGCTAAGCGGGTTGCAAAAATTCCTCCAAAGAAATCTCCATTATGTCAATTATGATGCAACCTACGAGCTACAATGGCTCCCATATGATAAGATTGGTCTCCTAACATAACACTCCTAAGAATGCTAAGATCAGGGACACACATGTGACATGCTTCATCCTTAGCATTTATGCATCTACCAATGAAAAGAGCAAAATAATGTATAGTATGCATCTACCGATGAAAAGAGCAAAATAATGTATAGTAGGAAAGTGAATGCTCCCTATGGTAGCCTGCGTTATATCTCTAGATTCCCCCACGGTTATACTAGCAAGAAAGTTTCTAAATTCAGATTTAGGGGGATCCCTAACACTACCCCATGATGGAAGTTTGCAAGCAGAAGTGAAATCCTCTAAGTCCATGGTATAAGATTTGTCACAGAGATCAAACATGACTGAAGGAGAATTACGCGAAGATGAATACTCAAACCTCCTCACAAATTAACTTGTGAGATCATGATACTGGGGGCATTTGTTATACTCAAAGTCCTCAAGACCGGCATTGCCCAAATATGCTTTGAATTCATCTTTAATTCCCGCACGGTCCATAAAATTTTCCGACGGCCATTCGCAAGGCCGCACTGGAGCGTCTCTTGGTGGATCCTCGTCAGCATCGCGCATAGCAATCCTGGGTCCTTGCTTCTTAGAGGAACCACCTTGGAACATCTTCCTAAACATATTGTTTTTCTCTGAAAAATTCTGAAATTTTTAGTAACTTCAAAATAAAAGTAAATCGACTTCAATAAAACTGATAGCAACTACTCCTACAAATGCCTAGAGCCTATATCAAGCATTAGAACTACTTGGAACCATATAAATTTGACATGCAATCTCAAGAACATGGTCACCTATGGAGCACAAATTTGCAAAGAATAAAGCACCAGAACAAAAACTAATTGGACCAATGGAGGAGTGACATACCAAGGAACAATCTCCCCAAGCAGTTTTGCGAGAGGTGCTTTGAGCAAGGAGATCGAAAATCACAGCAAAAGTGGCTGGAACTCGTGCTTGAGTTGGTTTTTCGGGTTTGTGTGAGACAGAGGAAGAAGATGGGTGCGGGGATAAGTGAAGGAGGGCCACTGTGGGCCCACGAGGCAGGGGGGCGTGCCCTATAGGGGGGCGCCCACCACCCTCGTGGCCAGGTGGCAGCTCCTCCCGCGGTAATTTTTGCACAGTAAATCCTCAAATATTCTCGAAAAAATCATATTAAATTGGCATGTCATTCTGAGGACTTTTATTTTCGGGATATTTTTATATTGCATGGATAAGTCAGGAAACAGACAGAAAAATACTATTTTTACTTTATTTCTACTAATTAACAGAAAATATAGAGAGGGTACAGAAGGTTGTGCTTCTAGTTTCATCCATCTCATGCTCATCAAAAAGAATCCACTAACAAGGTTGATCAAGTCTTGTTAACAAACTCATTCCGATAATCATGGAATCGGAGAAATTTCGAATAACACTAAGTTACCTCAATGGGGATATGCACATCCCCTATAATAAGTATATCATATTTCTTCTTGACAGTAGGAAGAGGAAATTCAAAACCTCCAATTATAATCGATGGAATTTTTCCAATGGAGTTGATACTATGAACTTGAGGTTGTTTCCTCGGAAAGTGTACCGTATGCTCATTACCATTAACATGAAAAGTGACATTGCCTTTGTTGCAATCAATAACAGCCCCTGCAGTATTAAGAAAAGGTCTTCCAAGAATAATAGACATACTATCATCCTCGGGAATATCAAGAATAACAAAGTCCGTTAAAATAGTAACGTTTGCAACCACAACAGGCACATCCTCACAAATACCGACAGGTATAGCAGTTGATTTATCAGCCATTTGCAAAGATATTTTGGTAGGTGTCAACTTATTCAAGTCAAGTCTACGATATAAAGAGATAGGCATAAAACTAACACCGGCTCCAAGATCACATAAAGCAGTTTTAATATAATTTCTTTTAATGGAGCAAGGTATAGTAGGTACTCCGGGATCTCCAAGTTTCTTTGGTATTCCACCCTTAAAAGTATAATTAGCAAGCATGGTGGAAATTTCAGCTTATGGTATCTTTCTTTTATTAGTAATGATATCCTTCATATATTTAGCATAAGGATTTGTTTTGAGCACATCAGTTAATCGCATACGCAAAAAGATAGGCCTAATCATTTCAGCAAAGCGCTCAAAATCCTCATCATCCTTTTTCTTGGATGGTTTTGGAGGAAAAGGCATGGGTTTCTGGACCCAAGGTTCCCTTTCTTTACCATGTTTCCTAGCAACAAAGTCTATTTTATCATAACGTTGATTCTTTGATTGTGGGTTATCAAGATCAACAGCAGGTTCAATTTCTACATCATTGTCATTACTAGGTTGAGCATCATCATGAACATCATCATTAATATTTTCACTAGGTTCATGCTCATTACCAGATTGTGTTTCAGCATCAGACATAGAGATATCATTTGGATTAGCAGGTGGTTCAGCAATAGGTTCACTAGAAGTTTGCACAGTTCTATCATTTTTCTTTTTCTTATTTTTAGAAGAACTAGGAACATCAATATTATTTCTCTGAGAATCTTGCTCGATTCTCTTAGGGTGGCCTTCAGGATACAAAGGTTCTTGAGTCATTCTACCAGTTCTAGTAGCCACTCTAACAGCATTATCATTTTTCTTACTATTCATTTCATCAAGCACTTCTTTTTGAGCCTTAAGTACTTGTTCTACTTGCGTGGTAACCATAGAAGCATGTTTGCTAACAAGTTTAAGTTCACCTTTAATATTAGCCATATAGTCACCCAAGCGTCTAATCATATAAGCATTTTCTTTTAATTGTCTACCAAAATAAGCATTGAAATCGTCTTGCTTAAACATAAAGTTATCAAACTCATCCAAGCACTGACTAGCAATTTTAGTAGGAGGAACTTCAGCTTTATCATATCTATAGAGAGAATTTACCTTTACTACCTGTGTCGGGATATCGGGATCAGGAGGTTCTTCAACAAATAAATAATTGAGATGATAAGTTTCTTCAACAGGTTGTGAATTAAGACCATGTATTTCTTCAATAGAAGGTAAATTCTTAACGTCTTCAACTTTAATACCTTTTTCTTTCATAGATTTCTTTGCCTCTTGCATATCTTCGGGACTGAGAAATAGAACACCTCTCTTCTTCGGAGTTGGTTTAGGAATAGGCTCAGTAATTGGAGCAGGAGCTGGCTCAGGAGGTGCCCAATTATTTTTATTTGTCAACATATTATTCAATATAATTTCAGCTTCATCCGGTGTTTTTCCCTGAAAAGAGAACCAGCACAACTATTTCAGGTTAGTCCATTATAAAATATATCAAGTATTTCAGGTTTCTTAAAAGGATGATCAGGCAAAGCATTAAGTAACTTGAGAAGCATCCCCCAAGCTTGTGGGAGACTCTCTTCTTTAATTTGCACAAAGTTGTATATTTCCCTTAAAGCAGCTTGTTTCTTATGAGCAGGGAAATATTTAGCAGACAAGTAATAAATCATATCCTAGGGACAACGCACACAACCAGGATCAAGAGAATTAAACCATATCTTAGCATCACCCTTTAATGAGAACGAAAATATTTTGAGTAAATAGAGGTAACGCGATCTCTCATCATTAGTGAATAGGGCAGCTATATCATTTAACTTAGTAAGATGTGCCACAACAGTTTCAGATTCATAGCCATAAAACGGATTAGATTCAACCAAAGTAATTATATCAGGATCAACAGAGAATTCATAATCTTTAACAGGAACACATATTGGTGAAGTAGCAAAAGCAGGTTCAGGTTTCATTTTATCTCTAACTGATTCTTTGTTCCATTTAATTAATAACCTCTTAAGCTCATATCTATCCTTGCAAGCTAAAATAGCGGCAGAAGATTCCATATCAAAAAGATAACCTTCAGGAATAACATGTATATTTTCATCATCACTATCATCGTCGTATTCAGATTCAATAATTTCTTTTTCTCTAGCCCTAGCAATTTGTTCATCAAGAAATTCACCAAGGGGCACAGTAGTATCAGACATAGAAGCAGTTTCATCATAAGTATCATGCATAGCAGAAGTGGCATCATCAATAACATGCGACATATCAGAACGAATAGCAAAAGTAGGTGTAGGTGTCGCAAACTTACTCATAACAGAAGGTGAATCAAGTGCAGAGCTAGATGGAAGTTCCTTACCTCCCCTCGTAGCTGAGGGATAGATCTTGGTTTTTGGATCTCTCAAGTTCTTCATAATGATAAGCAGATATAAATCCCAAGTGACTCAAAGAATAGACCTATGCTCCCCGGCAACGGTGCCAGAAATTAGTCTTGATAACCCACAAGTATAGGGGATCGCAACAGCTTTCGAGGGTAGAGTATCCAACCCAAATTTATTGATTCGACACAAGGGGAGCCAAAGAATATTCTCAAGTATTAGCAGCTGAGTTGTCAATTCAACCACACCTGGAAACTTAGTATCTGTAGAAAGTGTTTAGTAGCAAAGTAATATGATAGTGGTGGTAGCGGCAACAAAAGTAAAGACAACAAAAGTAATGTTTTTGGTATTTTCTAGTGATTGTAACAGTAGCAGCGGGAAAGTAAATAAGCGTAAACCAGTATATGGAAAACTCGTAGGCACCGGATTAGTGATGGATAATTATGCCGGATGCGGTTCATCATGTAACAGTCATAACATAGGGTGACAGAAAACTAGCTCCAATTCATCAATGTAATGTAGGCATGTATTTCGTATATAGTCATACGTGCTTATGGATAAGAACTTGCATGCCATCTTTTGTCCTACCCTCCCATGGCAGCGGGGTCCTATTGGAAACTAAGGGATATTAAGGCCTCCTTTTAATAGAGAACCGGAACAAAGCATTAGCACATAGTGAATACATGAACTCCTCAAACTATGGTCATCACCGGGAGTGGTCCCGATTATTGTCACTTCGGGGTTGCCGGATCATAACACATAGTAGGTGACTATAGACTTGCAAGATAGGATCTAGAACTCACATATACTCATGAAAACATAATAGGTTCAGATCTGAAATCGTGGCACTCGGGCCCTAGTGACAAGCATTAAGCATAGCAAAGTCATAGCAACATCAATCTCAGAACATAATGGATACTAGGGATCAAACCCTAACAAAACTAACTCGATTACATGATAAATCTCATCCAACCCATCACCGTCCAGCAAGCCTACGATGGAATTACTCACGCACGGCGGTGAGCATCATGAAATTGGTGATGGAGGATGGTTGATGATGACGATGGCGACGAATCCCCCTCTCCGGAGCCCCGAACGGACTCCAGATCAGCCCTCCCGAGAGGTTTTAGGGCTTGGTGGTGGCTCCATATCGTAAAACGCGATGATTTCTTCTCTTTGATTTTTTTCTCTCCGAAAGCAAATATAAGGAGTTGGAGTTGGCGTCGGAGGGTTTCCAGGGGGCCCACGAGGTAGGGGTGCGCCCTAGGCGGGGGCGCCCCCCACCCTCGTGGAAAGGGTGGGGGGCCCCTGGTCTTCATCTTTGGCGAGGATTTTTTATTGTTTTTTCTAAGATGTTCCGTGGAGTTTCAGGTCATTCCGAGAATATTTGTTTTCTGCACATAAAACAACATCATGGCAATTCTGCTGAAAACAGCGTCAGTCCGGGTTAGTTCCATTCAAATCATACAAATTAGAGTCCAAAACAAGGGCAAAAGTGTTTGGAAAAGTAGATACGACGGAGACGTATCAGCGCCCTCCACCCTCGTGACCGCCTCGTGGCTTTCTTGACGGAGGGTCCGAGTCTCCTGGATCTTATCTAATGAGAAAATCACGTTTCCAAAGGTTTCATTCCGTTTGGACTCCATTTGATATTTTGTTTCTCCGAAACACTGAAATAGGCAAAAAAACAACAATTCTGGGTTGGGCCTCCGGTTAATAGGTTAGTCCCAAAAATAATATAAAAGTGGAAAATAAAGCCCAATATAGTCCAAAACAGTAGATAATATAGCATGGAGCAACCAAAAATTATAGATACGTTGGAGACGTATCAAGCATCCCCAAGCTTAATTCCTGCTCATCCTCGAGTAGGTAAATGATAAAAACAGATTTTTTGATGCGGAGTGCTACTTGGCATAATTTCAATGTAAATCTTCTTAATTGTGGTATGAAAATTCAGATTTAAAAGATTCAAGACAAAAGTTCATGTTGAGATAAAAATAATAATACTTCAAGCATACTAACAAAGTAATTATGTCTTCTCAAAATAACATGGCCAAAGAAAGCTATCCCTACAAAATCATGTAGTCTGGCTATGCTCTATCTTCACCACACAAAGTATTTAAATCATGCACAACCCCGATGACAAGCCAAGCAATTGTTTCATACTTTCAACATTTTCAAAACTTTTTCGATCTTCACGCAATACATGAGCGTGAGCCATGGATATAGCACTATATGTGGAATGGAATGGTGGTTGTGGAGAAGACAAAAAGGGAGAAGATAGTCACACATCAACTAGGCGTATCGATGGGCTATGGAGATGCCCATCAATAGATATCAATGTGAGTGAGTAGGGATTGCCATGCAACAGATGCAGTAGAGCTATAAGTATATGAAAGCTCAACAAAAGAAACTAAGTGGGTGTGCATCCAACTTGCTTGCTCACGAATACCTAGGGTATTTTTAGGAAGCCCATCATTGGAATATACAAGCCAAGTTCTATAATGAAAAATTCCCACTAGTATATGAAAGTGATAACATGAGAGACTCTCTACTATGAAGATCATGGTGCTATTTTGAAGCACAAGCGTGGAAAAAGGATAGTAACATTGTCCCTTCTCTCTTTTTCTCCCATTTATTTTTTATTTTTATTTTTTTTGTTTGGGCCGTCTCTTTTTTTATGGCCTCTTTTTTTCGTCCGGAGTCTCATCCCGACTTGTGGGGGAATCATAGTCTCCATCATCCTTTCCTCACTTGGGACAATGCTCTAAAAATGATGATCATCACACTTTTCATTTTTCTTACAACTCAACCAATCTAGTAGGCCAAACCAAACTGATAATTCGAAGAGACTTGCAAAGATAACCAATCATACATAAAAGAATTCAAAGAAGATTCAAATATTATTCATAGATAGACTTGATCATAAACCCACAATTCATCGGTCTCAACAAACACACCGCAAAAGAAGATTACATGGGATCTCGTGGATACAGAAAGTTGCGGCGGTGGAATTAGGTTTTTGGCTCCGTATTTGATCGTTTGGGGGTACGTGGATATATATAGGAGGAAGGAGTACATCGGTGGAGCTTCGAGGGGCCCACGAGGCAGGGGGCGCGCCCTAGGGGGGGCGCCCTCCACCCTCGTGACCGCCTCGTGGCTTTCTTGACGGAGGGTCCAAGTCTCCTGGATATTATCTGATGAGAAAATCACGTTTCCGAAGGTTTCATTCCGTTTGGACTCCGTTTGATATTCTGTTTCTCCGAAACACTGAAATAGGCAAAAAAAACAACAATTCTGGGCTGGGCCTCCGGTTAATAGGTTAGTCCCAAAAATAATATAAAAGTGGAAAATAAAGCCCAATATAGTCCAAAACAGTAGATAATATAGCATGGAGCAATCAAAAATTATAGATACGTTGGAGACGTATCAAAATCATATTTAAATTTTAGGGCATTTGGAGAACTTTTATTTTCGAGGTATTTTTATATTGCACGGATAATCAGATAACAGACAGAAAGATTTTGTTTTTAGTTTATTTAATATAAATAACAAAAAGTAAAAGTGGGGTATAGAAGGTTGTGCCTTCTAGTTTCATCCATCTCATGATCATCAAAAGGAATCCTCTAACAAGGTTGATCAAGTCTTGGTAACGAACTCATTCCGAATAACATGGAACCGGAGAAATTTCGAATAACACTATGTTACCTCAACGGGGATATGCACATCCCCAATAATAAGAATATCATATTTCTTCTTGACAGTAGGAAGAGGAAATTCAAAACCTCCAAATATAATCGATGGCATTTTTTCAATAGAGTTGATACTATGAACTTGGGGTTGTTTCCTCGGAAAGTGTACCGTATGCTCATGACCATTAACATGAAAAGTGACATTGCCTTTGTTGCAATCAATAACAGCCCCTGCAGTATTCAAAAAGGGTCTTCCAAGAATAATAGACATACTATCGCCCTCGGGAATATCAAGAATAACAAAGTTCGTTAAAATAGTAACGTTTGCAACTACAACAGGCACATTCTCACAAATACCGACATGTATAGCAGTTGATTTATCAGCCATTTGCAAAGATATTTCAGTAGGTGTCAACTTATTCAAATCAAGTCTATGATATAAAGAGAGAGGCATAACACTAACACCGGCTCCAAGATCACATAAAGCAGTTTTAACATAGTTTCTTTTAAAGGAGCATGGTATAGTGGGTACTCCTGGAGCTCCGAGTTTCTTTGGTATTCCACCCTTAAAAGTATAATTAGCAAGCATGGTGGAAATTTCAGCTTCTGGTATCTTTCTTTTATTAGTAATGATATCTTTCATGTACTTAGCATAAGGATTGGTTTTGAGCATATCAGTTAATCGCATACGCAAAAAGATAGGTCTAATCATTTCAGCAAAGCGCTCAAAATCCTCATCATCCTTTTTATTGGATGGTTTGGGAGGAAAAGGCATGGGTTTCTTAACCCATGGTTCTCTTTCTTTACCATGTTTCCTAGCAACAAAGTCTTTCTTATCATAACATTGATTCATTGATTGTGGGTTATCAAGATCAACAACAGGTTCAATTTCTATATCATTATCATTACTAGGTTGAGCATCATCGTGAACATTATTATTAGCATTATCACTAGTTTCAGGTTCATTACCAGATTGAGTTTCAGCATCAGAAATAGAAATATCATTTGGATTCTCAGGTGTTTCAACAATAGGATCACTAGAAGCATGCAAAGTCCTATCATTTTTCTTTTTCTTATTTTTAGAGGGACTAGGTGCATCTATTTTATTTCTCTGAGAATCTTGCTCAATTCTCTTAGGGTGGCCTTCAGGATACAAAGGTTCCTGAGTCATTCTACCAGTTCTAGTAGCCACTCTAACAACATTATCATTATCTTTACTATTCAATTCATTGAGCAAATCATTTTGAGCTTTAAGTACTTGTTCTACTTGAGTGGTAACCATAGAAGCATGTTTACTAATAAGTTTAAGTTCACCTTTAACATTAGCCATATAATCACCCAAGTGTTCAAGCATATTAGAATTGTATTTCAATTGTCTACCAAAACAAGCATTAAAGTCTTCTTGCTTAGCTATAAATTTATCAAACTCATCTAAGCATGGGCTAGCAAATTTAGTAAATGGGATTACAGCTTTATCATATCTATAGAGAGAATTTACCTTTACTACCTGTGTCGGGTTATCAAGACCATGAGTTTCTTCAATAGGTAAAGGATTAAGTGAAGGAAATATGCCCTAGAGGCAATAATAAAGTTATTATTTATTTCCTTATATCATGATAAATGTTTATTATTCATGCTAGAATTGTATTAACCGGAAACATAATACATGTGTGAATACATAGACAAATAGATTGTCACTAGTATGCCTCTACTTGACTAGCCCATTGATCAAAGATGGTTATGTTTCCTGACCATAGACATGAGTTGTCATTTGATTAATGGGGTCACGTCATTAGGAGAATGATGTGATTGACATGACCCATTCCGTTAGCTTAGCACCCGATCGTTTAGTATGTTGCTATTGCTTTTCTCATGACTTATACATGTTCCTATGACTATGCGATTATGCAACTCCTATTTACCGGAGGAACACTTTGTGTGCTACCAAACATCACAACGTAACTAGGTGATTATAAAGGTGCTCTACAGGTGCCTCCAAAGGTACTTGTTGGGTTGGCGTATTTTGAGATTAGGATTTGTCACTCCGATTGTCAAAGAGGTATCTCTGGGCCCTCTCGGTAATGCACATCACTTAAGCCTTGCAAGCATTGCAACTAATGAGTTAGTTGTGGGATGATGTATTACAGAACGAGTAAAGAGACTTGGCGGTAACGAGATTGAACTAGGTATTGAGATACCGACGATCGAATCTCGGGCAAGTAACATACCGATGACAAAGGGAACAACGTATGTCGTTGTGCGGTTTGACCAATGAAGATCTTCATAGAATATGTGGGATCCAATATGAGCATCCAGTTTCCGCTATTGGTTATTGACCAGAGACGTGTCTCGGTCATGTCTACATAGTTCTCGAACCCGTAGGGTCCGTACGCTTAACGTTACGATGACAATTATATTATGAGTTTATATGTTTTGATTTACCGAAGATTGTTCGGAGTCCTGGATGTGATCAAGGACATGACGAGGAGTCTCGAAATGGTCGAGACATGAAGATTGATATATTGGAAGCCTATGTTTGGATGTGGGAAGTGTTCCGGGTGAAATCGGGATTTTACCGGAGTACCGGGAGGTTACCGGAACCCCCCGGGGGCTTAAAGGGCCTACATGGGCCTTAGTGGAAATAGAGGGAAGCAAGGGGAGTGTGGGGTGCGCCCCCCAAGGCCCAAACCGAATTGGTTTAGGGCAAGGGGGGCCGGCCCCCTCTTTCCTTCTTCCCCTCTCTCTTTCCTTCTCCCGAATCCTATTCCAACTAGGAAAGGGGGGAGTCCTACTCCCGGTGGGAGTAGGACTCCTCCTGGCGCGCCCTCTCCCTGGCCGGCCGCACCACCCCTTGCTCCTTTATATACAGGGGCAGGGGGCACCCCATAGACACAACAATTGATCAAGTTGATCTTTTAGCTGTGTGCGGTGCCCCCTCCACCATAGTCCGCCTCGATAATACTGTAGCGGTGCTTAGGTGAAGCCCTGCGTCGGTAGAACATCAACATCGTCACAACACCGTCGTGCTGACGAAACTCTACCTCAACACTCGGCTGGATCAGAGTTCGAGGGACGTCATCGGGCTGAACGTGTGTTGAACTCGGAGGTGTCGTACGTTCGGTACTTGATCGGTCGGATCGTGAAGACATACGACTACATCAACCGCGTTGTGCAAACGCTTCCGTTTTCAGTCTACGAGGGTACGTGGACAACACTCTCCCCTCTCGTTGCTATGTGATAGCCCACAAGTATAGGGGATCGCAATAGCTTTCGAGGGTAGAGTATTCAACCCAAATTTATTGATTCGACACAAGGGGAGCCAAAGAATATTCTCAAGTATTAGTAGTTGAGTTGTCAATTCAACCACACCTGGAAACTTAGTATCTGCAGCAAAGTGTTTAGTAGCACAGTAATATGATAGTGGTGGTAACGGTAACAAAAGAGTAGTGCAAGCAAAAGTAAATATTTTTGGTATTTTGTAGTGATTGTAACAGTAACAGCGGGAAAGTAAATAAGCGTAAACCAGTATATGGAAAACTCGTAGGCACCGGATCAGTGATGGATAATTATGCAGGATGCGGTTCATCATGTAACAGTCATAACATAGGGTGACACAGAACTAGCTCCAATTCATCAATGTAATGTAGGCATGTATTCCGTATATAGTCATACATGCTTATGGAAAAGAACTTGCATGACATCTTTTGTCCTACCCTCCCGTGGCAGCGAGGTCCTATTGGAAACTAAGGGATATTAAGGCCTCCTTTTAATAGAGAACCGGAACAAAGCATTAGCACATAGTGAATACATGAACTCCTCAAACTATGGTCATCACCGGGAGTGGTCCCGATTATTGTCACTTTGGGGTTGCCGGATCATAACACAAAGTAGGTGACTATATACTTGCAAGATAGGATCAAGAACTCACATATATTCATGAAAACATAATAGGTTCAGATCTGAAATCATGGCACTCGGGCCCTTGTGACAAGCATTAAGCATAGCAAAGTCATAGCAACATCAATCTCAGAACATAATGGATACTAGCGATCAAACCCTAACAAAACTAACTCGATTACATGATAAATCTCATCCAACCCATCACCATCCAGCAAGCCTACGATGGAATTACTCACGCACGGCGGTGAGCATCATGAAATTGGTGATGGAGGATGGTTGATGATGACGACAGCGACGAATCCCCCTCTTCGGAGCCCCGAACGGACTCCAGATCAGCCCTCCCGAGAGGTTTTAGGGCTTGGCGGCGGCTCCGTATCGTAAAACGCGATGATTTCTTCTCTCTGATTTTTTCTCCCCGAAAGCAAATATATAGAGTTGGAGTTGGCGTCGGAGGGCATCCAGGGGGCCCACGAGGTAGGGGGCGTGCCCTAGGGGGGGTGCGCCCCCCACCCTCATGGACAGGGTGTGGGCCCCCTGGTCTTCATCTTTGGTGAGGATTTTTTATTATTTTTTGTAAGATGTTCTGTGGAGTTTCGGGTCATTCCGAGAATATTTGTTTTCTGCACATAAAACAACACCATGGCAATTCTGCTGAAAGCAGCGTTAGTCCGGGTTAGTTCCATTCAAATCATACAAGTTAGAGTCCAAAATAAGGGCAAAAATGTTTGGAAAAGTAGAAACGACGGAGACGTATCAACTCCCCAAGCTTAAACCCTTGCATGTCCTCAAGCAATTCAGTTGACAAACTGAAAGAAAGAAAAACTTTTACAAACTCTGTTTGCTCTTGTTGTTGTAACTATGTCAAGCCAGCATTCAAGTTTTCAGCATAGATCATAACTAACCACATTTGCAATAATTCTCAGGTCTCATAATTACTCATATCAATAGCATAATCAACTAGCAAGTCATAATAATAAATCTCGGATGACAACACTTTCTCAAAACAATTATAATATGATATAACAAGATGGTATCTCGCTAGCCCTTTCTGAGACCGCAAAACATAAATGCAGAGCACCTTTAAAGATCAAGGACTGACTAGACATTGTAATTCATGGTAAAAGAGATCCAATCATAGTCACACCCAATATAAATTAATAGTGATGAATGAAAATGACAGCTGTGCTCTCCAGCTAGTGCTTTTTAATAAGAGGATGATGACTCAACATAAAAGTAAATGGATAGGCCCTTCGCAGAGGGAAGCAGGGATTTGTAGAGGTGCCAGAGCTCGGTTTTGAAATAGAGATAAATTGCATTTTGAGCGGTATACTTTCATTGTCAACGTAACAACCAAGAGATGGCGATATCTTCCATGCTACACACATTATAGGCGGTTCCCAAACAGAATGGTAAAGTTTATACTCCCCCTCCACCAACAAACATCAATCCATGGCTTGCTCGAAACAACGAGTGCCTCCAACATACATCAGGTCCCAGGGGGAGTTTTGTTTGCAATTATTTTGATTTATTTGCATAAAGCATGGGACTGGGCATCCCGGTGACCAGCCATTTTCTCGTGAGTGAGGAGCGGAGTCCACTCCTCTTGAGAATAACCCGCCTAACACGGAAGATAAGGACAGCCTTGGTTGATACATTAGCTATTCGAGCATACAAAACAGAATGTTTATTTGAAGGTTTAGAGTTTGGCACATATAAATTTACTTGGAACGGCAGGTAGATACCGCATATAGGAAGGTATAGTGGACTCATCTGGAATAACTTTGGGGTTTAAGGGATTGGATGCACAAGTAGTATTCCCGCTTAGTACAAGTGAAGGCTAGCAAAAGACTGGGAAGCGACTAACTAGAGAGCGACAACAGCCATGTACATGCATTAAAATTAATAAACATTGGATGCAAGCACGAGTAGGATATAATCCACCATGAACATAAATATCATGAAGGCTATGTTGATTTGTTTCAACTACATGCGTGAACATGTGCCAAGTCAAGTCACTTAAATCATTCAAAGGAGGATACCACCCCATCATACCACATCATAATCATCACAATAGCATGTTGGCACACAAGGTAAATCATTATAACTCATAGCTAATCAAGCATGGCACAAACAACTATGATCTCTAATTGTCATTGCAAACATGTTTATTCAAAATAAACTGAATCAAGAATGAGGGGCTCATCATATTTACAAAAACAAAAGAGGTCGAGTTCATACCAGCTTTTCTCATCTCAGTCAGCCCATCATATATCATCATAATTGTCTTTCACTTGCACGACCGAACGGTGTGAATGATAGTAAGAGTGTACGTGCATTGGACTAAGCTGGAATCTGCGAGCATTCTATAAACAGTAGAAGACAAGGCAATATGGGCTCTGGGTTAAATCAACAATAATGCATATAAGAGCCACTTTAACAATTTAATTATGGTCTTCTCCTACTGACCCCAAAGAAAAGAAAAGAAATAAAACTATTTACACGGGAAAGCTCCCAACAAGCAAAAGAAGAACGGGAATTTTTTTTGGGTTTTCTTTTTAATTATTACTACTACAGCAGAAAAATAAACTACCACTAATTTTTTTAGTTTTTCTTAAGGTTTAACAAACACACAAGAAGAAAGCAGGAAAAAGAAAATAAACTAGCATGTATATTACAGTGAAAAAGTATGAGCACCGACATCTAGCAATGAGTGTGTGTGAACATAAATGTAATGTCGGTGAGAAATACGTACTCCCCCAAGCTTAGGCTTTTGGCCTAAGTTGGTCTATTGCCAAGGATAGCCTGGCGGGTACCCGTAGGTATAGCTGGAGTCGTACTGCGACAAAGAATAGTTGGGATCATACTGATGTGCCATGGTTATCGCCTGCTGAGCTGCAGCGTGGAGTCAAGCTGCCTTCGCTCTCCTCTCGTACTCTTCTGCCTCTTCTCTGGTAATAACATATCTTATTTTTGTCTGTGAATCAAAGAAAACAGGAGAAGGCAGAGTAATACGGAAAACACATCGTTTATCAAAAATTAAACGATATAAGAGAGGTGATTCAGGCCTCTCGACAAACTGGTGCGAAGCCATAGAGTTATAATCTAAATATGAAGGAGGCAACTCCGTATCACCTTCACGAATGTCTATCTCAAGAAAATGAGCTAAGCGGGTTGCATAAATTCCTCCAAAGAAATCTCCGTTATGTCTATTATGATGCAACCTACAAGCTACAATGGCTCCCATATGATAAGATTGGTCTCCTAACACAGCACTCCTAAGAATGCTAAGATCAGGGAAACACATGTGACATGCTTCATCCTTAGCATTTATGCATCTACCGATGAAAAGAGCAAAATAATGTATAGCAGGAAAGTGAATGCTCCCTATGGTAGCCTGCGTTATATCTCTAGATTCCCCCACAGCTATACTAGCAAGAAAGTTTCTAAATTCAGATTTAGGGGGATCCCTAACACTACCCCATGATGGAAGTTTGCAAGCAGAAGTGAAATCCTCTAAGTCCATGGTATAAGATTTGTCATAGAGATCAAACATGACTGAAGGAGAATTACGTGAAGATGAATACTCAAACCTCCTCACAAATGAACTTGTGAGATCATTATACTGGGGGCATTTGTTAGCCTCAAAATCCTCAAGACCGGCATTGCGCAAATATGCTTTGAATTTTTCTTTAATTCCCACACGGTCCATAAAACTTTCCGACGGCCATTCGCAAGGCCGTACTCGAGCGTCTCTTGGTGGATCCTCGTCAGCATCGCGCATAGCAATCCTGAGTGCTTGCTTCTTAGAGGAACCACCTTGGAACATCTTCCTAAGCATATTGTTTTTCTCTGAAAAATTCTGAAATTTTTAGTAACTTCAAACAAAAGTGAACCAACTTCAATAAAACTGATAGCAACTACTCCTACAAGTGCCTAAAGCCTATATCAAGCATTAGAACTACTTAGAACCATATAAATTTGACATGCAAGCTCAAGAACATGGTCACCTATGCAGCACAAATTTGCAAATAATAAAGCACTAGAACAAAAACTAATTGCACCAATGGAGGAGTCACATACCAAGTAACAATCTCCCCAAGCAGTTTCGCGAGAGGTGCTTTGAGCAAGGAGATCGAAAATCACAACAAAAGTGGCTGGAACTCGTGCTTGAGTTGGTTTTTCGGGTTTGTGTGAGACAGAGGAAGAAGATGGGTGCTGGAATAAGTGGAGGAGGGCCACCATGGGCCCACGAGGCAAGGGGGCACGCCCACCACCCTCGTGGCCAGGTGGCAGCTCCTCCCGCGGTAATTTTTACACAGTAAATCCTCAAATATTCCCGAAAAAATCATATTAAATTGGCATGTCATTCTGAGGACTTTAATTTTCGTGATATTTTTATATTACACGGATAAGCCAGGAAACAGACAGAGAAATACTATTTTTACTTTATTTCTACTAAATAACAGAAAATATAGAGAGGGTACAGAAGTTTGTGCTTCTAGTTTCATCCATCTCATGCTCATCAAAAAGAATCCACTAACAAGGTTGATCAAGTCTTGTTAACAAACTCATTCCAATAATCATGAAACTGGAGAAATTTCGAATAACACTAAGTTACCTCAACGGGGATATGCATATCCCCTATAATAAGTATATCATACTTCTTTTTGATAGTAGGAAGAGGAAATTCAAAACCTCCAATTATAATCGATGGAATTTTTCCAATGGAGTTGATACTATGAACTTGAGGTTGTTTCCTCGGAAAGTGTACTGTATGCTCATTATGATTAACATGAAAAGTGACATTGCCTTTGTTGCAATCAATAACAGCCCCTGTAGTATTAAGAAAAGGTCTTCCAAGAATAATAGACATACTATCATCCTCGAGAATATCAAGAATAACAAAGTCCATTAAAATAGTAATGTTTGCAACCACAACAGGCACATCCTCACAAATACCGACAGGTATAGCAGTTGATTTATCAGCCATTTGCAAAGATATTTCGCTAGCTGTCAGCTTATTCAAGTCAAGTCTACGATATAAAGAGATAGGCATAACACTAACACCGGCTCCACGATCACATAAAGCAGTTTTAATATAATTTCTTTTAATGGAGCAAGGTATAGTAGGTACTCCGGGATCTCCAAGTTTCTTTGGTATTCCACCCTTAAAAGTATAATTAGCAAGCATGGTGGAAATCTCAGCTTCCGGTATCTTTCTTTTATTAGTAATGATATCCTTCATATATTTAGCATAAGGATTTGTTTTGAGCACATCAGTTAATCGCATACACAAAAAGATAGGCCTAATCATTTCAGCAAAGTGCTCAAATTCCTCATCATCCTTTTTCTTGGATGGTTTTGGAGGAAAAGGCATGGGTTTCTGAATCCAAGGTTCCCTTTCTTTACCATGTTTCCTAGCAACAAAGTCCCTTTTATCATAACATTGATTCTTTGATTGTGGGTTATCAAGATCAACAGCAGGTTCAATTTCTACATCATTGTCATTACTAGGTTGAGCATCATCATGAACATCAGCATTAATATTTTCACTAGGTTCATGCTCATTACCAGATTGTGTTTCAGCATCAGACATAGAGATATCATTTGGATTATCAGGTGGTTCAGCAATAGGTTCACTAGAAGTTTGCACAGTTCTATCATTTTTATTTTTCTTCTTTTTAGAAGAACTAGGAACATGAATATTATTTATCTGAGAATCTTGCTCGATTCTCTTAGGGTGGCCTTCAGGATACAAAGGTTCCTGAGTCGTTCTACCAGTTCTAGTAGCCACTCTAACAACATAATCATTTTTCTTAATATTCATTTCATCAAGCACTTCTTGTTTAGCTTTAAGCACTTGTTCTACTTGTGTGGTAACCATAGATGCATGTTTGCTAACAAGTTTAAGTTCACCTCTAATATTAGCCATATAATCATCCAAGCGTCTAATCATATAAGCATTTTCTTTTAATTGTCTACCAAAATAAGCATTGAAGTCGTCTTGCTTAAACATAAAGTTATTAAACTCATCCAAGCACTGACTAGCAATTTTAGTAGGAGGAACTTCAGCTTTATCATATCTATAGAGAAAATTTACCCTTACTACCTATGTCGGGATATCGAGGTCAGGAGGTTCTTCAATAAATAAAGAATTGAGATCATAAGTTTCTTCAACAGGCGGTGAATTAAGACCATGTATTTCTTCAATAGGAGGTAAATTCTTAACGTCTTCAGCTTTAATACCTTTCTCTTTCATAGATTTCTTTGCCTCTTGCATATCTTCAAGACTGAGAAATAGAACACCTCTCTTCTTCGGAGTTGGTTTAGGAATAGGCTCAGTAATTGGAGCAGGAGGTGCCCAATTATTTTCATTTGTCAACATATTATTCAATATAATTTCAGCTTCATCCGGTGTTTTTCCCTGAAAAGAGAACCAACACAACTATCCAGGTAATCTCTGGAAGCATCGGTTAGTCCATTATAAAAGATATCACGTATTTCAGGTTTCTTAATAGGATGATCAGGCAAAGCATTAACTAACTTGAGAAGCCTCCCCCAAGCTTGTGGGAGACTCTCTTCTTTAATTTGCACAAAGTTGTATATTTCCCTCAAAGCAGCTTGTTTCTTATGAGCAGGGAAATATTTAGCAGACAAGTAATAAATCATATCCTAGGGACAACGCACACAACCAGGATCAAGAGAATTAAACCATATCTTAGCATCACCCTTTAATGAGAACGGAAATATTTTGAGTATATAGAGATAACGTGATCTCTCATCATTAGTGAACAGGGCAGCTATATCATTTAACTTAGTAAGATGTGCCACAACAGTTTCAGATTCATAGCCATAAAACGGATCAGATTCAACCAAAGTAATTATATCAGGATCAACAGAGAATTCATAATCCTTATCAGGAACACAAATAGGTGAAGTAGCAAAAGCAGGGTCGGGTTTCATTTTATCTCTAAGTGCTTCTTTGTTCCATTTAACTAATAACCTCTTAAGCTCATATATATCCCTGCAAGCTAAAATAGCGGTAGAAGATTCCATATCAAAAAGATAGCCCTCGGGAATAACAGGCATATTTTCATCATCACTTCCATCATCGTATTCAGATTCAATAGTTTCTTTTTCTCTAGCCCTAGCAATTTGTTCATCAAGAAATTCACCAAAGGGCACAATAGTATCAGGCATAGAGGTAGTTTCATCATCAGTATCATGCATACCAGAAGTGGCATCATCAATAACATGCGATATATCAGAACAAATAGTAGAAGCAGGTGTAGGTGTCGCTAGCTTACTCATAACAGAAGGTGAATCAAGTGCAGAGCTAGATGGCAGTTCCTTACCTCCCCTCGTAGTTGAGGGATAGATCTTGGTTTTTGGATCTCTCAAGTTCTTCATAATGATAAGCAGATATAAATCCCAAGTGACTCAAAGAATAGAGCTATGCTCCCCGGCAACGGCGCCAGAAATTAGTCTTGATAGCCCACAAGTATAGGGGATCGCAACAGCTTTCGAGGGTAGAGCATTCAACCCAAATTTATTGATTCGACACAAGGGGAGCCAAAGAATATTCTCAAGTATTAGCAGCTGAGTTGTCAATTCAACCGCACCTGGAAACTTAGTATCTGCAGCAAAGTGTTTAGTAGCACAGTAATATGATAGTGGTGGTAACGGTAACAAAAGAGTAGTGCAAGCAAAAGTAAATATTTTTGGTATTTTGTAGTGATTGTAACAGTAACAACGGGAAAGTAAATAAGCGTAAACCAGTATATGGAAAACTCGTAGGCACCGGATCAGTGATGGATAATTATGCCGGATGCGGTTCATCATGTAACAGTCATAACATAGGGTGACACAGAACTAGCTCCAATTCATCAATGTAATGTAGGCATGTATTCCATATATAGTCATACGTGCTTATGGACAAGAACTTGCATGACATCTTTTGTCCTACCCTCCCGTGGCAGCGGGGTCCTATTGGAAACTAAGGGATATTAAGGCCTCCTTTTAATAGAGAACCGGAACAAAGCATTAGCACATAGTGAATACATGAACTCCTCAAACTATGGTCATCACCAGGAGTGGTCCCGATTATTGTCACTTCGGGGTTGCTGGATCATAACACATAGTAGGTGACTATAGACTTGCAAGATAGGATCGAGAACTCACATATATTCATGAAAACATAATAGGTTCAGATCTGAAATCATGGCACTCGGGCCCTAGTGACAAGCATTAAGCATAGCAAAGTCATAGCAACATCAATCTCAGAACATAATGGATACTAGGGATCAAACCCTAACAAAACTAACTCGATTACATGATAAATCTCATCCAACCCATCACCGTCCAGCAAGCCTGCAATGGAATTACTCACGCACGGCGGTGAGCATCATGAAATTGGTGATGGAGGATGGTTGATGATGACGACGGCGACGAATCCCCCTCTTCGGAGCCCCGAACGGACTCCAGATCAACCCTCCCGAGAGGTTTTAGGGCTTGGCGGTGGCTCCGTATCGTAAAACGCAATGATTTCTTCTCTCTAATTTTTTCTCTCCGAAAGCAAATATATAGAGTTGGAGTTGGCGTCGGAGGGCATCCAGGGGGCCCACGAGGTAGGGGGCGCGCCCTAGGGGGCGCGCCCCCACCCTCGTGGACAGGGTGTGGGCCCCCTGGTCTTCATCTTTGGCGAGGATTTTTTTTATTTTTTCTAAGATGTTCCATGGAGTTTCAGGTCATTCCGAGAATATTTGTTTTCTGCACATAAAACAACACCATGGCAATTCTGCTGAAAGTAGTGTCACTCCGGGTTAGTTCCATTCAAATCATACAAGTTAGAGTCACTATGCATCACCATGATCTTGCGTGTGCGTAGGAAATTTTTTGAAATTACTACATTCCCCAACAGTGGCATCCGAGCCAGGTTTTATGCCTAGATGTCATATGCACGAGTAGAACACAAGTGAGTTGCGGGCGATATAAGTCATACTCCTTACTGATACGTCTCCAAGGTATCTATAATTTTTGATTGCTCCATGCTATATTATCTACTATTTTGGGAAATATTAGGCTTTATTGTCCACTTTTATATTATTTTTGGAACTAACCTATTAACCGGAGGCCCAGCCCAGATTTGCTGTTTTATGCCTATTTCAGTGTTTCGAGGAAAAGGAATATTAAACGGAGTCGAAACGGAACGAAATCAACTGGAGAAGTTATTTTTGGAAGGAAACCCACCTGATGGACTTGGACCCCATGTCAGAAGATACGGGAGGTGCTCATGAGGGTGGGGGCGCGCCCACCCTCCTAGGGCGCGCCCCCTGCCTCGTGGGTCCGAGCGATGGTCTTCCTTATGAGTGGCGGTCGGGGACGAGCGATGGTCTTTTCCTACCAATCTATCCCCCTAGGAGCATGCGCGTAATACTTTTCTTTGATAACTAATAGATTTTTGCAATAAGTATGTGAGTTCTTTATGACTAATGTTGAGTCCATGGATTATATGCACTCTCACCCTTCCACCATTGCTAGCCTCTCTAGTACCGCGCAACTTTCGCCGGTACCATAAACCCACCATATACCTTCCTCAAAACAACCACCATACCTACCTATCATGGCATTTCTATAGCCATTCCGAGATATGTTGCCATGCAACTTTCCACCGTTCCATTTATCACACACTCCATCATTGTCATATTGCTTAGCATGATCATGTAGTTGACATAGTATTTGTGGCAAAGCCACCGTTCATAATTCTTTCATACATGTCACTCTTGAGTCATTGCACATCCTGGTACACCGCCGGAGGCATTCATATAGAGTCATATCTTGTTCTAAGTATCGAGTTGTATCATTGAGTTGTAAATAAATAGAAGTGTGATGATCATCATTCAATAGAGCATTGTCCCAAAAAAAGGAGAAAGGCAATAAAAAAGAGGAAAGGCCAAAAAAGGCCAAAAAAAGGCCAAACAAAAAAAGGGACAAGTTACTATCCTTTTACCACACTTGTGCTTCAAAGTAGCACCATGATCTTCATAGTAGAGAGTCTCTCATGTTATCACTTTCATATACTAGTGGGAATCTTTCATTATAGAACTTGGCTTGTATATTCCAATGACGGACTTCCTCAAATTGCCCTAGGTCTTCATGAGCAAGAAAGTTGAATGCACACCCACTTAGTTTCTTTTTGAGCTTTCATATACTTATAGCTCTAGTGCATCCGTTGCATGGCAATCCCTACTCACTCACATTGATATCTATTGATAGGCATCTCCATAGCCCGTTGATACGCCTAGTTGATGTGAGACTATCTTCCCCTCCTTTTGTCTCTCCACAACCACCACTCTATTCCACCTATAGTGCTACATCCATGGCTCAAGCTCATGTATTGCGTGAAGATTGAAAAAGTTTGAGAACATCAAAAGTATGAAACAACTGCTTGGCTTGTCATCGGGGTTGTGCATGATTTAAATATTTTGTGTGGTGAAGATAGAGCATATCCAGACTATATGATTTTGTAGGGATAGCTTTCTTTGGCCATGTTATTTTGAGAAGACATAATTGCTTAATTAGTATGCTTGAAGTATTATTATTTCTATGTCAATATGAACTTTTGTCTTGAATCTTACAGATCTGAATATTCATATCACAAGTAAGAAGAATTACATTGAAATTATGCCAACTAGCATTCCACATCAAAATTTATCTTTTTTATCATTTACCTACTCAAGGACGAGCAGGAATTAAGCTTGGGGATGCTTGATACATCTCCAACGTATCTATAATTTTTGATTGCTCCATGCTATATTATCTACTGTTTTGGGAAATATTGGGCTTTATTATGCACTTTTATATTATTTTTGGGACTGACCTATTAACCGGAGGCCCAGTCCAGATTTGCTATTTTATGCCTATTTCAGTGTTTCGAGGAAAAGGAATATTAAATGGAGTCAAAACAGAACGAAATCAACTGGAGAAGTTATTTTTGGAAGGAAACCCACCTGATGGACTTGGACTCCATGTCAGAAGATATGGGAGGTGCTCACGAGGGTGGGGGCGCGCCCACCCCACTAGAGCGCGCCCCCTGCCTCGTGGGGCCCCCGTAGCTCCACCGACGTACCCCTTTCACCCATATATACCTACGTACCCTAAAACTTCCAGAACTGAGATTAGATCGGGAGTTCCGCCACCATAAGCCTCTGTAGCCACCAAAAGTCAATCAAGACCCTGTTCCTACACCCTGCCGGAGGGGGCAATCCCTCTCCGGTGGCCATCTTCATCATCCCGGCTCTCTCCATGACGAGGAGGGAGTAGTTCTCCCTCGGGGCTGAGGGTATGTACCAGTATCTATGTGTTTGATCTCTCTCTCTCTCTCGTGTTCTTGAGATGATACGGTCTTGATGTATCGCGAGCTTTGCTATTATAGTTGGATCCTATGTTTCTCCTCCCCCTCTTCTCTCTTGTAATGAATTGAGTTTTCCCTTTGGAGTTATTTTATCGGATTGAGTCTTTAAAGATTTGAGAACACTTGATGTATGTCTTGGTGATCAACTTGCGGGTTTCGTGACATTGGGAACCTATGCATAGGGGTTGGCACACGTTCTCGTTGTGATTCTCCGGTAGAAACTTTGGGGCACTCTTTGAGGTCCTTTGTGTTGGTTGAATAGATGAATCTGAGATTGTGTGATGCATATCGTATAATCATACCCACGGATACTTGAGGTGACAATGGAGTATCTAGGTGACATTAGGGTTTTGGTTGATTTGTGTCTTAAGGTGTTATTCTAGTACGAACTCTAGGGCTGTTTGTGACACTTATAGGAATAGCCCAACGGATTGATTGGAAAGAATAACTTTGAGGTGGTTTCGTACCCTACCATAATCTCTTCGTTCGTTCTCCGCTATTAGTGACTTTGGAGTGACTCTTTGTTGCATGTTGAGGGATAGTTATGTGATCCAATTATGTTAGTATTGTTGAGGGAACTTACACTAGCGAAAGTATGAACCCTAGGCCTTGTTTCCTATCATTGCAATACCGTTTACACTCACTTTTATCATTAGTTACCTTGCTGTTTTTATAATTTCATATTACAAATACCTTTATCTACCATCCATATACCACTTGTATCACCATCTCTTCGCCGAACTAGTGCACCTATACAATTTACCATTGTATTGGGTGTGTTGGGGACACAAGAGACTTTTTGTTATTTGGTTGCAGGGTTGCTTGAGAGAGACCATCTTCATCCTACTCCTCCTACGGATTGACAAACCTTAGGTCATCCACTTGAGGGAAATTTGCTACTGTCCTACAAACCTCTACACTTGGAGGCCCAACAACGTCTACAAGAAGAAGGTTGTGTAGTAGACATCAAGCTCTTTTCTGGCGCCGTTGCCGGGGAGGTGAGTGCTTGAAGGTATATCTTTAGATCTTGCAATCTAGTCTTTTAGTTTCTTGTTTTATCACTAGTTTAGTTTATAAAAGAAAATTACAAAAAAATGGAATTAAGTTTGTCTCATACGCTTCACCTTTTTAATATCTTTCGTGAGTATGATGGAAAGGATAATTGTGCTCAAGTGCTAGAAGAATAAATCTATAAAAATTTTGGCACTAAATATTTGAATGATGAGCATGATTGCAATGTTGTTAGTATGAATTCCTTGAATATCTATGATGCTAATGATATGCAAAGCCACAAGCTTGGGGAAGCTATGTTTAATGAATATGGTATTTTTTGTCCCCCAAGTTTTGATGAGCAAATTTATTACGATGAAAGCATGCCTCCTATCTATGATGATTATTGTGATGACATGTATGCTTTAAAGAATAATGATAACCATGAAACTTGTCATCTTGATCTTAATTTTCAATCACATGATAGTTATTTTGTTGAGTTTACTCCCACTATTATTCATGAGAAGAATTTTGCTTATGTGGAGATTAGTAAATTTTGCATGCTTGTAGATCATGAAAAGAATGCTTTAGGTGCTGGTTATATTGTTGAATTCATTCATGATGCTACTGAAAATTATTATGAGGGAGCAATATATGCTTGTAGGAATTGCAATAATATCAAGTTTCCTCTCTGTGTGCTTAAAGTTTTGAAGTTATGCTTGTTTTGCCTTCCTATGCAAGTTGATCCTTGTTCCCACAAGTTGTTTGCTCATAAAATCCCTATGCACAGGAAGTATGTTAGACTTAAATGTGCTAGTCATACTCTTCATGATGCTCTCTTTATGTTACAATTCTTATCCTTTATGTGAGCATCATTGAAATCATCATGCCTAGCTAGGGGCGTTAAACGATAGCGCTTATTGAGAGGCAACCCAATTTTATTTTTGTTCCTTACTTTTTGCTCCTATTTAGTAATAAATAATTCATCTAGCCTCTGTCTAGAACCTTTGGGAAGACTTGGGGAGAGTCTTGTTGATCTTGCTGTCAAAAACAGAAACTTTAGCGCTCACGAGAACTGCTGCCATTTTTATTTGGAGAGTGTTATTTAGTTAATTATTTTTGAATATGATTAATAGATAAATTTCTCAGGTCCAGAAATTTATTTGAGAATTTTATGAATTCCAGAAGTATACGTTTGATCCAGATTACTACAGACTGTTCTGTTTTTGACAGATTCTGTTTTTCATGTGTTGTTTACTTATTTTGATGAATCTATGGCTAGTAAAATAGTTTATAAACCATAGAGAAGTTGGAATACAGTAGGTTTAACACCAATATAAATAAATAATGAGTTTATTACAGTACCTTGAAGTGGTGATTTATTTT
The DNA here is from genome assembly GCF_002162155.2 of Triticum dicoccoides. Taxonomy (NCBI): domain Eukaryota; kingdom Viridiplantae; phylum Streptophyta; class Magnoliopsida; order Poales; family Poaceae; genus Triticum; species Triticum dicoccoides. The sequence continues at coordinate 518,126,502 of NC_041384.1, read as the reverse complement.
CTTATACTAACGGAGCTTACGAGTTTTCTGTTAAGTTTTGTGTTGTGAAGTTTTCAAGTTTTGGGTAAAGATTCGATGGACTATGGAATAAGGAGTGGCAAGAGCCTAATCTTGGGGATTCCCAAGGCACCCCAAGGTAATATTCAAGGATAACCAAGAGCCTAAGCTTGGGGATGCCCCAGAAGGCATCCCCTCTTTCGTCTTCATTCATCGGTAACTTTACTTGGAGCTATTTTTTTATTCACCACATGATATGTGTTCTGCTTGGAGCGTCAATTTATTTTGTTAGGATTTGCTTGCTGTTATTTATAACAATGTTTTGCATCTTTTATTTCAATAAAAGTGGCATTGATAGCCTTTACTATGCCTATGTTACAAGTATACATGTTGCTGTTTGAAAACAGAAAGTTTACCGCTGTTGCAATAATTCCCTAGAAAGGTCAGAATGTGATAAAATGTTGAAACCTTTTGCATATTAAGCTCTGATAAATTTACTACAGTGGGAATTTTAGTTCATAATGTTTGGAGCTAGGGAAGTATGGATGTTGCTGCATTCTTTACAGACTATCCTGTTTAGGCAGATTGTTGTTATATTTGCATGGTTGCATATGTTTGCTTTTTTAATGATTCTATTTGAGGATAGGACTATTAAATATGCAGAGGCCATTAGTATGCAATGTTGAATAATAATTTTAGTGATTTTCTACAGTAGAGTATGATAAGGTTTTGGCAATGGTTTATACTAACTTATCTCACGAGTTCTTGTTGAATTTTGTGTGGATGAAGCTTTTGAGATTTAGGGAGACCGTGATATGAGAGGAATTAAGGAGACACAAAAGCTCAAACTTGGGGATGCCCAAGGCACCCCAAGATAATATTTCAAGAAGTCTCAAGCATCTAATCTTGGGGATGCCCCGGTTGGTGTGATGCCCGGGTAATCAAGCTACAGTAACCCTCTGGTAATGATGCCACGTCACCTCGATTATTGTTGATAATCTCGCGTTAGTTCAGAACCGATCCAAATTAAAATTTGAATTAAAGTCAAAACAATTAGAGTTTTCAAAAGTCAAAAGGAAATTGTTTCTAATGTGTCAAATAATCCATAATAAATGTTGGTGAAGAAATCATCTTTAATAAAATATTTAAATGCACTAAGTTAATTAAAATAGTGATAAGACAATTATCTAAAATGCTTTTAGAATAAAAGGCAAATGCGAAATACCTTATTTAGAGTGCCAAAATATTTGGGGCCGTGACCTATTTAATAGCACTAAATTAGTTGTCGTTTCTACATTTTATGAAACTAAAAAAAAGGGAAAACAGAAAAGAAATAGAATAAAAAAATACAAAAAAA
>NC_041384.1:518112239-518124747 GCF_002162155.2 Triticum dicoccoides | reverse complement strand
CTGGATTCGCGCCTCCACGTCCTTCGGCCCAGACCTCCGCCGCACCAACGAGCAAGTCCGGCCAGCCTCCGCCGCCCCTTCCCGTTCCCGGATGGATCCGACTGCTTCCATGTCGTCCCCGGCGCCAAGTTCATCCTCCTGTGTCTTCTCGCTGCCCGAGGAGCAACAAGACGCCGCCTGGAGCTCCGTCCTGAAGCTCGCCGCCGCCGCCTCCCCAACCTCGTCGGGATTCGCGTCACCATCGCCATCTCCGCCCTGACCTCGCTGCCTCAAGCACCACCACGAGCCCACTGCCATCCCCTTCCGGCTCACTGTGAGCCCCGCACCCTCCTCTTTCGTCTGTGCTCCGGCCTCCCCTCCCCTAGCTCGTTCGCCACTGTCACCGGCGCTCGTCGCCGCGCTCGACCGCAGTCGTCGCGCTCCCGCCCGCGCATGTCGCTTGGGGCCGCGCCCCGCCTTTGTCCACGTGTCGCCACCGCACCTCCCTACCTCGCCCCGCTCCCGCAGACTGCTGCTGCTGCACTCCGCCCACTGCTAGCGCATCGTGCCCGCCTTCTGCTCGCCGCGTCGCGCCCACCTGCCACTCACTACTTCGGTCGGCCCGTGCTGGCCTCGCCCCGTCGCTTCTGCCCTGTGTGACGCCGCGCCGCACATCGCCCCGTGTCCGGGTCCAGTACCCGCGCCCGCGCCCGTTAACCCATTTGTGGCCTGGGGCAATGACACGTGGGCCCAGCCCCAGTAAAACAAAAAATGAATTAAAAAATATATAAAGAATGATAATTAATTAATTAGCAAAATTAATTAAGATGATTAAATTGGTTTAATTAAACTAATTAATCTTAATCAGTATAACCAATTAATTAACCTAATTAATCCTGGTAATCAACCCGTTAACTGCTTAATTAGTCTCAACTAATCTTGTTAGTTAACTAGGCAGACAATGACAGGGGCCCCACCCCTGTTAACCAGTCAAACTTTGACCGGTCAATTGGGTCCACATTGGCCCACATGTCAGCCCCTCTGGTATGCTTTTGTGTACCCAGAGCTAGGTGCACATAGTATTTTACATTTATTTTTGAATTAAGTTAAATTCAGAAAATGAATAAAACTTTGAAAATTAATAGAAAATAATCCGTAACTCGGATGAAAATACTTTATACATGAAAGTTGCTCAGAACGACGAGACGAATCCGAATACGCAGTCCGTTCGTCCGCCACACATCCCTAGTATATCAAACTCACAACTTTTCCCCTCCGATTCATCTGTCCGAAAACGCGAAACACCGGGGATACTTTCCCGGACGTTTCCTCCCTTCGTCGATATCACCTCCTACCGCGTTAGGGCATAACTAGCACCGCGTATTGCCTCATTATGTTTTGTGATGCTTTGTTTGCTCCGTATTTACTGTCTCTTCCCCCCTCTTCTTCTCCGGTAGATCCCGAGACCGGCGCTGATACCACCGAGTACGACTACGTCACCGACGACCCTTCTCCCTGTACAACAGAGCTTCCAGGCAAGCCCCCCCTTGATCACCACATATCGCCTACTCTCCTCTATACTGCTTGCATTAGAGTAGTGTAGCATGTTACTGCTTTCCGTTAATCCTATTCTGATGCATAGCCTGTCATTGTTGCTACAACTGTTGATACCTTACCTGCAATCCTAAATGCTTAGTATAGGATGCTAGTTTATCATCAGTGGCCCTACATTCTTGTCCGTCTGCCATGCTATACTATCGGGTCGTGATCACTCGGGAGGTGATCACGGGTATATGCTATATACTTTATACATGATACATGTGGTGACTAAAGTCGGGTCGGCTCGTGGAGCACCCGTGAGTGATTCACGGATTGGGGGCTGAAAGGACCTTTGTCCCAACAGCCCTCTGTGTGGATCTTTGTGGCGAAGCGACAGGGCAGGTTGAGACCACCTAGGAGAGAGGTGGGCCTGGCCCTGGTTAGCGTTTGCGGTTATTTCAAGATAACATGTTTAACGAGATCTTGGTATTTGATCTGAGTCTGGCCACTGGCCTATACGCACTAACCATCTACGCGGGGACAGTTATGGGCACTCGACGCCGTGGTATCAGCCGAAGCCTTCTGTAACACCCCGGATATGATTTACCCAATATGTACTCCAACTCTTGCCGTTTCTGGCCTTAAGTTATTTTATTTTCTCGGGTTCGGGTTTTTGTCTACGTGTGTTGTTGTCGTTGTCATGCATCTCATATCATGTCATCATGCGCATTGCATTTGCATACGTGTTCATCTCATGCATTCAAGCATTTTCCCCGTTGTCCGTTTTGCATTCCGGCGCTTCGTTCTCCTCCGGTGGTTATTTCTACCTTTCTTCCGTGTGTGGGGATTAAACATTTACAGACTGGACCGAGACTTGCCAAGCGGCCTTGGTTTACTACCGGTAGACCGCATGTCAAGTTTCGTACCATTTGGACTTCGTTTGATACTCCAACGGTTAACCGAGGGACCGAAAAGGCCTCATGTGTGTTGCAGCCCAACACCCCTCCTAGTTGGCCCAAAACCCACCAAAACCTTCTCCATCATCTAGAGTGTTCGATCACGACCGCGTGGCCGAAAACTACACCTCATTTGGACTCTCCTAGCTCCCTCTACCTATATAAACACCTCCCCCTTCGAAATTCGCGGATGAACCCTAGCCCTCTCCCACCTCCAGCCGCCGGACGTGTCCATCCCGGACCGGACGTGTCCAGCCACCGCCCTCCGACGAATCCGCCGCCGCCACTTGTCCTCCCCGCGCCTCCCAGCCACGCGGCCCGCCAGGCCCATCGCGGGCCCCCGCGAGCCCGTCCCACCGCCGCCACCGCACGGGCGCCACCACCCGCGGTCGCCCGACCGCACCGACGCCGCGCCGGCCTCCCGCTCCGCCGCCGCCGCACCATCAACTCCGGCGGATCCCGCTCCGCCGCGCCTCCTTGCCGCCACACCGCTCGCGCCTCCGTCGTTCGCCGCCGCGGGAGCTGCACCCCAGCGACCGGATCCGGCCGCCCCGGCCTCCTCCTCAAGATTCCGGCGAACCTCGGCAAGTCCGGCCACCTCGACTTCTTCTCCGGCGAGCTACAGCGTCTTTCGGCGATCTCCTCGGTTTGCGTGCAAGCGGATCTAGATCTGGATGTTTGGGTTGACTTTTGCCCCGAAACCCTAGCTCATTTGCTCATGTTCATCGTGCTATAACTCCTCATCCGTAACTCCGTTTTGGGCATATAGCATATCAAAATGTTCGTCTCAAAGAGTACATCATTTCATCTCATTGCGTCATTTTCATTTGAGTTCATCTTGATGCCCGAAATGATGTTAGAAGAGTGCTGCTTGAGATAATTGTCACATCTGCTGCTCCATTTAGCTATTTGTCATTTTTGCCATGATTATTGTGTGCCTGTCATGCCCTTGAGCTCTACAAATGTTTTGTTAAGGGTTTTGCCATCTTTCCAGAGGTGCAACCCATGTATTTTTGTGATGTGTGTGGTGACTAGCACGAGCTTGCAAAGTGAGGCATTTGCTAGTGCTGATGTCAGGGACTTAGCATTTCCACTAAGTCCTTGATCTGTTTATCTCATATGGCCATATGTTCATGTTGTTTCCTAGTGATCCGTGCCTCTTTTGAGGATGATCAGTAAAGATGTTTTGTTAATATTGTAGTGCTCTATCCATCCATGTCTTTGTTTGCAATTATGGAGCACCCTAGCTTGATTCAATTGAGCTCTACTTTTGTCATTTCGTGAATCTGGGCAGATTGTCTACTTGTTAGCAATTTTGCCGAGGATGTTGTAGTTGATCCGTGCATGCTATGCTATTGTTCTTGCCATGTCTGGCTTGCATTTTGTGTATTCTTGATGGACGTATGCTTAGCTTGTCATGACTTTCTCTGTAGTGAGTGCATCGAGCTCGTAAACATGCCTACTTGATATCTGTTTCAGCATGCTCCAGTTTTCACTAAGTCTGTGATCTGATTATGTTTTTGCCATGTTCACATGCTTGCAATTGTATTTTCTGATCCCTTTTGGCTCAAGGTCTCTAAGGGACTTTTGTTAGGATCTTTGAGTAGCTCCATGCCATGCTTTACTTTGCCATGTTTAGGTCCTATAGCATATAGTTTTCATGCTCCGAAGAGTGCTATCTGATCTGAAATTCCAGACAAGTGTTAATTTCACCAAGTCTGAGATCTGTTTACCATATGCATTTTTGCCATGCTTGTGTGAACCTGTTAATGGATGAATTGGCCGTAGCTCAGTGCTAGACTTTTGTTAAGCTTCTTGAATGAATCCCTGCCATGTATTTTTATGCCATGTTTGAGTGTTGTAGCATGTTCATCTTGTTGCATTTAGATGGCTACTTGCTGTAAATCGCAGAACATGGTCATATTTGAATCGCTTGCCATTTCCAAACCGTAACTCCGATTCTGGCGTTCATTATATCGTTTTCAAGCGATTTCATCTCATATTTCTAGTGGCACACTTGGATTCCCAAGTTGAGGCCAGGGTCATTCATTCCCTTGTCAAATCTTGCATATGCATCCCGCATTGCATCCCACATAGCATACCATGTTTGCATCATATTGTTTGAGCTTTGCACGTGGTTGATTGTGTTCCGTTTGCTTGTTTGTATTGTTAGGGTAGAGCCGGGAGACGAGTTTGCTAACAAGGAGCCTGTTGAGTTTGCTTTCGAGGATCCAGTCAACTCTGACAACTTTGCAGGCAAGATGATCATACCCTCGAAATCACTACTATCTTTGCTTTGCTAGATGCTCGCTCTTTTGCTATGCCTATGCTACGATGCCTACCACTTGCTTTCAAGCCTCCCAAATTGCCATGTCAAACCTCTAACCCACCATGTCCTAGCAAACCGTTGATTGGCTATGTTACCGCTTTGCTCAGCCCCTCATATAGCGTTGCTAGTTGCAGGTGAAGATTGGAGACCGTTCCTTGTTGGAACATTATTTACTTGTTGGGATATCATTATATTGCCATGTTATCTTAATGCATCTATATACTTGGTAAAGGGTGGAAGGCTCGGCCTCTCGCCTAGTGTTTTGTTCCACTCTTGCCGCCCTAGTTTCCGTCATATCGGTGTTATGTTCCCGGATTTTGCGTTCCTTACGCGGTTGGGTTATAATGGGAACCCCATGATAGTTCGCCTTGATTAAAGCTTTTCCAGCAATGCCCAACCTTGGTTTTACCATTTGCCACCTAGCCTCTTTTTCCCTTGGGTTTCCGGAGCCCGAGGGTCATCCTATTTAAGCCCCCCCGGGCCAGTGCTCCTCTGAGTGTTGGTCCAACCTAGACCCCTTGCAGCGCCACCTCGGGGAAACCCGAGGGCTGGTTTTAGTTGTACGGATTGCTTATCCGATTGTGCCCTGAGAACGAGATATGTGCAGCTCCTATCAGGATTTGTCGGCACATTCGGGCAGTGTTGCTGGATTTGTTTTAACCTGTCGAAGTGTCTTGAAGAACCGAGATACCGAGTATGATCGGAATGTCTCGGGAGGAGGTCTATTCCTTCGTTGACCGTGAGAGCTTGTCATGGGCTAAGTTGGGACCCCCTGCAGGGATTTGAACTTTCGAAAGCCGTGCCCGCGGTTATGGGCAGATGGGAATTTGTTAATGTCCGGTTGTAGATAACTTGAACCTTAACTTAATTAAAATGAATCAACAGTGTAAGTTACCGTGATGGTCTCTTCTCGGCGGAGTCCAGGAAGTGAACACAGTGTTGGAGTAATGCTCGCGCAGGTTGTTCTCTAATTTCTCGCTCGCGCTTTGCCTCCTCTTCTCGCTCTCTTTTGCGAACAGGATAGCCACCATATATGCTAGTCGCTTGCTGCAGCTCCACATATTTTCCTTGCCTTTCCTATTAAGCTTAAATAGTCTTGATCGCGAGGGTGGGAGATTGCTGAGTCCCTATGGCTCACAGATTACTATTACACCAGATGTAGGGCCTGAAGATTCCGCTCCAGGTGACGCGCTTGAGCTCAAGTGGGAGTTCGACGAGGACTCTCAACGATACTATGTGTCTTTCCCTGATGATCAGTAGTGGTTGCCCAGTTGGGGGTGATCGGGACCGTGTCGTATGTTGGGTTATCTTTTATTTTGGCGCCGTAGTCGGGCCATGAGTGTTTGGATGATGTAATGTTATGTATGCACTTTGTGTGACATGGCGAGTGTAAGCCAACTATGTTATCTCCCCTTTATTATTTATATTACATGGGATGTTGTGAAGATTTCCTAACTTGCGACATTGCTTTCAATGCGGTTATGTCTCTAAGTCGTGCCTCGACACGTGGGAGCTATAGCCGCATCGAGGTCGTTACAAGTTGGTGTCAGAACCTTCCCCGACCTTAGGAGCCCCATTGCTTGATCGTTTTAGCAGCCGAGTTGTGTCTAGAAAAATGTTTTGAGTCATTTAGGAATTATATATCAGAGAGTTTAGGAATTCTTTTTTACTTCCCAGTCTCCTCATTGCTCTGGTAAGGCATCCTGACGTAGAGTTTTGACTCTTCTCTTCTCAAATTTCACTAAAAGTTTTTTTTAGGATCACGCGGGTATCTTGGAATCATTCCGATGGTTTTATGATGAGAACATTGTCTTGGTGCCTCCTGTCAGGGGTTTTGTGGAAGTGTCCCGGGGAGTTGAGCTCTGAGGTGTTGTCATCATAATGTTATCGTTGCAGTTCTGGAATACCTGAGTTTAGTACGCCGACATCGAAAATCTCTTTTATGCAGTTCGTTCGTGAGATAACCTCGACGCCACCCAGTACTGGGGCGGGAGTTCGGGAGTATCGCCATAACTTGTATAACGGATGCTTTTCGAAGGTTGAGGTAGATGGTTTCTGAAGTTTTTCTCGGTTATGTGTTGAAGGATGGATACAGCTGGATGTAGGATTTGCTAGATTTGGGTGAGATATTATGCTTCCCCTGTATCCCCAACACCTGATTGCATAACCGGAAAGGTTCGGGAGTTTCATAGGTGGGAATTCTTGTAGCTCTAGTTCTTCTTCCACGGATATTTGGTTTGAGATTGGGATTTCTTACCGAGTATTCGTTCTTGATCCGTACCTTGTTGATTTATTTCTCTACCTAATTCTAAGTGGCTTCTCAATTTAGGGATATGTGACCATTTCAAGAGGAATGCATTCGTTCATTTTGTTCGGATGTGAAGACTATATGTTGCAATTTTCATTCCGTTGGATTCAGCTTCAATATTTATCTATCTATGTGCTAACGGTGGTCAACCTCTTCAGGATGGCTCCCGCTAAGAGCACCAATCAGAATCAGAATCAAGATCCGCCACCACCTCCACCTCCTCCGGAGGCATGGCAAGCTGTGATGGCCGCAACCAATGCAAACACACAGTTGATCATGCAAATTCTTCAAGAGCGCAATCAAGGCAACCAAGGGAACCAAGGCAACAATCAGAATCACTTTGCTACACTCAACCAGTTCCTTGCTAATGGGCCAAAGACTTTCAGCAATTGTGTTGAGGCAACTGATGCTGATGATTGGCTCGTGGATCTGTGCAAGCATTTCGAGTGCAGTAACGTCAGGCCTGAGGACTTCGTCAAGTTCGCTTCCTTCCAACTCAAAGGTCAAGCTACAGAATGGTTTCAGTAGTACAAGGACTCCAGAGGTGGACGTGTGATCACTTGGGATGAATTCCGTCAATACTTCAAAGCTCATCATATTCCCCAGAGCGTGGTTGAAAGCAAGCGTGAGGAATTCCGCAACCTGAAGCAAGGATCTTTGTCTGTCTATGACTACAACAAATTGTTTCAGAAGCTCGCCCGCTTTGCCAAGCAGGACGTTCCTGATGAGAAGAGCATGATATACCAGTTCAGGGGTGGTCTCAGAGAAGAAATCCAGCTAGCTCTTGTTCTCTTTGAGCCCTTGAGGTACGATGAGTTCTACAACATGGCATTGAAGCAAGAGGCCGCTCAACTGAGGTGTGATGCTTCCAAGAAGCGAGTCAGAGGCACTACTCCGTCTTCCTCTACTCAAGTGGCCAAGCAGTAGAAGTATTGGCTTCCTCCTCCTCCGTTCCGTCAGCCGTATCAGCAGAAGAGCAAAGGTGGCAGTGGATCTTCCCACCCACCCAACCCTGGCTTTCAGAACAAGACTTCGTCTCAAGCTCCAAGATCGAGTGCTCCGTATCACCGTCCGCTTTCAAAGGTCACGTGCAACAAGTGCCAACAGAAGGGTCACTATGCCAACAAATGCTTCAATCAGAGGCGTCTTCCTCCTCCTCCTGTGAGATCGGCAAGTACAGCTGTGGTCAAGCATAACCCCAAGTACGCCAAGGTCAACTTGATGAACGCAGCTCAGGCAGAGGATTCGTCAGATGTCATCATGGGTAACCTTCCTGTTAATGATATTCCTGCAAGAGTTCTTTTTGACACTGGTGCATCGCATTGTTTCATGTCGAGACCTTTTGCATCTAAGCATGATTTTGTTACTCAAGTGTTGTCGAAACTGTTGGCTATTGTCTCTCCGGCCCGTCAAATGACATCTCGAGTATGCGTTCGGATGTTACAATCACTTTGGGTGACTATAAGTTCTTGGCCTCTCCAAATGTTCTTGGTGACTCGGATATTGATCTTATTCTCGGAATGGATTGGCTTTCTAAGCACAAGGCGCATCTTGATTGTGCTGCCAGGCAGATTCAATTGACTCATTCGTCTGAGGATGTAATTGTCTTTGCCGCTCGGGATAATACCATCCGTCTGTTTTCTCTCAATGAGAAGGGTGAACTCGATGCCATCTCGCAAATTCCAGTCGTTTGCGAATATCAAGACGTCTTTCCAGAAGAGCTTCCAGGAATGCCTCCGCACCAGCCAGTTGAATTCGTCATTGATCTTGAGCCTCGCACGGAACCAGTGTGCAAGCGTCCTTACAAGCTCGGACCTGAAGAGTTGAAGGAGCTGAAGAAGCAACTCGATATACAAGAGAGAATGGGTCTCATTCGGCCTAGTACTTCTCCGCGGGGTTGTGGTGTTCTTTTTGTGAAGAAGAAGGATGGAACAGACTGACTTTGTGTTGATTACCGTCCATTGAACAAGAAGACCATCAAGAACAAATATCCACTTCCCAACATCAACGAGCTGTTCGAACAACTCAAAGGTGCCCAAGTATTCTCCAAGCTTGATCTCCGTATGGGTTATCATCAGATTCGAATCCGTGAGCAAGATATTCCCAAGACGGCTTTCAGGACAAGCTATGGCTCATATGAATACACTGTCATGTCTTTTGGCCTCGTCAACGCTCCTCTGACTTTCTCTCGCATGATGAACTTCATCTTCAACGCCTACACCAATGACTTTGTTTTGGTCTATCTCAACGACATTATGGTTTTCTCGCAGAACAAGGAAGATCATGACAAGCACTTGCGTTTGGTGCTTGATAAGCTGAGGGAACACCAGTTCTACGCCAAGTTCTCCAAGTGCGAATTTTGGATCCATGAGGTTCTTTATCTTGGTCATATCATCTCTACCAAGGGCATTGCGGTGAATCCTGAGAAGGTGTCTGCAATTTTGAATTGGGAACCTCCTCAGAACGTGAAGCAACTCCATAGCTTCCTCGGTCACGCAAGCTATTGCCGAAGATTCGTTGAAAACTTTTCTAAGATCGCGAAGCCTCTCTCTAATCTTCTCCAGAAACACGTCAAGTACGTTTGGTCTCCGGAGTGTGACATTGCTTTCAACACTTTGAAAGAGAAATTGATCACTGCTCCAGTTCTGACTCCGCCTGATGAATCCAAGCCATACGAGGTCTTTTGTGATGCCTCTCTCCAAGGTCTTGGTGCAGTGTTGGTGCAAAAGAAGAAAGTTGTTGCTTATACCTCTCGCCAATTGAAGCCCAATGAGAAGAACTACCCCACTCATGATCTTGAGTTGGCGGCAGTTGTGCATACTCTTTTGACTTGGAGACATCTCTTATTGGGAAGAAAAGTGGACATCTTCACTGACCACAAGAGTCTCAAGTACATCTTCACTCAGCCTAATCTCAACCTCAGGCAAACTCGATGGGTCGAAAAGATTCAAGAGTATAATCCGAGTATCGAGTCTACTCCAGGCAAGGCCAATGTGATTGCTGACGCATTGAGCAGGAAGGCTTATTGCAACAGTCTGATTCTCAAGCCTTATCAACCCGAGCTTTGTGAAGCTTTCTGCAAACTTAATCTGCAAGTTGTTCCTCAAGGTTTCCTCGCCAACCTTCAAGTCTCTTCTACCTTGAAAGACCAGATTCGCCAAGCCCAGCTTCTTGATGCTATGGTGAAAAAGGTGAAGATTGGGATTGCCAAGAGTCAACCCAAGTACAAGTGCTACCGCCTTGATGACAAGGATACTCTCTTCTTCGAGGATCGTATTGTTGTACCCAAAGGTGACCTCCGTAAAGTGATCATGAACGAGGCTCACAGTTCTCTCCTCTCCATCCACCCTGGGAGCACGAAGATGTATCAGGACCTCAAGAAGGCTTATTGGTGGACTCGAATGAAGCGCGAGATTGCTCAATTCGTGAATGAATGTGATGTCTGCAGAAGAGTGAAGGCAGAACATCAAAGGCCAGTTGGTCTCCTCCAACCTCTTGCCATTCTAGAATGGAAGTTTGACCACATTGAGATGGACTTCGTGACTAGGTTTCCAAAGTCCAAGCGTGGCAATGATGCTATATTCGTTGTCATCGACAAACTCACCAAAGTGGCTCACTTTCTGCCTATCAAAGAGTCAATCACTGCAACTCAATTGGCGGAACTCTATACCTCTCGGATTGTCTCTTTGCACGGTATCCCACAAGTGATCTGTTCAGACCGTGGTAGCATCTTTACCTCCAAGTTTTGGGATTCTTTTCAGAAGGCCATGGGCACCAACATCCGCTTCAGCACAGCTTTCCATCCTCAAACTAGCGGTTAAGTCGAGCGTGTCAATCAGATTCTTGAAGATATGCTCAGGGCTTGTGTGATCTCCTTTGGCATGAAGTGGGAGGATTGTCTTCCTTATGCCGAATTCTCCTACAACAACAGTTTTCAAGCAAGTTCGGGCAAGGCCCCATTTGAAATTCTGTATGGCAGGAAGTGCCGTACCCCTCTCAACTGGTCTGAAACCGGTGAACGTCAGCTTTTGGGCAATGACTTAATCACAGAGGCAGAGGAAATGTGCAAAGTCATTCGAGATAACCTCAAAGCAGCCCAATCCCGTCAGAAGAGCTACTATGACAGTAAGCACCGTGATTTGGCTTTCAAGATCGGAGATCATGTTTACCTCCGCGTCTCTCCTATGAAAGGTACTCGTCGCTTCGGTATCAAAGGGAAGCTTGCCCCCAGATACGTGGGACCTTTCAAGATTGTCAGCAAGAGAGGCGATCTCGCCTATCAACTCGAGCTTTCTTCAAACTTTGCAAATTTTCATGACGTGTTCCATGTCTCTCAGCTCCGAAAGTGCTTCAAGACTCCTGACCGCACCGTCAACTTCGAGGACATTGAGCTCCAAGAAGATCTCTCCTATCGTGAGCACCCCATGGCTATTTTTGAAGAGACTGAACGCAAGACTCGCAACAAGTCAATCAAATTCCTCAAAGTCAAGTGGTCACACCATTCCGACCGTGAAGCTACCTGGGAACGCGAGGATCACCTCCGTTCTGAGTACCCGACATTCTTTCAGTCCTAGATCTCGGGACGAGATCCTTTCGTAGTGGTGGAGTGTTGTAACACCCCGGATATGATTTACCCAATATGTACTCCAACTCTTGCCGTTTCCGGCCTTAAGTTATTTTATTTTCTCGGGTTCGGGTTTTTGTCTCCATGTGTTGTTGTCGTTGTCATGCATCTCATATCATGTCATCATGCGCATTGCATTTGCATACGTGTTCATCTCATGCATTCGAGCATTTTCCCCCTTGTCCGTTTTGCATTCCGGCGCTTCGTTCTCCTCCGGTGGTCATTTCTACCTTTCTTTCATGTGTGAGGATTAAACATTTCCGGATTCGACCGAGACTTGCCAAGCGGCCTTGGTTTACTACCGGTAGACCGCCTGTCAAGTTCCGTACCATTTGGACTTCATTTGATACTCCAACGGTTAACCGAGGGACCGAAAAGGCCTCGTGTGTGTCGCAGGCCAACACCCCTCCTAGTTGGCCCAAAACCCACCAAAACCTTCTCCATCATCTAGAGCATTTGATCACGATCGCGTGGCCGAAAACCGCACCTCATTTGGACTCTCCTAGCTCCCTCTACCTATATAAACACCTCCCCCTCCGAAATTCGCGGATGAACCCTAGCCCTCTTCCACCTCCAGCCGCCGGACGTGTCCATCCCGGACCGGACGTGTCCAGCCGCCGCCCTCCGACGAATCCGCCGCCGCTAATTGTCCTCCCCGCGCCGCCCAGCCGCGCCGCCCGCCAGGCCCATCGCGGGCCCCCGCAAGCCCGTCCCACCGCCGCCACCGCACGGGCGCCACCACCCGCGGTCGCCCGACCGCACCGACGCCGCGC
>NC_041384.1:518094964-518111467 GCF_002162155.2 Triticum dicoccoides | reverse complement strand
CCACCGCCGCGCCATCAACTCCGGCGGATCCCGCTCCGCCGCGCCTCCTCGCCGCCACACCGCCCGCGCCTTCGCCGTTCGCCGCCGCGGGAGCCGCGCCCCGGCGATCGGATCCGGCCACCCCGGCCTCCTCCTCAAGATTCTGGCGCCCCTGCAGGAGCCGCGCCCCTGCCATGTATTTTTATGCCATGTTTGAGTGCTGTAGCATGTTCATCTTATTGCATTTAGATGGCTACTTGCTGTAAATCGCAGAACGTGGTCATATTTGAATCGCTTGCCATTTCCAAACCGTAACTCCGATTCCGGCGTTCTTTATATCGTTTTCAACCGATTTCATCTCATCTTTCCAATGGCACACTTGGATTTCCAAGTTAAGGCCAGGGTCATTCATTCTCTTGTCAAATCTTGCATATGCATCCCGCATCGCATCCCACATTGCATACCATGTTTGCATCATATTGTTTGAGCTTTGCATGTGGTTGATTGTGTTCCGTTTGCTTGTTTGTCTTGTTTGGGTAGAGCCGGGAGACGAGTTTGCTAATGAGGAGCCCGTTGAGTTTGCTTTCGAGGATCCAGTCAACTCTGACAACTTTGCAGGCAAGATGATCATACCCTCGAAATCACTACTATCTTTGCTTTGCTAGATGCTCGCTCTTTTGCTATGCCTATGCTACGATACCTACCACTTGCTTTCAAGCCTCCCAAATTGCCATGTCAAACCTCTAACCCACCATGTCCTAGCAAACCGTTGATTGGCTATGTTACTGTTGGAAATATGCCCTAGAGGCAATAATAAAAGTATTATTATTATATTTCCTTGTTCATGATAATTGTCTTTTATTCATGCTATAACTGTATTATCCGGAAATCGTAATACACGTGTGAATACATAGACCACAATATGTCCCTAGTGAGCCTCTAGTTGACTAGCTCGTTGTGATCAATAGATAGTCATGGTTTCCTGGCTATGGACATTGGATGTCGTTGATAACGGGATCACATCAGTAGGAGAATGATGTGATGGACAAGACCCAATCCTAAGACTAGCACAAAGATCGTGTAGTTCGTTTGCTAGAGCTTTGCCAATGTCAAGTATCTCTTCCTTTGACCATGAGAGCGTGTAACTCCTGGATACCGTAGGAGTGCTTTGGGTGTATCAAACGTCACAACGTAACTGGGTGACTATAAAGGTGCACTACAGGTATCTCCGAAAGTATCTATTGTTTTATGCGGATCGAGACTGGGATTTGTCACTCCGTGTAAACGGAGAGGTATCTCGGGGCCCACTCGGTAGGACATCATCATAATGTGCACAATGTGACCAAGGGGTTGATCACGGGATGATGTGTTACGGAACGAGTAAAGAGACTTGCCGGTAACGAGATTGAACAAGGTATCGGTATACCGACGATCGAATCTCGGGCAAGTAAAATACCGCTAGACAAAGGGAATTGTATACGGGATCGATTGAGTCCTTGACATCGTGGTTCATCCGATGAGATCATCGTGGAACATGTGGGAGCCAACATGGGTATCCAGATCCCGCTGTTGGTTATTGACCGGAGAACGTCTCGGTCATGTCTGCATGTCTCCCGAACCCGTAGGGTCTACACACTTAAGGTTCGATGACGCTAGGGTTATAAAGGAAGCTTGTATGTGGTTACCGAATGTTGTTCGGAGTCCCGGATGCGATCCCGGACGTCACGAGGAGTTCCGGAATGGTCCGGAGGTAAAGATTTATATATAGGAAGTCCTGTTTCGGCCATCGGGACAAGTTTCGGGGTCATCGGTATTGTACCGGGACCACCGGAAGGGTCCCGGGGGCCCACCGGGTGGGGCCACCTGCCCCGGGGGGCCACATGGGCTGTAGGGGGTGCGCCTTGGCCTACATGGGCCAAGGTCACCAGCCCCAAGAGGCCCATGCGCCTAGGGAACCCTAGAGGGAAGAGTCCTCAAGGGGGAAGGCACCTCCGAGGTGCCTTGGGGAGGATGGACTCCTCCCCCCCTCTTGGCCATACCCCTTTCTTGGAGTAAGGGGCAAGGCTGCGCCTCCCCCCTCTCCCCTGCCCCTATATATAGTGGAGGGGAGGGAGGGCATCCATACCTGAGCCCTTGGCGCCTCCCTCCCTCCCGTGACACCTCCTCCTCTCCCGTAGGTGCTTGGCGAAGCCCTGTAGGATTGCCACGCTCCTCCATCACCATCACGCCGTTGTGCTGCTGCTGGATGGAGTCTTCCTCAACCTCTCCCTCTCTCCTTGCTGGATCAAGGCGTGGGAGACATTGTCGAGCTGTACGTGTGTTGAACACGGAGGTGCCGTCCGTTCGGCACTAGGATCATCGGTGATCTGAATCACGACGAGTACGACTCCATCAACCCCGTTCACTTGAACGCTTCCGCTTAGCGATCTACAAGGGTATGTAGATGCACTCTCCTTCTACTCGTAGCTGGTTTCTCCATAGATAGATCTTGGTGACGCGTAGGAAAATTTTGAATTTCTGCTACGTTCCCCAACAGTGGCATCATGAGCTAGGTCTATTGCGTAGATTCTTTGCACGAGTAGAACACAAAGTAGTTGTGGGCGTTGATGTTGTTCAATATGCTTACCGTTACTAGTCCAATCTTGTTTCGACGGTATTGTGGGATGAAGCGGCCCGGACCGACCTTACACGTACTCTTACGTGAGACAGGTTCCACCGATTGACATGCAGTTGGTGCATAAGGTGGCTAGCGGGTGCCAGTCTCTCCCACTTTAGTCGGAACGGATTCGATGAAAAGGGTCCTTATGAAGGGTAAATAGCAATTGGCATATCACGTTGTGGTCTTGCATAGGTAAGAAACGTTCTTGCTAGAAACCCATAGCAGCCACGTAAAACATGCAACAACAATTAGAGGACGTCTAACTTGTTTTTGCAGGGTATGCTATGTGATGTGATATGGCCAAGAAGAATGTGATGAATGATATGTGATGTATGAGATTGATCATGTTCTTGTAATAGGATTCACGACTTGCATGTCGATGAGTATGACAACCGGCAGGAGCCATAGGAGTTGTCTTTATTTTTTGTATGACCTGCGTGTCATTGAAGAACGCCATGTAACTTACTTTACTTTATTGCTAAACGTGTTAGCCATAGAAGTAGAAGTAGTCGTTGGCGTGACAACTTCATGAAGACACGATGATGGAGATCATGATGATGGAGATCATGGTGTCATGCCGGTGATGATGATGATCATGGAGCCCCGAAGATGAAGATCAAAAGGAGCAAAATGATATTGGCCATATCATGTCACTATTTGATTGCATGTGATGTTTATCATGTTTATGCATCTTGTTTACTTAGGACGACGGTAGTAAATAAGATGATCCCTTACAAAATTTCAAGAAGTGTTCTCCCCTAACTGTGCACCGTTGCTACAGTTCGTCGCTTCTAAGCACCACGTGATGATCGGGTGTGATGGATTCTTACGTTCACATACAACGGGTGTAAGACAGTTTTACACAGCGAAAACACTTAGGGTGAACTTGACGAGCCTAGCATGTGCAGACATGGCCTCGGAACACGGAGACCGAAAGGTCGAGCATGAGTCGTATAGTAGATACGATCAACATGAAGATGTTCACCGATGATGACTAGTCCGTCTCACGTGATGATCGGACACGGCCTAGTTGACTCGGATCATGTGATCACTTAGATGACCAGAGGGATGTCTATCTGAGTGGGAGTTCATAAAATGAACTTAATTATCCTGAACATAGTCAAAAGACCTTTTGCAAATTATGTCGTAGCTCACGCTATAGTTCTACTGTTTAGATATGTTCCTAGAGAAAATATAGTTGAAAGTTGATAGTAGCAATTATGCGGACAGTAGAAAGCTTATGTCCTCAATGCACCGCTCAGTGTGCTGAACCCCAATCGTCGTCTGTGGATGTTGCGAACATCGGACATGCACGTTTTGATAACTACGTGATAGTTCAGTTAAACGGTTTAGAGTAGAGGCACCAAAGACGTTTTTCGAAACGTCGCGGAACATATGAGATGTTTCGAGGGCTGAAATTGGGATTTCAGGCTCGTGCCCACGTCAAGAGGTATGAGACCTCCGACGATTTTCTTAGCCTGCAAACTAAGGAGAGAAGCTCAATTGTTGAGCTTGTGCTCAGATTGTCTGAGTACAACAATCACTTGAATCAAGTGGGAGTTGATCTTCCAGATGAAATAGTGATAGTTTCTCCGAAGTCATTACCACCAAGCTGCTAGAGCTTCGTGATGAACTATAACATATCAGGGATAGATATGATGATCTTTGAAATATTCGCGTTGTTTGACACCAAGAAAGTAGAAATCAAGAAGGAGCATCAATTGTTGATGGTTGATGAAACCACTAGTTTCAAGAAGGGCAAGGGAAAGAAGGGATACTTCATGAAACGGCAAATCAGCTGCTGCACCAATGAAGAAACCCAAGGTTGAACCCAAACCCGAGACTAAGTGCTTCTGTAATAAGGGGAACAACCACTGGAGCAGCATTACCCTAGATACTTGGTAGATGAGAAGGCTGGCAAGGTCGATAGAAGTATATTGGATATACATTATGTTAATGTGTACTTTACTAGTACTCCTAGTAGCACCAGGGTATTGGATACCGGTTCGGTTGCTAAGTGTTAGTAACTCGAAATAAAAGCTACGGCATAAACGGAGACTAGCTAAAGGTGAGCTGACGATATGTGTTGGAAGTGTTTCCAATGTTGATATGATCAAGCATCGCACGCTCCCTCTACCATCGAGATTTGGTGTTTGCGTTGAGCATAGACATGATTGGATTATGTCTATCGCAATACGGTTATTCATTTAAGGAGAATAATGGTTACTCTATTTTTGAATAATACCTTCAATGGTCTTGCACCTAAAGGAATGGTTTATTGAATCTCGGTCGTAGTGATACACATTTTCATGCCAAAAGATATAAGATAGTAATGATAGTACCACTTACTTGTGGCACTGCCATGTAAGTCATAATGGTATAAAACGCATGAAGAAGCTCCATGTTGATGGATCTTTGGACTCACTCGTTTTTGAAAAGTTTGAGACATGCGAACCATGTCTATTGGTGTATATGCATGAAGAAACTCCATGCAAATGGACCGTTCGGACTCACTTGATTTTGAATCACTTGAGATATGCAAATCATACCACATAGGCAAGATGACTGAAAAGCCTCGGTTTCAATAAGATGGAACAAGATAGCAACTTGTTAGAAGTAACACATTTTGATGTGTGCAGTCTAATAAATGCTGAGGCATGCAGTGGATATCGTTATGTTCTTACTTCACAGATGATTCGAGTAGATGTTGAGAATATTTACTTGATGAAACACAACTCTGAATTATTTGAATGGTTCAAGTAATTTCAGAGTGAAGTAGAAGATCATTGTGACAAGAGGATAAAATGTCTATGATACGATCATAGAGATGAATATCGGAGTTACGAGTTTTGGCACACAATTAAGACATTGTGGAAATTGTTTCATAATTAATACCGGCTGGAACACCATAGTGTGATGGTGTGTCCGAACATCATAGTTGCACCCTATTGGATATGGTGCGTACCATGATGTCTCTTATCGAATTACCACTGACGTTCATGGGTTAGGCATTAGAGACAACCACATTCACTTTAAATAGGGCACCACGTAATTCTGATGAGATGACACCGTATGAATTATGGTTTAGAGAAACCTAAGTTGTCGTTTCTTAAAGGTTTGGGGCTGCGACGCTTATGTGAAAAAGTTTCAGGATTAAGCTCGAACCCAAAGCGGACAAAATGCATCTTCATAGGACACCCAAAACAGTTGGGTATACCTCCTGTCTCAGATCCGAAAGCAATAAGGGATTGTTTCTAGAATCAGGTCCTTTCTCGAGGAAAAGTTTCTCTCGAAAGAATTGAGTGGGAGGATGGTGGAAACTTGATGAGGTTATTGAACCGTCTCTTCAACTAGTGTGTGGCAGGGCACAGGAAGTTGTTCCTGTGGCACCTACACCAATTGAAGTGGAAGCTTATGATATTGATCATGAAACTTCGGATCAAGTCACTACCAAACCTCGTGGGATGACAAGGATACATACTACTTCAGAGTGGTACGTAATCCTGTCTTGGAAGTCATGTTGCTGGACAACAATGAACCTACGAGCTATGGAGAAGCGATGGTGGGCCCGGATTCCGATAAATGGCTCGAGGCCATAAAATCCGAGAACGGATCCATGGACTTTGGTGGACTTGCCCGATGATCGGCAAGCCATTAAGATAAATGGATCTTTAAGAAGAAGACGGACGTGGATGGTAATGTCACCGTCCATGAAGCTCGACTTGTGGCGAAAAGTTTTTCACAAGTTCAAGGAGTTGACTACGATGAGATTTTCTCATCCGTAGCGATGCTTAAAGTCCGCCGGATTCATGTTAGCATTAGCTGTATTTATGAAATCTGGCAGATGGATATCAAAACGAGTTTCCTTACCAGTTTTCGTGAGGAAAGATTGTAGGTAATACAATCAGAAAGTTTTTGTCGATCCTAAGGATGCTAAAAGGTATGCTAGCTCCAGCGATCCTTCTAAGGACTGGAGTGAGCATCTCGGAGTTGGAATGTATGCTTTGATGATGATCAAAGATTTTGGGTTTGTACAAAGTTTATGAGAAACTTGTATTTCCAAAGAAGTGAGTGGGAGCACTATAGAATTTCTGATGAGTATATGTTGATCAGAAATGATGTAGAATTTCTAGAAAGCATATAGGGTTATTTGAAAGGTGTTTTTCAATAGAAAACCTGGATTAAGCTACTTGAACATTGAGCATCGAGATCTATAAGGATAGATCAAAATGCTTAATAATACTTTCAAAATGAGCATATACCTTGACATGATCTTGAAGGTGTTCAAGATGGATCAGTCAAAGAAGAAGTTCTTGCCTGAGTTGTAAGGTACGAAGTTAAGACTTAAAGCTCGACCATGGCAGAATAGAGAGAAAGGACGAAGGTCGTCTCCTATGCTTAAGACATAGGCTCTACAGTATGCTATGCTGTGTACCGCACCTGAAGTGTGCCTTGCCATGAGTTAGTCAAGGGGTACAAGAGTGATCCAAGAATGGATCACAGACAGCGGTCAAAGTTATCCTTAGTAACTAGTGGACTAAGGAATTTTCTCGATTATGGAGGTGGTAAAAGAGTTCGTCGTAAAGGGTTACGTCGATGCAAGCTTAACACCTATCCGGATAGCTCTGAGTAGAGATACCGGATACGTATAATGGAGCAACAATTTAGAATAGCTCCAAGTAGAACAGTTATTTGGAATAGCTCCAAATAGAACGTGGGAGCTACATCTAGGAGATGACATAGAGATTTGTAAAGCACACACGGATCTGAAAGGTTCAGACCCATTGACTAAAACCTCTCTCACAAGCAGAACATGACCAAACCCCAGATCTCATTGAGTCTTGATCACATGATGATGTGAACTAGTGACACTAGTGAACTCTTTGGATGGTGGTCACATGGTGATGTGACCTGTCAGTGTTAATCACATGGTGATGTGAACTAGATTATTGACTCTAGTGCAAGTGGGAGACTGTTGGAAATATGCCCTAGAGGCAATAATAAAAGTATTATTATTATATTTTCTTGTTCATGATAATTGTCTTTTATTCATGCTATAACTGTATTATCCGGAAATCGTAATACACGTGTGAATACATAGACCACAATATGTCCCTAGTGAGCCTCTAGTTGACTAGCTCGTTGTGATCAATAGATAGTCATGGTTTCCTGGCTATGGACATTGGATGTCGTTGATAACGGGATCACATCATTAGGAGAATGATGTGATGGACAAGACCCAATCCTAAGACTAGCACAAAGATCGTGTAGTTCGTTTGCTAGAGCTTTGCCAATGTCAAGTATCTCTTCCTTTGACCATGAGAGTGTGTAACTCCTGGATACCGTAGGAGTGCTTTGGGTGTATCAAACGTCACAACGTAACTGGGTGACTATAAAGGTGCACTACAGGTATCTCCGAAAGTATCTATTGTTTTATGCGGATCGAGACTGGGATTTGTCACTCCGTGTAAACGGAGAGGTATCTCTGGGCCCACTCGGTAGGACATCATCATAATGTGCACAATGTGACCAAGGGGTTGATCACGGGATGATGTGTTACGGAACAAGTAAAGAGACTTGCCGTGGTAACGAGATTGAACAAGGTATCGGTATACCGACGATCGAATCTCGGGCAAGTAAAATACCGCTAGACAAAGGGAATTGTATACGGGATCGATTGAGTCCTTGACATCGTGGTTCATCCGATGAGATCATCGTGGAACATGTGGGAGCCAACATGGGTATCCAGATCCCGCTGTTGGTTATTGACCGGAGAACGTCTCGGTCATGTCTGCATGTCTCCCGAACCCGTAGGGTCTACACACTTAAGGTTCGATGATGCTAGGGTTATAAAGGAAGCTTGTATGTGGTTACCGAATGTTGTTCGGAGTCCCGGATGCGATCCCGGACGTCACGAGGAGTTCCGGAATGGTCCGGAGGTAAAGATTTATATATAGGAAGTCCTGTTTCGGCCATCGGGACAAGTTTCGGGGTCATCGGTATTGTACCGGGACCACCGGAAGGATCCCAGGGGCCCACCTGGTGGGGCCACCTGCCCCGGGGGGCCACATGGGCTGTAGGGGGTGCGCCTTGGCCTACATGGGCCAAGGGCACCAGCCCCAAGAGGCCCATGCGCCTAGGGAACCCTAGAGGGAAGAGTCCTCAAGGGGGAAGGCACCTCCGAGGTGCCTTGGGGAGGATGGACTCCTCCCCCCCTCTTGGCCGCACCCCTTTCTTGGAGTAAGGGGCAAGGCTGCGCCTCCCCCCTCTCCCCTGCCCCTATATATAGTGGAGGGGAGGGAGGGCATCCATACCTGAGCCCTTGGCGCCTCCCTCCCTCCCGTGACACCTCCTCCTCTCCCGTAGGTGCTTGGCGAAGCCCTGCAGGATTGCCACGCTCCTCCATCACCACCACGCCGTTGTGCTGCTGCTGGATGGAGTCTTCCTCAACCTCTCCCTCTCTCCTTGCTGGATCAAGGCGTGGGAGACATCGTCGAGCTGTACGTGTGTTGAACGCGGAGGTGCCGTCCGTTCGGCACTAGGATCATCGGTGATCTGAATCACGACGAGTACGACTCCATCAACCCCGTTCACTTGAACGCTTCCGCTTAGCGATCTACAAGGGTATGTAGATGCACTCTCCTTCTACTCGTAGCTGGTTTCTCCATAGATAGATCTTGGTGACGCGTAGGAAAATTTTGAATTTCTGCTACGTTCCCCAACAGTTACCGCTTTGCTCAGCCCCTCTTATAGCGTTGCTAGTTGCAGGTGAAGATTGGAGACCGTTCCTTGTTGGAACATTATTTACTTGTTGGGATATCATTATATTGCCATGTTATCTTAATGCATATATATACTTGGTAAAGGGTGGAATGCTCAGCCTCTCGCCTAGTGTTTTGTTCCACTCTTGCCGCCCTAGTTTCCGTCATATCGGTGTTATGTTCCCGGATTTTGCGTTCCTTACGCGGTTGGGTTATAATGGGAACCCCTTGATAGTTCGCCTTGATTAAATCTTTTCCAGCAATGCCCAACCTTGGTTTTACCATTTGCCACCTAGCCTTTTTTTCCCTTGGGTTTCCGGAGCCCGAGGGTCATCTTATTTAAGCCCCCCCGGGCCAGTGCTCCTCTGAGTGTTGGTCCAACCTAGAGCCCCTTGCAGTGCCACCTCGGGGAAACCCGAGGGATAGTTTTAGTTGTACGGATTGCTTATCCGATTATGCCCTGAGAACGAGATATGTGCAGCTCCTATCGGGATTTGTCGGCACATTCGGGCGGTGTTGCTGGATTTGTTTTAACCTGTCGAAGTGTCTTGAAGAACCGAGATACCGAGTCTGATCGGAACGTCTCGGGAGGAGGTCTATTCCTACGTTGACCGTGAGAGCTTGTCATGGGCTAAGTTGGGACTCCCCTGCAGGGATTTGAACTTTCGAAAGTCGTGCCCGCGGTTATGGGCAGATGGGAATTTGTTAATGTCCGGTTGTAGATAACTTGAACCTTAACTTAATTAAAATGAATCAACAGTGTGAGTTACCGTGAAGGTCTCTTCTCGGCGGAATCCGGGAAGTGAACACGGTGTTGGAGTAATGCTCGCGCAGGTTCTTCTCTAGTTTCTCGCTCACGCTTTGCCTCCTCTTCTCGCTCTCTTTTGCGAACAGGATAGCCACCATATATGCTAGTCGCTTGCTGCAGCTCCACATATTTGCCTTGCCTTTCCTATTAAGCTTAAATAGTCTTGATCGCGAGGGTGCGAGATTGCTGAGTCCCTGTGGCTCACAGATTACTATTACACCAGATGCAGGGCCTGAAGATTCCGCTCCAGGTGACGCACTTGAGCTCAAGTGGGAGTTCGATGAGGACTCTCAACGATACTATGTGTCTTTCCCTGATGATCAGTAGTGGTGCCCAGTTGGGGGTGATCGGGACCGTGTCGTATGTTGGGTTATCTTTTATTTTGGCGCCGTAGTCGGGCCATGAGTGTTTGGATGATGTAATGTTATTTATGCACTTTGTGTGACGTGGCGAGTGTAAGCCAACTATGTTATCTCCCCTTTATTATTTATATTACATGGGATGTTGTGAAGATTGCCTAACTTGCGACATTGCTTTCAATGCGGTTATTTCCCTAAGTCGTGCCTCGACACGTGGGAGCTATAGCCGCATCGAGGGCGTTACACCTTCGTGACGTTAGCGACTGAGCGGCGCGCGCTGGGTTGGACCGCGTAACGCAACTTCCTTTGTAATGGAGGTTGCTAGGTCTGCTCTCCGGCTGCCCATGCAACGTGCTGGTGTGCAATGGGCGATGGGCCCAGACCCCTGCACCATATGATTTAGACCGGCGTGCTGACCTCTCTGTTGTGCCTAGGTAGGGCTGCGACATGTTGATCTTCCGAGGCCGGGCATGACCCAGGAAAGTGTGTCCGGCCAAATGGGATCGAGCGTGTTGGGTTATGTGGTGCACCCCTGCAGGGAAGTTAATCTATTCGAATAGCCGTGATCTTCGGTAATAGGACGACTTGGAGTTGTACCTTGACCTTATGACAACTAGAACCGGATACTTAATAAAACACACCCTTCCAAGTGCCAAATACAACCAGTGATCGCTCTCTCACAGGGCGACGCGGGGAGGATCATCGGTTAGGATTATGCTATGCGATGTTACTTGGTGAACTTACCGTCTACTCTCTTCTCCTGCTGCAAGATGGAGGTTACCAGAAGCGTAGTCTTCGAAAGGACTAGCTATCCCCCTCTTATTCCGGCATTCTGCAGTTCTGTCCACATATGATACCCTTAATCCAATTGATACCAATGCATACATATGTAGTGTAGCTCCTTACTTGTGAGTACTTTGGATGAGTACTCACGGTTGCTTTGCTCCCTCTTTTCCCCCTTTCTATACCCGATTGCTGCGACCAGTCGATGGAGTCCAGGAGCCAGACGCCACTGTCGATGACGACTATTACTACTCGGGAGGTGCCTACTACTATGGGCAGCCCGCTGACGGCGACCAGGAGTAGTTTAGGAGGATCCCAGGCAGGAGGCCTGCGCCCCTTTCGATCTGTATTCCAGTTTGTGCTAGCCTTCTTAAGGCAAACTTGTTTAACTTATGTCTGTACTCAGATATTGTTGCTTCTGCTGACTCGTCTATGATCGAGGTCTTGTATTCGAGCCCTCGAGCCCCCTCGCTTGTAATATGATGCATGTATGACTTATTTTATTTGTAGAGTTGTGTTGTGATATCTTCCCGTGAGTCCCTGATCTTGATCGTACACGTTTGCGTCTATGATTAGTGTACGATTGAATCGGGGGCGTCACAAGTTGGTATCAGAGCCGACTGCCTGTAGGAATCCCCCTTCCACACTCCTTGGCTGAAGTCGAGTCTAGTTATTAAAAAAAACTTTTACTAACATGGCTGTGTGGCTTACGGGCCCACGTCGCCATTGGGTGGTATTAGGATCTTTTACTCCTCGATCTTTACTCTAGGACTCTAAACTATCTTCTACTCGGGTTAAACGAATTTACTAATTCTAACTCTAGGTTCTCATAATTACTTCCTTCCAGAGAGCCCCTTATTACAGATGATCGCCTGCTGCACCAATAGATTCAGATGTTACTCTCCAATGTTATCTCGAGAGCTTGTGCTCATTATGTTTGCAATTCCCTTCCATCGTCAAACGCTATGGATAACTACATACACTTGCCATTCATACAATCATTCCTTGTTGATCTTGTTATTACAAGATACCCCAAATTTCTCTCTGTTGTTCCGAGAATACTTGTGCCTACTGCCTTGCAGTTCCTTGCCACCTCAATACCCCTACGGATAATTCCTCACACTTACCAAGTATCGCTCATCCTCAGTTGTTCATGTGTTTCACTAAGGTCTTCAAAGTACTATTCAATCTTTCGAAAATCCTTAGGAGCTTATTGCTCTTGAAATTCTTGCTTGCTTGCATTATGGTTAATCCCATAAGTATAGTAATCTTATTGGGAGCCCTTGTCACTATGATTTTGAGTCCATTGATTCAATATGTTGCGAATGCTTGCAATCCTCAGTCAGATCCTAGAATTTATCCTTTCGGCTCAGGCATCATTTTAAGGATGAGCTGGATTTCGACCAATCAAATTGCCATCGATTGTACCCCTAAGGCTACTCAACTTATCCATCCCTAATCAGAGCATTGCTTCTGATCCCTTGTCTTGGAATTCATAATTCCTTTGCATTTGAGCTTTGAGTTAGTCAGTTGTTTCTATAATCTAACCTCCTTGCATTCTTTCTTCCTCTGGTTGAGTACCGATGCTCACATCAGATCCCTTCTGGACCACCAGAACCTTTGTCGGATTTTAACCAACCATGTCCTTCATATTGAATAACCTTGTGAGCCTTTCTATGGGTAAATAATGCCTTTGGTAAATTGTATTCTCTGCTTTGTGAACCATGCTCTACTTTCGAGGTTGTATTATTTACTCCGAAGTTTGTGGTATATGTTCCTAAGATGCCCTGATGGGTTGAACCTATGCCTTCCCTAATCCGTGTGAACCCGAAAGATTTCACGGGTCATACTTATCTGGTATTGCACCAGGTAAAAATTTCAACAACTATTGTCATTTTCGAAATATGAGAGGTGAATGAAAGGTTATGCGTTGAACAAGTGGGAGTCGACCTTGAACCCTGTGTTCATGCCCATGGACCCGATGTATACCTTATCATGGAAGCTTCACTTAAAATAATTACCCCCTTGTTATAATTTCATCTTGTATCTGTGGACGTGGTTCCGGCCATGTTTCTCCTTGATTCCATTTCTCGTGCAAGTTTGAGCACTTGTCTTCTGCAGAGAATTACTCTAGTTCAACCTCTACTTTGATCTATCATCGAGTATTACCTCCTGGTATCTCGAGATTATCATGGAACTGCATAACTTCTTACGAGTTCTTCATCAAGTGCTACATTCTCATTGATTCCAATTTTTCACGGGCTCTGAGTTATTAAACACTCAAAGACACCAATAACTGACTCAAGTCCGCACCGTGATTAATCAGCTCTTGGTAACCTTCATTACTTACGAGTTTGAACTCGATCACGTCATCCCTAGCCTGCTTGGCTATATCCTTGTCGTGCCGATTTTAACTGTGCTACCTGGTCCTTCTTCCCAGAGCAAAAATTTCGATGGCGAGCTAATCTTACGTCGATCTTCCTCGTCATATCAATTGTCCTTGAACAACAAGCTTGATTTCAAGTTTGTGTCGTACCTATGGTTTCAATAACTTTTCGCTTCATCATTTCGTTGACTTGATGTCATCGCCGATCAATTACATCTTCATGAAATCTCTCGACAAATGTGTCGTGATCAACTTATGAGCTCTTCTAGATATCAATCGAATTCATGATGAGAAATGCCATTCTTGCCCTTGATGATTTGTGTTATCATCGGCCATTTTATTGCTTCCCTCCAACACAAACTTGTTCGTGTTTTGTGTTATGCCTTGAGTTCCTTGCTATCCAGCATTTGTCCTTCTTTACCTTGGAATATTATCACCTTTTATGTCAAGAATGTCGTGGGAATTTCACCACCTCTTAAGGATTCTTGATACAGTGATGCTTCTCGCCATCACCATTCTTCTTGGTCCCCGTGTTGCTTCCACCCGTAATACCAATAAGTGAACGATACTGCATGGATTCTATACTCCTAGCAACCCTGTTGCTTTGGAGTTAATGGTCGGCAGCTCCTTCTTAGACTATTAATTATTGAATCACCATTCTAGCATTGGTCATGCTACCTAAGCCCATATCTCGCGTGCACCTTTCAACCAATGTTTTATTGTGTATGTTTTCCTCGAGCATACATCAATATAACATTTGATCTGAGGAATGTTATCTCCTTGTTCACATAACTGTGGAAATCCATCTTTAGTTAATCTCAATGAATTGTCGCTGAGTCCATCAGCCACCTCCTCGTCCTCTCCTTGGTTTAATGATGAACTCTTGATTCGGGTCTTGCTCCCATAGTTCATTCCTCGAGGATCTTGCAACACCACCTCGTAAAATTGTGTTGCACCCCTTCCTTCTTAGGCATCCTGAGTCTGAGGTATCCTGACACCAATCAGATCTGAATCTCGGTCAGATATGATGGTTGGGACATGTTTCCAAGAGTTATAACACTGGTCTTTATATGACCTGGTAAGGTAATGTCATGAAATTTCTCTCCTCTTATTTAAAGGGTTTTCTACTTTATATCCTGTCTTGGATATCATCCTCTGCTTGGCTTTGGAAAGGATATACCCCTGATATACGTGTTTAAGCACATTTTCCTTTCCATTGCCTGTTTAACCTGGTAATCACCTTTCCTTTCCTTTGGTTTGCTTAACCCTTCTTGTGATCTATATTATATAAGCAGTAGTAATCTTCTGCTTATGTCAAACACCTTGGTGTACAACCGTGTTAGTAAGACCCTGTTTCTACTGTTGATGACATTTCGGTAACTCCAACGGACGGGAACTTTGCCTATTGGTCCGCCTCGTTCAACGAGCAGGAAAATGGTGCTCTTCGTCCCTCACCCTTGGTATCGACGTTGTTGCCGACATAATCGACAGGCTACCCTCTGACATGTCTTACTTACATGATCGTGCAAGGCGCCACCGCCCTTCCTACTTTTAACCGACATGGTGGGCCCATAACCCACAGTTCCACAGGATCGAAACCTGACTCTCCTGTACACCTTGTTGACACAGTTATTACTTGCTCTTGGTTTCGTGGCTAATTCGCGAGCCACCTTCCTAGTGATCTATTCTGGTATCAGACGCAATACTTATTCTCGTTGCTCTGAACCCCTTTTCACACTTCATTTCAAGCATCGAACGATTGCCTACCCGTTTGAAACTTGGTACCATCGTATATTGCACTCAACGAATTCACTAAAATACAACTCGTGGGGTACCTTATGTATTCCCCATTGAGTTCACCGTCAGATGCCCAGCTTTGTGGAGATGCGTTCCTCCGGGGTTTTTCCCTTGGTCGCGTTCGTAGGACGATGGAGATCCCGAAGAAAGGATGACGACTTGATCATGATGACATGGAGCAGAGAAATAAAGACTTCAACGTAATGGATCGACCTCTTCGAGAAGAGCAACCAAGATCGAGAAGACCCGTTAGAAGTTCGTAACCAGAATTTTCCCCTTAGTCCCCCTCTTAAATCTCGAGACGAGATTTCTTGTAGTGGAGGAAAATTGTGACGCCCGGGTAATCAAGCTATAGTAACCCTCTAGTAATGATGCCACGTCACCTCGATTATTGTTGATAATCTCACGTTAGTTCAGAACCGATCCAAATTCAAATTTGAATTAAAGTCAAAACAATTAAAGTTTTCAAAAGTCAAAACTAAATTGTTCCTAATGTGTCAAATAATCCATAATAAATGTTGGTGAAGAAATCATCTTTAATAAAATATTTAAATGCACTAAGTTAATTAAATCAGTGATAAGACAATTATCTAAAATGCTTTTAGAATAAAAGGCAAATGCGAAATACCTTATTTAGAGTGCCAAAATATTTGGGGCCGTGACCTATTTAATAGCACTAAATTAGTTGTCATTTCTAAATTTTATGAAACTAAAAAAAAGGGAAAACAGAAAAGAAATAGAATAAAAAACACAACAAAAAAAGAAAGAAAGGAGGCCAACCCCCCCGGCCACACTCGGCCTTGGCCCAGATGGCCGGCCCAACCGCCCGAACCGGCCGGCCCTCCCCCACCACCACTTAACCCCCTTGGTCCATTGACCGAAACCCTAACCCCCACTAAGCCCCTGAACCACGCCCACTTTCCCCACTCCTCCCGCACGATTCCCTCCCCACTCCCTCTCGTTTCTCCAGC
>NC_041384.1:518081409-518094545 GCF_002162155.2 Triticum dicoccoides | reverse complement strand
GACGTCCTCGCCCAGGACTTGGCTGGATTCGCGCCTCCACGTCCTTCGGCCCAGACCTCCGCTGCACCAACGAGCAAGTCCGGCCAGCCTCCGTCGCCCCCTCCCACTCCCGGATGGATCCGGCTGCTTCCACGTCGTCCCCGGTGCCAGGTTCATCCTCCTGTGTCTTCTCGCTGCCCGAGGAGCAACAAGCCGCCGCCTGGAACTCCGTCCTGAAGCTCGCCGCCGCCGCCTCCCCGACCTCGTCGGGATTCGCGTCACCATCGCCATCTCCGCCCTGACCTTGCTGCCTCAAGCACCACCACGAGCCCGCTGCCATCCCCTTCCGGCTCACTGTGAGCCCTGCGCCCTCCTCTTTCCTCTGTGCTCCGGCCTCCCCTCCCCTAGCTCGTTCGCCACTGTCACCGGCGCTCGTCGCCGCGCTCGACCGCAGTCGTCGCGCTCCCGCCCGCGCACGTCGCTTGGGGCCGCGCCCCGCCTTTGTCCCCGTGTCGCCACCGCACATCCCTGCCTCGCCCAGCTCC
This sequence comes from Triticum dicoccoides, assembly GCF_002162155.2. Lineage (NCBI taxonomy): Eukaryota > Viridiplantae > Streptophyta > Magnoliopsida > Poales > Poaceae > Triticum > Triticum dicoccoides. The sequence goes on along the minus strand of NC_041384.1, from coordinate 518,094,021 downwards.
CGCACACTGCTGCTGCTGCACTCCACCCGCTGCTAGTGCGCCGTGCCCGCCTTCTGCTCGCCGCGTCGCGCCCACCTGTCGTTCACTACTCCGGTCGGCCCGTGCTGGCCTCGCCCCGCCGCTTCTGCCCTGTGTGACGCCGCACCGCACATCGCCCCGTGTCCGGGTCCAGTACCCACGCCCGCGCCCGTTAACCCGTTTGTCGCCTGGGACAATGACACGTGGGCCCAGCCCCAGTAAAACAAAAAACGAATTAAAAATATATATAAAGGATGATAATTAATTAATTAACAAAATGAATTAAGATAATTGAATTGGTTTAATTAAACTAATTAAGCTTAATCAGTATAACCAATTAATTAACCTAATTAATCCTGGTAATCAACTCGTTAACTGCTTAATTAGTCTCAACTAATCTTGTTAGTTAACTAGGGAGACAATGACAGGGGCCCCACCCCTGTTGACCAGTCAAACTTTGACTGGTCAATTGGGTCCCCCCTTGGCCCACATGTCAGCCCCTCTGGTACGCTTTTGTGTACCCAGAGCTAGGTGCACATAGTATTTTACATTTATTTTTGAATTAAGTTAAATTCAGAAAATGAATAAAACTTTGAAAATTAATAGAAAATAATCCGTAACTCGGATGAAAATACTTTATACATGAAAGTTGCTCAGAACAACGAGACGAATCCAAATACGCAGTCCGTTCGTCCGCCACACATCCCTAGCATAGCAAACTCGCAACTTTTCCCCTCCGATTCATCTGCCCGAAAACGCGAAACACCGGGGATACTTTCCCAGATTTTTCCTCCCTTCGTCGGTATCACCTCCTACCGCGTTAGGGCATAACTAGCACCGCGTATTGCCTCGTTATGTTTTGTAATGCTTTGTTTGCTCCGTATTTACTGTTTCTTCCCCCCTCTTCTTCTCCGGTAGACCCCGAGACCGGCGCTGATGCCACCAAGTACGACTACGTCACCGACGACCCTTCTCCCTGTACAACAAAGCTTCTAGGCAAGCCCCCCCTTGATCACCAGATATCGCCTACTCTCCTCTATACTGATTGCATTAGAGTAGTGTAGCATGTTACTGCTTTCCGTTAATCCTATTCTGATGCATAGCCTCTCATTGTTGCTACAACTGTTGATACCTTACCAGCAATCCTAAATGCTTAGTATAGGATGCTAGTTTATCATCAGTGGCCCTACATTCTTGTCCGTCTGCCATGCTATACTATTGGGCAATGATCACTCGGGAGGTGATCACGGGTATATGTTATATACTTTATACATGATACATGTGGTGACTAAAGTCGGGTCGGCTCGTGGAGCACCCGCGAGTGATTCACGGATTGGGGGCTGAAAGGACCTTTGTCCCAACGGCCCTCTGTGTGGATCTTTGTGGTGAAGCAACAGGGCAGGTTGAGACCACCTAGGAGAGAGGTGGGCCTGGCCCTGGTCGGCGTTCGCGGTTATTTCAAGATAACACGTTTAACGAGATCTTGGTATTTGATCTGAGTCTGGCCAATGGCCTATACGCACTAACCATCTACGCGGGGACAGTTATGGGCACTCGACGTCGTGGTATGAGCCGAAGCCTTCGTGACGTCAGCGACTGAGCGGCGCGCGCCGGGTTGGACCGCGTAATGGAGGTTGCTAGGTCTGCTCTCCGGCCGCCCACGCAACGTGCCGGTGTGCAATGGGCGATGGGCCCAGATGTTGGGGAACGTAGTAATTTCAAAAATTTCCTACGCACACGCAAGATCATGGTGATGCATAGCAACGAGAGGGGAGAGTGTGATCTACGTACCCTTGTAGACCGACAGCGGAAGCGTTGTGACAACGCGGTTGATGTAGTCATACGTCTTCACACTCCGACCGATCCAAGCACTGTTACTCCGGCAACTCCGAGTTCTTGGCACACGTTCAGCTCGATGACGATCCCCGGACTCCGATCCAGCAAAGTGTCAGGGAGGAGTACCGTCAGCACGACGGCGTGGTGATGATTTTGATGTTCTACCGTCGCAGGGCTTCGCCTAAGCACTGCTGCAATATGACCGAGGTGGAATATGGTGGAGGGGGGGCACCGCACACGGCTAAGGAACGATCACGAAGATCAACTTGTGTGTCTAGGGGTGCCCTCTACCCCCGTATATAAAGGATCTAGGGGAGGAGGCCGGCCGACCCCCTATGGCGCGCCAAGGAGGAGTCCTCCTCCTAGTAGGAGTAGGACTCCTACTAGGAGGGGGAAAGAAGTGGGGAGGGAAAGGGAAAAAGGGGGGGGGGCGCCGCCCCCCTCTCCTAGTCCAATTCGGACCAGGGGGGAGGAGGCGCGCAGCCCACCTCTGGCAGCCCCTCTCTCTCTCCACTAAGGCCCACATGGCCCATTACTTCTCCCGGGGGGTTCCGGTAACCCTCCGGCTCTCCGGTTTTCTCAGAAATCACCCGGAACACTTCTGGTGTCCGAATATAGCCGTCCAATATATCAATCTTTATGTCTTGACCATTTCGAGACTCCTCGTCATGTCCCCGATCTCATCCAGGACTCCGAACTCCTTCGGTACATCAAAACTCATAAACTCATAATATAACTGTCATTGAAACCTTAAGCATGCGGACCCTACGGGTTCGAGAACAATGTAGACATGACCGAGACACGTCTCCAGTCAATAACCAATAGCAGAACCTGGATGCTCATATTGGCTCCCACATATTCTACGAAGATCTTTATCGGTCAGACCGCATAACAACATACGTTGTTCCCTTTGTCATTGGTATGTTACTTGCCCGAGATTCGATCGTCGGTATCTTAATACCTAGTTCAATCTTGTTACCGGCAAGTCTCTTTACTCGTTCCGTAATACATCATCTCACAACTAACTCATTAGTTGCAATGCTTGCAAGGCTTATGTGATGTGCATTACCGAGAGGGCCCAGAGATACCTCTCCGACAATCGGAGTGACAAATCCTAATCTCGAAATACGCCAACCCAACATGTACCTTTGGAGACACCTGTAGAGCTCCTTTATAATCACCCAGTTACGTTGTGACGTTTGGTAGCACACAAAGTGTTCCTCCGGCAAATGGGAGTTGCATAATCTCATAGTCATAGGAACATGTATAAGTCATGAAGAAAGCAATAGCAACATACTAAACGATCGGGTGCTAAGCTAATGGAATGGGTCATGTCAATCACATCATTCTCCTAATGATGTGATCTCGTTAATCAAATAACAACTCTTTTGTTTATGGTTAGGAAACATAACCATCTTCGATTAACGAGCTAGTCAAGTAGAGGCATACTAGTGACACTCTGTTTGTCTATGTATTCACACATGTATTATGTTTCCGATTAATACAATTCTAGCATGAATAATAAACATTTATCATGATATAAGGAAATAAATAATAACTTTATTATTGCCTCTAGGGCATATTTCCTTCAGTCTCCCACTTGCACTAGAGTCAATAATCTAGTTCACATCGCCATGTGATTTAGCAGCAATAGTTCACATCACCATGTGATTAACACCCATAGTTCACATCGATATGTGATCAACACCCAAAGGGTTTACTAGAGTCAGTAATCTAGTTCACATTGCTATGTGATTAACAGCCAAAGAGTACTAAGGTGTGATCATGTTTTGCTTGTGAGATAATTTTAGTCAACGGGTTTGTCACATTCAGATCCGTAAGTATTTTGCGAATTTCTATGTCAACAATGCTCTGCACGGAGCTACTCTAGCTTATTGCTCCCACTTTCAATATGTATCTAGATCGAGACTTAGAGTCATCCAGATCTATGTCAAAACTTGCATCGACGTAACTTTTTACGACGAACCTTTTTGTCACCTCCATAATTGAGAAATATTTCCTTATTCCACTAAGGATAATTTTGACCGCTGTCCAGTGATCTACTCTTAGATCACTATTGTACTCCCTTGCTTAACACAGTGTAGGGTATACAATAGATCTGGTACACAGCATGGCATACTTTATAGAACCTATGGCTGAGGCATAGGGAATGACTTTCATTCTATTTCTATCTTCTGCCGTGGTCGGGCTTTGAGTCTTACTCAATTTCACACCTTGCAACACAGGCAAGAACTCTTTCTTTGACTGTTCCATTTTGAACTACTTCAAAATCTTGTCAAGGTATGTACTCATTGAAAAAACTTATCAAGCGTCTTGATCTATCTCTATAGATCTTGATGCTCAATATGTAATCAGCTTCACCGAGGTCTTTCTTTGAAAAAACTCCTTTCAAACACTCCTTTATGCTTTGCAGAATAATTCTACATTGTCTCTGATCAACAATATGTCATTCACATATACTTATCAGAAATGCTGTAGTGCTCCCACTCACTTTCTAGTAAATACAGGCTTCACCGCAAGTCTGTGTAAAACTATATGCTTTGATCAACTTATCAAAGCGTATATTCCAACTCCGAGATGCTTGCACCAGTCCATAGATGGATCGCTGGAGCTTGCATATTTTGTTAGCACCTTTAGGATTGAAAAAACCTTCTGGTTGCATCATATACAACTGTTCTTTAAATCCATTAAGGAATGTAGTTTTGTTTATCCATTTGCCAGATTTCATAAAAATGCGGCAATTGCTAACATGATTTGGACAGACTTAAGCATCGCTACGAGTGAGAAAATTTCATCGTAGTCAACACCTTGAACTTTGTCAAAAACCTTTTTCGACAAGTCTAGCTTTGTAGATAGTAACACTACTATCAGCGTTCGTCTTCCTCTTGAAGATCCATTTAATTTCAATGGCTCGCCGGTCATTGGGCAAGTCAATCAAAGTCCATACTTTGTTCTCATACATGGATCTCATCTCAGATTTCATGGCCTCAAGCCATTTCGCGGAATCTAGGCTCATCATCGCTTCCTCATAGTTCGCAAGTTCGTCATGGTCTAGTAACATGACTTCCAGAACAGGATTACCGTACCACTTTGGTGCGGATCTCACTCTGGTTTACCTACGAGATTCGGTATTAACTTGATCAGAAGTTACATGATCATCATCATTAGTCTTCCTCACTAATTGGTGTAGTAGTCACAGGAACAGATTTCTTGTGATGAACTACTTTTCAATAAGGGAGAAGGTACAATTACCTTATCAAGTTCTACTTTCCTCCCACTCACTTCTTTCAAGAGAAACTCCTTCTCTAGAAAGGATCCATTCTTAGCAACGAATGTCTTGCCTTCGGATCTGTGATAGAAGGTGTACCCAATAGTCTCCTTTGGGTATCCTATGAAGACATATTTCTCCGATTTGGGTTTGAGCTTATGAGGATGAAACTTTTTCATATAAGCATCACAATCCCAAACTTTAAGAAACGACAACTTTGGTTTCTTGCCCAACCACAGTTCAGATTGTGTCGTCTCAACGGACTTAGATGGTGCCCTTTTAAACGTGAATGCAGCTGTCTTTAATGCATAACCCCAAAACGATAGTGGTAGATCGGTAAGAGACATCATAGATCGCACCATATCTAATAAAGTACGGTTATGATGTTCGGACACACCATTATGCTGTGGTGTTCCAGGTGGCGTGAGTAGTGAAACTATTTCACATTGTTTTAACTGAAGGCCAGACTCGTAACTCAAATATTTTACCTCTGCGATCATATCGTAGAAACTTTTATTTTCTTATTACGATGATTCTCTACTTCACTCTGAAATTCTTTGAACTTTTCAAATATTTCAGACTTGTGTTTCATTAAGTAGATATACCCATATCTGCTCAAATCATCTGTGAAGGTCAGAAAATAATGATACTCGCCACGAGCCTTAACACTCATCGGATCTCATACATCAGTATGTATTATTTCCAATAAGTCAGTTGCTCGCTCCATAGTTCCGGAGAACGGCGTTTTAGTCATCTTGCCCATGAGGCATGGTTTGCAAGCATCAACTGATTCATAATCAAGTGATTCCAAAAACCCATTAGCATGGAGTTTCTTCATGCGCTTTACACCAATATGACCTAAACGGCAGTGCTACAAATAAGTTGCACTATCATTATTAACTTTGCATCTTTTGGTTTCAATATTATGATTATGTGTATCACTACGATCGAGATCCAACGAACTATTTTCATTGGGTGTGTAACCATATAAGGTTTTATTCATGTAAACAGAACAACAATTTATTCTCTTACTTAAATGAATAACCGTGTTACAATAAACATGATCAAATCATATTCATGCTCAACGCAAACACCAAATAACACTTATTCAGGTTCAACACTAATCCCGAAAGTATAGGGAGTGTGCGATGATGATCATATCAATCTTGGAACCACTTCCAACACACATCGTCACTTCACCCTTAACTAGTCTCTGTTTATTCTGCAACTCCCGTTTCGAGTTACTAATCTTAGCAACTGAACTAGTATCAAATACTGAGGGGTTGCTATAAACACTAGTAAAGTACACATCAATATCAAATATACTTATGTTCACTTTGCCATCCTTCTTAGCTGCCAATCACTTGGGGTAGTTCCGCTTCCAGTGACCAGTCCCTTTGCACTAGAAACACTTAGTCTCAGGCTTAGGACCAGACTTGGGCTTCTTCACTTGAGCAGCAACTTGCTTGCTGTTCTTCTTGAAGTTCCCCTTCTTCCCTCTGCCCTTTTCTTGAAACTAGTGGTCTTGTCTACCATCAACACTTGATGTTTTTCTCGATTTCTACCTTCGTTAATTTCCGCATTACGAAGAGCTTGGGAATCATTTCCATTATCCCTTGCATATCATAGTTCATCACGAAGTTCTACTAACTTGGTGATGGTGACTAGAGAATTCTGTCAATCACTATCTTATCTGGAAGATTAATTCCCACTTGATTCAAGCGATTGTAGTACTCAGACAATCTGAGCACATGCTCACTAGTTGAGCGATTCTCCTCCATCTTTTAGCTATAGAACTTGTTGGAGACTTCATATCTCTCAACTCGGGTATTTGCTTGAAATATTAACTTCAACTCATGGAACATCTCATATGCTCCATGACGTTCAAAACGTCTTTGAAGTCCCGATTCTAAGCCATTAAGCATGGTGCACTAAACTATCAAGTAGTCATCGTATTGAGCTAGGCAAACGTTCACAACGTCTGCATCTGCTCCTGCAATAGGTCTGTCACCTAGCGGTGCATCAAGGACATAATTCTTCTGTGCAGCAATGAGGATAAACCTCAGATCACGGATCCAATCCGCATCATTGCTACTAACATCTTTCAACACAATTTTCTCTAGGAACATATCAAAATAAACACAGGGAAGCAACAACGCGAGCTATTGATCTACAACATAATTTGCAAAATACTACTAGGACTAAGTTCATGATAAATTTAAGTTCAATTAATCATATTACTTAAGAACTCCCACTTAGATAGACATCCCTCTAATCCTCTAAGTGATCACATGATCCAAATCAACTAAACCATGTCCGATCATCACGTGAGATGGAGTAGTTTCAATGGTGAACATCACTATGTTGATCATATCAACTATATGATTCACGCTCGACCTTTCGGTCTCCGTGTTCCGAGGCCATATCTATATATGCTTGGCTCGTCAAGTATAACCTGAGTATTCTGCGTGTGCAACTATTTTGCACCCGTTGTATTTGAATGTAGAGCCTATCACACCCGATCATCACGTGGTGTCTCAGGACGAAGAACTTTCGCAACGGTGCATACTCAGGGAGAACACTTCTTGATAATTAGTGAGAGATCATCTTATAATGCTACCGTCAACCAAAGCAAGATAAGATGCATAAAAGATAAACATCACATGCAATCAATATAAGTGATATGATATGGCCACCATCATCTTGTGCTTGTGATCTCCATCTTCGAAGCACCGTCATGATCACCATCGTCACCGGCGCGACACCTTGATCTCCATTGTAGCATCGTTGTCATCTCGCCAATCTTATGATTCCACGACTATCGCTACCGCTTAGTGATAAAGTAAAGCATTACAGCGCGATTGCATTGCATACAATAAAGCGACAACCATATGGCTCCTGCCAGTTGCAGATAACTCGGTTAAAAAACATGATCATCTCATACAATAAAATTTAGCATCATGTCTTGACCATATCACATCACAACATGCCCTGCAAAAACAAGTTAGACGTCCTCTACTTTGTTGTTGCATGTTTTACGTGGCTGCTACGGGCTTAAGCAAGAACCAATCTTACCTACGCATCAAAACCACAACGATAGTTTGTCAAGTTGGTGCTATTTTAACCTTCACAAGGACCGGGCGTAGCCACACTTGGTTCAACTAAAGTTGGAGAAACTGTCACCCGCTAGCCACCTTTGTGCAAAGCACGTCGGGAGAACCGGTCTCCCGTAAGCGTACGCGTAATGTCGGTCCGGGCCGCTTCGTCCAACAATACCGCCGAACCAAAGTATGACATGCTGGTAAGCAGTATGACTTATATCGCCCACAACTCAGTTGTGTTCTACTCGTGCATATAACATCAACATATAAAACCTAGGCTCGGATGCCACTGTTGGGGAACGTAGTAATTTCAAAAATTTCCTACGCACACGCAAGATCATGGTGATGCATAGCAACGAGAGGGGAGAGTGTGATCTACGTACCCTTGTAGACCGACAGCGGAAGCGTTGTGACAACGTGGTTGATGTAGTCGTACGTCTTCAGGATCCAACCGATCCAAGCACCGTTACTCCGGAACCTCCGAGTTCTTGGCACACGTTCAGCTCGATGACGATCCCCGGACTCTGATCCAGCAAAGTGTTGGGGAGGAGTTCCGTCAGCACGATGGCGTGGCGACGATTTTGATGTTCTACCGTCGCAGGGCTTCGCCTAAGCACCGCTACAATATGACCGAGGTGGAATATGGTGGAGGGGGCACCGCACACGGCTAAGGAACGATCACGAAGATCAACTTGTGTGTCTTGGGGTGCCCTCTACCCCCGTATATAAAGGATCTAGGGGAGGAGGCCGGCCGGCCCTCTATGGCGCGCCAAGGAGGAGTCCTCCTCCTAGTAGGAGTAGGACTCCTACTAGGAGGGGGAAAGAAGTGGGGAGGGAGAGGGAAAAAGGGGGGGCGCCGCCCCCCTCTCCTAGTCCAATTCGGACCAGGGGGGAGGACGCACGCAGCCCACCTCTGGCAGCCCCTCTCTCTCTCCACTAAGGCCCATATGGCCCATTACTTCTCCCGGGGGGGTTCCGGTAACCCTCCGGCTCTCCGGTTTTCTCTGAAATCACCCGGAACACTTCCGGTATTCGAATATAGCCGTCCAATATATCAATCTTTATGTCTCGACCATTTCGAGACTCCTCGTCATGTCCCCGATCTCATCCGGGACTCCGAACTCCTTCGGTACATCAAAACTCATAAACTCATAATATAATTGTCATTGAAACCTTAAGCGTGCGGACCCTACGGGTTCGAGAACAATGTAGACATGACCGAGACACGTCTCCAGTCAATAACCAATAGCGGAACCTGGATGCTCATATTGGCTCCCACATATTCTACGAAGATCTTTATCGGTCAGACCGCATAACAACATACGTTGTTCCCTTTGTCATCGGTATGTTACTTGCCCGAGATTCGATCGTCAGTATATTAATACCTAGTTCAATCTCGTTACCGGCAAGTCTCTTTACTCGTTCCGTAATACATCATCTCACAACTAACTCATTAGTTGCAATGCTTGCAAGGCTTATGTGATGTGCATTACCGAGAGGGCCCAGAGATACCTCTCCAACAATCGGAGTGACAAATCCTAATCTCGAAATACGCCAACCCAACATGTACCTTTGGAGCTGTAGAGCTCCTTTATAATAACCCAATTACGTTGTGATGTTTGGTAGCACACAAAGTGTTCCTCCGGCAAACGGGAGTTGCATAATCTCATAGTCATAGGAACATGTATAAGTCATGAAGAAAGCAATAGCAACATACTAAACGATCGGGTGCTAAGCTAATGGAATGGGTCATGTCAATCACATCATTCTCCTAATGATGTGATCCCGTTAATCAAATAACAACTCTTTTGTTTATGGTTAGGAAACATAACCATCTTCGATTAACGAGCTAGTCAAGTAGAGGCATACTAGTGACACTCTGTTTGTCTATGTATTCACACATGTATTATGTTTCCGGTTAATACAATTCTAGCATGAATAATAAACATTTATCATGATATAAGGAAATAAATAATAACTTTATTATTGCCTTTAGGGCATATTTCCTTCACCAGACCCCTGCGCCATATGATTTAGACCGGTGTGCTGACCTCTCTGTTGTGCCTAGGTAGGGCCACGACGTGTTGATCTTCCGAGGCCGGGCATGACCCAGGAAAGTGTGTCCGGCCAAATGGGATCGAGCGTGTTGGGTTATGTGGTGCACCCCTGCAGGGAAGTTAATCTATTCGAATAGTTGTGATCTTCGATAACAGGACGACTTGGAGTTGTACCTTGACCTTATGACAACTAGAACCGGATACTTAATAAAACACACCCTTCCAAGTGCCAGATACAACCGGTGATCGCTCTCTCACAGGGCGACGAGGGGAGGATCATCGGTTAGGATTATGCTATGCGATGTTACTTGGTGAACTTACCATCTACTCTCTTCTCTTGCTGCAAGATGGAGGTTACGAGAAGCATAGTCTTCGACAGGACTAGCTATCCCCTCTTATTCCGGCATTCTGCAGTTCTGTCCACATATGATACCCTTAATCCATTTGATACCAATGCATACATATGTAGTGTAGCTCCTTGCTTGCGAGTACTTTGGATGAGTACTCACGGTTGCTTTGGTCCCTCTTTTCCCCCTTTCTATACCCGATTGCTGCGACCCATCGATGGAGTCCAGGAGCCAGACGCCACTGTCGATGACGACTACTACTACTCGGGAGGTGCCTACTACTATGTGCAGCCCGCTAACGGCGACCATGAGTAGTTTAGGAGGATCCCAGGCAGGAGGCGTGCGCCTCTTTCGATCTGTATCCCAGTTTGTGCTATCCTTCTTAAGGCAAACTTGTTTAACTTATGTCTGTACTCAGATATTGTTGCTTTCGCTGACTCGTCTATGATCGAGCTCTTGTATTCGAGCCCTCGAGCCCCCTGGCTTGTAATATGATGCTTGTATGACTTATTTTATTTGTAGAGTTGTGTTGTGATAGCTTCCCGTGAGTCCCTAATCTTGATCGTACACGTGTGCGTGTATGATTAGTGTACGATTGAATTGGGGGCGTCACAGTTGGCATCCCACCTTTCTTCTTCAACAACTATCGGTTAGTCTTTGTTGATCCTAAGTTTTTGCTTCTTCACATGATGTTTGCTATTCTTAGAATGTCATTTTATTTTGCTTTGCTTGCTGTTTGAATAAAATACCAAGATCTGAAATTATTTAATGTTAGAGAGTCTTCACATAGTTGCATAATTATTCAACTACTCATTGATCTTCACTTATATCTTTCGGAGTAGTTTTGTTTTTGCTCTAGTGCTTCACTTATATCTTTTAGAGCATGGTGATAGTTTTATTTTGAAGAAATAGATGAACTCTCGTGCTTCACTTATATTATTTTGACAGTCTTAAATAGCATGGTAATTTGCTTAAAATCCTAATATGCCAGGTATTCAAGAATAATAAAATTCTCTTATGAGTGTGTTGAATACTATGAGAAGTTTGATACTTGATAATTGTTTTGAGATATGAAGATGGTGATATTAGAGTCATGCTAGTTGAGTAGTTGTGAATTTGAGAAATACTTGTGTTGAAGTTTGTGATTCCCGTAGCATGCACGTATGGTGAACCGTTATGTGATGAAGTCGGAGCATGATTTATTTATTGATTGTCTTCCTTATGAGTGGCGGTCGGGGACGAGCGATGGTCTTTTCCTACCAATCTATCCCCCTAGGAGCATGCGTGTAATACTTTGCTTTGATAACTAATAGATTTTTGCAATAAGTATGTGAGTTCTTTATGACTAATGTTGAGTCCATGGATTATACGCACTCTCACCCTTCCACCATTGCTAGTCTCTCTAGTACCGCGCAACTTTCGCCGGTACCATAAACCCACCATATACCTTCCTCAAAACAGCCACCATACCTACCTATCATGGCATTTCTATAGCCATTCCGAGATATATTTCCATACAACTTTCCACCGTTCCATTTATGACACACTCCATCATTGTCATATTGCTTAGCATGATCATGTAGTTGACATAGTATTTGTGGCAAAGCCATCGTTCATAATTCTTTCATACATGTCACTCTTGAGTCATTGCACATCCTGGTACACCGCCGGAGGCATTCATATAGAGTCATATCTTGTTCTAAGTATCGAGTTGTATCATTGAGTTATAAATAAATAGAAGTGTGATGATCATCATTCAATAGAGCATTGTCCCAAAAAAAGGAGAAAGGCAATAAAAAAGAGGAAAGGCCAAAAAAAGGCCAAACAAAAAAAGGCAATAAAATAGAGGATTGTCCCCACTCCCTCTCGTTTCTCCAGCGCCGCCACGCTCCTTGCGCCGGATCCCCCCACCCCTGCCGGCGCGCCCACCCCCGAGGAACCGTCGCCTCCACCCCGCAACTCCT
>NC_041384.1:517943216-518081054 GCF_002162155.2 Triticum dicoccoides | reverse complement strand
CCCAGACCTCCGCCGCACCAACGAGCAAGTCCGGCCAGCCTCCGTTGCCCCTTCCCGTTCCCGGATGGATCCGGCTGCTTCCACGTCATCCCCGGCGCCAAGTTCATCCTCCTGTGTCTTCTCGCTGCCCGAGGAGCAACAAGCCGCCGCCTGGAACTCCGTCCTGAAGCTCGCCGCCGCCGCCTCCCCGACCTCGTCGGGATTCGCGTCACCATCGCCATCTCCGCCCTGACCTTGCTGCCTCAAGCACCACCACGAGCCCGCTGCCATCCCCTTCCGGCTCACTGTGAGCCCTGCGCCCTCCTCTTTCCTCTGTGCTCCGGCCTCCCCTCCCCTAGCTCGTTCGCCACTGTCACTGGCGCTCGTCGCCGCGCTCGACCGCAGTCGTCGCGCTCCCGCCCGCGCACGTCGCTTGGGGCCGCGCCCCGCCTTTGTCCCCGTGTCGCCACCGCACCTCCCTGCCTCGCCCGGCTTCCGCACACTGCTGCTGCTACTGCACTCCGCCCGCTGCTAGCGCGCCGTGCCCGCCTTCTGCTCGCCGCGTCGCGCCCACCTGCCGCTCACTGCTCCGGTCGGCCCGTGCTGGCCTCGCCCCGCCGCTTCTGCGCTGTGTGACGCCGCGCCGCACATCGCCCCGTGTCCGGGTCCAGTACCCACGCCCGCGCCCGTTAACCCGTTTGTGGCCTGGGACAATGACACGTGGGCCCAGCCCAGTAAAACAAAAAACGAATTAAAAAAATATATAAAGAATGATAATTAATTAATTAGCAAAATTAATTAAGATAATTAAATTGGTTTAATTAAACTAATTAAGCTTAATCAGTATAACCAATTAATTAACCTAATTAATCTTGGTAATCAACCCGTTAACTGCTTAATTAGTCTCAACTAATCTTGTTAGTTAACTAGGCAGACAATGACAGGGGCCCCACCCCTGTTGACCAGTCAAACTTTGACTGGTCAATTGGGTCCCCCTTGGCCCGCATGTCAGCCCGTCTGGTACGCTTTTGTGTACCCAGAGCTAGGTGCACATAGTATTTTACATTTATTTTTGAATTAAGTTAAATTCAGAAAATGAATAAAACTTTGAAAATTAATAGAAAATAATCCGTAACTGTGGCAAAGCCACCGTTCATATTGCTTAGCATGATCATGTAGTTGACATAGTATTTGTGGCAAAGCCACCGTTCATAATTCTTTCATACATGTCACTCTTGAGTCATTGCACATCCTGGTACACCGCCGGAGGCATTCATATAGAGTCATATCTTGTTCTAAGTATCGAGTTGTATCATTGAGTTGTAAATAAATAGAAGTGTGATGATCATCATTCAATAGAGCATTGTCCCAAAAAAGGAGAAAGGCAATAAAAAAGAGGAACGGCCAAAAAAGGCCAAACAAAAAAAATAAAAATAAAAGGGACAATGTTACTATCCTTTTACCACACTTGTGCTTCAAAGTAGCACCATGATCTTCATAGTAGAGAGTCTCTCATGTTATCACTTTCATATACTAGTGGGAATCTTTCATTATAGAACTTGGCTTGTATATTCCAATGACGGGCTTCCTCAAATTGCCCTAGGTCTTCATGAGCAAGCAAGTTGAATGCACACCCACTTAGTTTCTTTTTGAGCTTTCATATACTTATAGCTCTAGTGCATCCGTTGCATGGCAATCCCTACTCACTCACATTGATATCTATTGATAGGCATATCCATAGCCCGTTGATACGCCTAGTTGATGTGAGACTATCTTCCCCTCTTTTTGTCTCTCCACAACCACCACTCTATTCCACCTATAGTGCTATATCCATGGCTCAAGCTCATGTATTGCATGAAGATTGAAAAAGTTTGAGAACATCAAAAGTATGAAACAACTGCTTGGCTTGTCATCGGGGTTGTGCATGATTTAAATATTTTGTGTGGTGAAGATAGAGCATAGCCAGACTATATGATTTTGTAGGGATAGCTTTCTTTGGCCATGTTATTTTGAGAAGACATAATTGCTTAGTTAGTATGCTTGAAGTATTATTATTTCTATGTCAATATGAACTTTTGTCTTGAATCTTACGGATCTGAATATTCATATCACAAGTAAGAAGAATTACATTGAAATTATGCCAACTAGCATTCCACATCAAAATTTATCTTTTTTATCATTTACCTACTCAAGGACGAGCATGAATTAAGCTTGGGGATGCTTGATACATCTCCAACGTATCTATAATTTTTGATTGCTCCATGCTATATAATCTATTGTTTTGGGAAATATTGGGCTTTATTATCCACTTTTATATTATTTTTGGGACTAACCTATTAACCGGAGGCCCAGCCCAGATTTGTTGTTTTATGCCTATTTCAGTGTTTCGAGGAAAAGGAATATTAAACGGAGTCAAAATGGAACGAAATCAACTGGAGAAGTTATTTTTGGAAGGAAACCCACCTGATGGACTTGGACCCCACGTCAGAAGATACGGGAGGTGCTCACGAGGGTGGGGGCGCGCCCACCCCCCTAGGGCACGCCCCCTGCCTCGTGGGGCCCCCGTAGCTCCACCGACGTACCCCTTTCACCCATATATACCTACGCACCCTAAAACTTCCAGAACAGAGATTAGATCGGGAGTTCCGCCGCCGTAAGCCTCTGTAGCCACCAAAAGTCAATCGGGACCCTGTTCCGGCACCCTGCCGGAGGGGGCAATCCCTCTCCGGTGGCCATCTTCATCATCCCGGTGCTCTCCATGACGAGGAGGGAATAGTTCTCCCTCGGGGCTGAGGGTATGTACCAGTAGCTATGTGTTTGATCTCTCTCTCTCTCTCTCTCTCTCTCTCTCTCGTGTTCTTGAGATGATACGGTCTTGATGTATCGCGAGCTTTGCTATTATAGTTGGATCCTATGTTTCTCCTCCCCCTCTTCTCTCTTGTAATGAATTGAGTTTTCCCTTTGGAGTTATCTTATCGGATTGAGTCTTTAAAGATTTGAGAACACTTGATGTATGTCTTGGTGATCAACTTGCGGGTTTCGTGACATTGGGAACCTATGCATAGGGGTTGGCACACGTTCTCGACGTGATTCTCTGGTAGAAACTTTGGGGCACTCTTTGAGGTCCTTTGTGTTGGTTGAATAGATGAATCTGAGATTGTGTGATGCATATCATATAATCATACCCACGGATACTTGAGGTGACAATGGAGTATCTAGGTGACATTAGGGTTTTGGTTGATTTGTGTCTTAAGGTGTTATTCTAGTACGAACTCTAGGGCTATTTGTGACACTTATAGGAATAGCCCAACGGATTGATTGGAAAGAATAACTTTGAGGTGGTTTCGTACCCTACCATAATCTCTTCGTTCGTTCTCCGCTATTAGTGACTTTGGAGTGACTCTTTGTTGCATGTTGAGGGATAGTTATGTGATCCAATTATGTTAGTATTGTTGAGGGAACTTACACTAGCGAAAGTATGAACCCTAGGCCTTGTTTCCTATCATTGCAATACTGTTTACACTCACTTTTATCATTAGTTACCTTGCTGTTTTTATAATTTCAGATTACAAATACCTTTATCTACCATCCATATACCACTTGTATCACCATCTCTTCGCCGAACTAGTGCACCTATACAATTTACCATTGTATTGGGTGTGTTGGGGACACAAGAGACTTTTTGTTATTTGCTTGCAGGGTTGCTTGAGAGAGACCATCTTCATCCTACGCCTCCTACGGATTGATAAACCTTAGGTCATCCACTCGAGGGAAATTTGCTACTGTCCTACAAACCTCTGCACTTGGAGGCCCAACAACGTCTACAAGAAAAAGGTTGTGTAGTAGACATCACTTACCAGCATGTCATACTTTGGTTCGGCGGTATTGTTGGATGAAGTGACCCGGACCGACATTACGCGTACGCTTACGCGAGACTGGTTCTACCGACGTGCTTTGCACACAGGTGGCTAGCGGGTGTGAGTTTCTCCAACTTTAGTTGAACCGAGTGTGGCTACGCCCGGTCCTTGCGAAGGTTAAAACAACACCAACTTGACAAACTATCGTTGTGGTTTTGATGCGTAGGTAAGAACGGTTCTTGCTAAGCCCGTAGCAGCCACGTAAAACTTGCAACAACAAAGTAGAGGACGTCTAACTTGTTTTTGCAGGGCATGTTGTGATGTGATATGGTCAAGACATGATGCTAAATTTTATTGTATGAGATGATCATGTTTTGTAACCGAGTTATCAGCAACTGGCAGGAGCCATATGGTTGTCGCTTTATTGTATGCAATGCAATCGCCCTGTAATGCTTTACTTTATCACTATGCAGTAGCGATAGTCGTGGAAGCATAAGATTGGCGAGTCGACAACGATGCTATGGTGGAGATCAAGGTGTCACGCAGGTGACGATGGTGATCATGACGGTGCTTCAGAGATGGGGATCACAAGCACAAAGATGATGATGGCCATATCATATCACTTATATTGATTGCATGTGATGTTTATCTTTTATGCATCTTATCTTGCTTTGATTGACGGTAGCATTATAAGATGATCTCTCACTAAATTTCAAGATAAAAGTGTTCTCACTGAGTATGCACCGTTGCCAAAGTTCATCGTGCCCAGACACCACGTGATGATCGGGTGTGATAAGCTCTACGTCCATCTACAACGGGTGCAAGCCAGTTTTTGCACACGCAAAATACTCAGGTTAAACTTGACGAGCCTAGCATATGCAGATATGGCCTCGGAACACTAAGACCGAAAGGTCGAGCGTGAATCATATAGAAGATATGATCAACATAGTGATGTTCACCATTGAAAACTACTCCATTTCACGTGATGACCAGTTATGGTTTAGTTGATTTGGATCACGTGATCACTTAAAAGATTAGAGGGATGTCTTTCTAAGTGGGAGTTCTTAAGTAATATGATTAATTGAACTTAAATTTATCATGAACTTAGTACCTGATAGTATCTTGCTTGTCTATGATTGATAGTAGATAGATGGCCCGTGATGTTGTTCCGTTGAATTTTAATGTGTTCCTTGAGAAAGCAAAGTTGAAAGATGATGGTAGCAATTACAAGGACTGGGTCCGTAACTTGAGGATTATCCTCATTGCTGCTCAGAAGAATTATGTCCTGGAAGCACCGCTAGGTGTATCACCTGTGCCAGCAACTGTAGACATTGTGAATGCCTGGCAGTCACGTGTTGATGACTACTCGGTAGTTCAACGTGCCATGCTTTACGGCTTAGAACCGGGACTTCAACAACGTTTTGAACGTCATGGAGCATATGAGATGTTCCAGGAGTTGAAGTTAATATTTCTAGCAAATGCCCGGATTGAGAGATATGAAGTCTCCAATAAGTTCTATAGCTGCAAGATGGAGGAGAATAGTTCTGTCAGTGAACATATACTCAGAATGTCTGGGTACCATAATCACTTAACTCAGCTGGGAGTTAATCTTCCGTTTGATAGTGTCATTGACAGAGTTCTACAATCACTGCCACCAAGCTACAAGAGCTTCATGATGAACTATAATATACAAGGGATGAATAAATCAATTCCCGAGCTCTTCACAATGCTAAAGGTTGCAGAGGTAGAAATCAAGAAGGAGCATCAAGTGTTGATGGTCAATAAGACCACCAGTTTCAAGAAAAAGGGTAAAGGGAAGAAAAGGGGAACTTCAAGAAGAACAGCAAGCAAGTTGCTGCTTAGGAGAAGAAACCCAAGTCTGGACCTAAGCCTGAAACTGAGTGCTTCTACCGCAAGCAGACTGGTCACTGGAAGCAGAACTGCCCCAAGTATTTGGCGGATAAGAAGGATGGCAAGGTGAACAAAGGTATATGTGATATACATGTTATTGATGTGTACCTTACTAGAGCTCGCAGTAGCACCTGTGTATTTGATACTGGTTTTGTTGCTAACATTTGCAACTTGAAACAGGGACTACGGATTAAGCGAACACTGGCAAAGGATGAGGTGACAATGTGCGTGGGAAATGGTTCCAAAGTGGATGTGATCGCGGTCGGCACGCTACCTCTACATCTACCTTCGGGGTTAGTATTAGACCTAAATAATTGTTATTTGGTGCCAGCATTGAGCATGAACATTATATCTGGATCTTTTTTTATGCGAGACGGTTATTCATTTAAATCAGAGAATAATGGTTGTTCTATTTATATGAGTAATATCTTTTATGGTCATGCACACTTGAAGAGTGGTCAATTTTTGATGAATCTCGATAGTAGTGATACACATATTCATAATGTTGAAGCCAAAAGATGTACATTTGATAATGATAGTGCAACTTATTTGTGGCACTGCCGTTTAGGTCATATCGGTGTAAAGCGCATGAAGAAACTCCATACTGATGGACTTTTGGAACCACTTGATTATGAATCACTTGGTACATGCGAACCGTGCCTCATGGGCAAGATGACTAAAACACCGTTCTCCGGAACTATGGAGAGAGCAACCGATTTATTGGAAATCATGCATACAGATGTATGTGGTCCGATGAATGTTGAGGCTCGTGGCGGATATCGTTATTTTCTCACCTTCACAGATGATTTAATCAGATATGGGTATATCTACTTAATGAAGCATAAGTCTGAAACATTTGAAAAGTTCAAAGAATTTCAGAGTGAAGTTGAAAATCATCGTAACAAGAAAATAAAGTTTCTACAATCTGATTGTGGGGGAGAATATTTGAGTTACGAGTTTGGTCTACATTTGAAACAATGCAGAATAGTTTCGCAACTCACGCCACCCGGAACACCACAGCGTAATGGTGTGTCCAAACGTCATAATCGTACTTTACTAGATATGGTGCGATCTATGATGTCTCTTACAGATTTACCGCTATCATTTTGGGGATATGCTTTAGAGACGGCCGCATTCACGTTAAATAGGGCACCATCAAAATCCGTTGAGACGACGCCTTATGAACTATGGTTTGGCAAGAAACCAAAGTTGTCATTTCTGAAAGTTTGGGGCTGCGATGCTTATGTGAAAAAGCTTCAACCTGATAAGCTCGAACCCAAATCAGAGAAATGTGTCTTCATAGGATACCCAAAGGAAATTGTTGGGTACACCTTCTATCAAAGATCCGAAGGCAAGATATTCGTTGCTAAGAATGGATCCTTTCTAGAGAAGGAGTTTCTCTCAAAAGAAGTGAGTGGGAGGAAAGTGGAACTTGATGAGGTAACTATACCTGCTCCTCTATTGGAAAGTAGTTCATCACAGAAACTGGTTTCTGTGACACCTACACCAATTAGTGAGGAAGTTAATGATGATGATCATGGAACTTCAGATCAAGTTACTACTGAACCTCGTAGATCAACCAGAGTAAGATCCGCACCAGAGTGGTACGGTAATCCTGTTCTGGAAGTCATGCTACTAGATCACGATGAACCTACGAACTATGAAGAAGCGATGGTGAGCCCAGATTCCACAAAATGGCTTGAGGCCATGAAATCTGAGATGGGATCCATGTATGAGAACAAAGTATGGACTTTGGTTGACTTGCCCGATGATCGACAAGCAATTGAGAATAAATGGATCTTCAAGAAGAAGACTGAGGATGACGGTAATGTTACTATCTATAAAGCTCGACTTGTTGCAAAAGGTTTTCGACAAGTTCAAGGGATTGACTACGATGAGACCTTCTCACCCGTAGTGATGCTTAAGTCTGTTCGAATCATGTTAGCAATTGCCGCATTTTATGATTATGAAAGTTGGCAAATGGATGTCAAAACTGCATTCCTGAATGGATTTCTGGAAGAAGAGTTGTATATGATGCAACCAGAAGGTTTTGTCGATCCAAAGGTAGCTAACAAAGTGTGCAAGCTCCAGCGATCCATTTATGGACTGGTGCAAGCCTCTCAGAGTTGGAATAAACGCTTTGATAGTGTGATCAAAGCATTTGGTTTTATACAGACTTTTGGAGAAGCCTGTATTTACAAGAAAGTGAGTGGGAGCTCTATAGCATTTCTGATATTATATGTGGATGACATATTGCTGATTGGAAATGATATAGAATTTCTGGATAGCATAAAGGGATACTTGAATAAGAGTTTTTCAATGAAAGACCTCAGTGAAGCTGCTTATATATTGGGCATCAAGATCTATAGAGATAGATCAAGACGCTTAATTGGACTTTCACAAATCACATACCTTGACAAAGTTTTGAAGAAGTTCAAAATGGATCAAGCAAAGAAAGGGTTCTTGCCTTTGTTACAAGGTGTGAAGTTGAGTAAGACTCAATGCCCGACCATTGCAGAAGATAGAGAGAAAATGAAAGATGTTCCCTATGCTTCATCCATAGGCTCTATCATGTATGCAATGCTGTGTACCAGACCTGATGTGTGCCTTGCTATAAGTCTAGCAGGGAGGTACCAAAGTAATCCAGGAGTGGATCACTGGACAGCGGTCAAGAACATCCTGAAATACCTGAAAAGGACTAAGGATATGTTTCTCGTTTATGGAGGTGACAAAGAGCTCATCGTAAATGGTTACGTCGATGCAAGCTTTGACACTGATCTGGACGATTCTAAATCGCAAACCGGATACGTGTTTACATTGAACGATGGAGCTGTCAGTTGGTGCAGTTCTAAACAAAGCGTTGTGGCGGGATCTACATGTGAAGCAGAGTACATAGCTGCTTCGGAAGCAGCAAATGAAGAAGTCTGGATGAAGGAGTTCATATCCGATCTAGGTGTCATACCTAGTGCATCGGGTCCAATGAAAATCTTTTGTGACAATACTGGTGCAATTGCCTTGGCGAAGGAATCCAGATTTCACAAGAGAACCAAACACATCAAGAGAAGCTTCAATTCCATCCGGGATTTAGTCCGGGTGGGAGACATAGGAATTTGCAAGATACATATAGATCTAAATGTTGCAGACCCGCTGACTAAGCCTCTTCCACGAGCAAAACATGATCAGCACCAAGGCTCCATGGGTGTTAGAATCATTACTGTGTAATCTAGATTATTGACTCTAGTGCAAGTGGGAGACTGAAGGAATTATGCCCTAAAGGCAATAATAAAGTTATTATTTATTTCCTTATATCATGATAAATGTTTGTTATTCATGCTAGAATTGTATTAACCGGAAACATAATACATGTGTGAATACATAGACAAACAGATTGTCACTAGTATGCCTCTACTTGACTAGCCCGTTGATCAAAGATGGTTATGTTTCCTGACCATAGACATGAGTTTTCATTTGATTAATGGGGTCACATCATTAGGAGAATGATGTGATTGACATGACCCATTCCGTTAGCTTAGCACCCGATCGTTTAGTATGTTGCTATTGCTTTTCTCATGACTTATACATGTTCCTATGACTATGAGATTATGCAACTCCCGTTTACTAGAGGAACACTTTGTGTGCTACCAAACGTCACAACGTAACTGGGTGATTATAAAGGTGCTCTACAGGTGTCTCCAAAGGTACTTGTTGGGTTGGCGTATTTTGAGATTAGGATTTGTCACTCTGATTGTCGGAGAGGTATCTCTGGGCCCTCTCGGTAATGCACATCACTTAAGCCTTGCAAGCATTGCAACTAATGAGTTAGTTGTGGGATGATGTATTACAGAACGAGTAAAGAGACTTGCCGGTAACGAGATTGAACTAGGTATTGAGATACCGACGATCGAATATCGGGCAAGTAACATACCGATGAAAAAGGGAACAACGTATGTTGTTGTGCGGTTTGACCGATAAAGATCTTCGTAGAATATGTGGGAGCCAATATGAGCATCCAGGTTCCGCTATTGGTTATTGACCAGAGACGTGTCTCGGTCATGTCTACATAGTTCTCGAACCCGTAGGGTCCGCACGCTTAACGTTACGATGACAGTTATATTATGAGTTTATATGTTTTGATGTACCGAAGATTGTTCGGAGTCCCGGATGTGATCAAGGACATGACGAGGAGTCTCGAAATGGTCGAGACATGAAGATTGATATATTGGAAGCCTATGTTTGGATGTCGGAAGTGTTTTGGGTGAAATCGGGATTTTACCGGAGTATCGGGAGGTTACCAGAACCCCCCGGGGGCTTAATGGGCCTACATGGGCCTTAGTGGAAATAGAGGGAAGCAAGGGGAGTGTGGGGCGCCCCCCCAAGGCCCAAACCGAATTGGTTTAGGGCAAGGGGGGCCGGCCCCCTCTTTCCTTCTTCCCCCCTCTCTTTCCTTCTCCCGAATCCTATTCCAACTAGGAAAGGGGGGAGTCCTACTCCCGATGGGAGTAGGACTCCTCCTGACGCGCCCTCTCCCTGGCCGGCCGCACCCACCTTGATCCTTTATATACAGGGGTAGGGGGCACCCCATAGACACAACAATTGATCAAGTTGATCTTTTAGCCGTGTGTGGTGCCCCTCCACCATAGTCCACCTCGATAATACTGTAGCGGTGCTTAGGTGAAGCCCTGAGTCGGTAGAACATCAACATCGTCACCATGCCGTCATGCTAACGAAACTCTCCCTCAACACTCGGCTGGATCGGAGTTCGAGGGACGTCATCGGGCTGAACATGTGCTGAACTCGGAGGTGTCGTACGTTCGGTACTTGATCGATCAGATCGTGAAGTGCTACCTCTTGAGCACCGCGTTGGATTTCCCCGAAGAGGAGAGGATGATGCAGCAAAGTAGTGTAAGTATTTCCCTCGGTTTTTGAGAGCCAAGGTATCAATCCAGTAGGAGGCTACACTCGAGTCCCTCGTACCTACACAAAAACAATAGCTCAACGCAACCAACGCGCTTAGGGGTTGTCAGTCCCTTCACGGTCACTTACGAAAGTGAGATCTGATAGAGATGATAAATAATATTTTTGGTATTTTTGGTATAGAAATGCAAAGTAAAAAGTAAAAGCAAAGTAAAAGCAAAGCAATAATAAAGTGATGGAGATTAATATGATGAGAAAGAGACCCGGGGGGCATAGGTTTCACTAGTGGCTTCTCTCAAGAGCATAAGTATTCTACGGTGGGTGAACAAATTACTGTTGAGCAATTGACAGAATTGAGCATAGTTATGAGAATATCTAGGTATGATCATGTATATAGGCATCACATCCGAGACAAGTAGACCGAAACGATTCTGCATCTACTACTATTACTCCACTCATTGACCGCCATCCAACATGCATCTAGAGTATTAAGTTAAAAACAGAGTAACGCCTTAAGCAAGATGACATGATGTAGAGGGATAGTTTCATGCAATATGATAAAAAAACCATCTTGTTATCCTCGATGGCAACAATACAATACGTGCCTTGCTGCCCCTTCTGTCACTGGGAAAGGACACCGCAAGATCGAACCCAAAGCTAAGCACTTCTCCCATGGCAAGAACAACCAATCTAGTAGGCCAAACCAAACTGATAATTCGAAGAGACTTGCAAAGATAACCAATCATACATAAAAGAATTCAGAGAAGATTCAAATATTATTCATAGATATACTGGATCATAAACCCACAATTCATCGGTCTCAACAAACACACGCAAAAAGAAGATTACATCGAATAGATCTCCACAAGAGAGGGGGAGAACATTGTATTGAGATCCAAAAAGAGAGAAGAAGCCATTTAGCTACTAACTATGGACCCGTAGGTCTGAAATAAACTACTCACACTTCATCGGAGAGGCTTGGATGATGATGTAGAAGCTCTCCGTGATCGATGCCCCCTCCGGCGGAGCTCCGGAACAGGCCCCAAGATGGGATCTCGTGGATACAAAAAGTTGCGGTGGTGGAATTAGGTTTTTGGCTCCGTATTTGATCGTTTGGGGGTACATGGATATATATATAGGAGGAAGGAGTACGTCGGTGGAACTTCGAGGGGCCCACGAGGCAGGGGGCGTGCCCTAGGGGGGCGCCCTCCACCCTCGTGACCGCCTCGTGGCTTTCTTGACGGAGGGTCCAAGTCTCCTGGATCTTATCTGATGAGAAAATCACGTTTCCGAAGGTTTCATTCCGTTTGGACTCCGTTTGATATTCTGTTTCTCTGAAACACTGAAATAGGCAAAAAACAACAATTCTGGGCTGGGCCTCCGGTTAATAGGTTAGTCCCTAAAATAATATAAAAGTGGAAAATAAAGCCCAATATAGTCGAAAACAGTAGATAATATAGCATGGAGCAATCAAAAATTATAGATACGTTAGAGACATATCATGAAGATGTACGACTACATCAACCGCGTTGTGCAAACGCTTCCGTTTTCGGTCTACGAGGGTACATGGACAACACTCCCCCCTCTCGTCGCTATGCATCACCATGATCTTGCGTGTGCATAGGAATTTTTTTGAAATTACTACGTTCCCCAAAATTAAGATTATATGTTTCTTCAACAGGCGGTAAATTAAGACCATGTATTTCTTCAATAGGAGGTAAATTCTTAACATCTTCAGATTTAATACCTTTTTCTTTCATAGATTTCTTTGCCTCTTGCATATCTTCAGGACTGAGAAATAGAATACCCATCTTCTTCAGAGTTGGTTTAGGAATAGGCCCAGGAATTGGCTCCGGAGGTGTCCAATTATTTTCATTTGTCAACATATTATTCAATAGAATTTCAGCTTCATCCGGTGTTCTTTCCCTGAAAACAGAACTAGCACAACTATCCAGGTAATCTCTGGAGGCATCGGTTAGTCCATTATAAAAGATATCAAGTATTTCATTTTTCTTAAGAGGATGATCAGGCAAAGCATTAAGTAATTGGAGAAGCCTCCCCCAAGCTTGTGGGAGACTCTCTTCTTTAATTTGCACAAAATTATATATATCCCTTAAAGCAGCTTGTTTCTTATGAGCAGGGAAATATTTAGCAGAGAAGTAATAAATCATATCCTGGGGACTACGCACACAACCAGGATCAAGAGAATTAAACCATATCTTAGCATCACCTTTTAGTGAGAACGAAAATATTTTAAGAATATAAAAGTAACGAGTTCTCTCATCTTTAGTGAACAGGGTGGCTATATCATTCAACTTAGTAAGATGTGCCACAACAGTTTCAGATTCATAACCATGAAAAGGATCAGATTCAACCAAAGTAATTATATCAGGATCAACAGAGAATTCATAATCCTTATCAGTAACACAAATAGGTGAAGTAGCAAAAGCAGGTTCAGGTTTCATTCTAACATTTAGAGATTGCTTACTCCATTTAGCTAGTAACTTTTTGAGTTCATTTCTATTTTTGCAAGCTAAAATAGCGAAAGAAGCTTCTTGATCAAACACATAACCCTTAGGAATAACAAGGGATTCTCCATCATCACTTTCGTCAGTATCATCAGATTCAATATTTTCAATTTCTCTAGCCCTAGCAATTTGTTCATCAAGAAAATCACTAAGTGGCACAGTAGTATCAGGTATAGAGGTAGTTTCATCATAAATATCATGCATAGCAGAAGTGGCATCATCAATAACATGCGACATATTAGAACGAATAGCAGAAGCAGGTGTAGGTGTCGCAAACTTACTCATAACAGAAGGTGAATCAAGTGCGGAGCTAGATGGCAGTTCCTTACCTCCCCTCGTAGTTGAGGGATAGATCTTGGTTTTTGGATCTCTCAAGTTCTTCATAATGATAAGCAGATATATATCCCAAGTGACTCAAAGAATAGAGCTATGCTCCCCGGCAACGGCTCCAGAAAATAGTCTTGATAACCCACAAGTATAGGGGATCGCAACAGTTTTCGAGGGTAGAGTATTCAACCCAAATTTATTGATTCGACACAAGGGGAGCCAAAGAATACTCTCAAGTATTAGCAGCTGAGTTGTCAATTCAACCACACCTATCTGCAGCAAAGTGTTTAGTAGCAAAGTAATATGATAGTAGTGATAACGGTAACAAAAGGTAACGGTAGTAAAAGTAATGTTTTTGGTATTTTATAGTGATGATAGCAATAGCAACAGAAAAGTAAATAAGCGGAGAACAATATATGGAAAGCTCGTAGGCAATGGATCGGTGATGGAGAATTATGCCGGATGTGGTTCATCATGTAACAGTCATAACCTAGGGTGACACAGAACTAGCTCCAGTTCATTGATATAATGTAGGCATGTATTCCGAACATAGTCATACGTGCTTATGGAAAAGAACTTGCATGACATCTTTTGTCCTACCCTCCCGTGGCAGCGGGGTCCTTACGGAAACTAAGGGATATTAAGGCCTCCTTTTAATAGAGAACCGGAACAAAGCATTAACACATAGTGAATACATGAACTCCTCAAACTACGGTCATCATCGGTAAGTATTCCGATTAGTGTCACTTCGGGGTTAACGGATCATAACACATAATAGGTGACTATAGACTTGCAAGATAGGATCAAGAACACTCATATATTGATGAAAACATAATAGGTTCATATCTGAAATCATGGCACTCGGGCCCTAGTGACAAGCATTAAGCATAGCAAAGTCATAGCAACATCAATCTCAGAACATAGTGGATACTAGGGATCAAACCCTAACAAAACTAACTCGATTATGTGATAGATCCCATCCAACCCATCACCGTCCAGCAAGCCTACGATGGAATTACTCACGCACGGCGGTGAGCATCATGAAATTGGTGATGGAGGATGGTTGATGATGACGATGGCGACAGATTCCCCTCTTCGGAGCCCCGAACGGACTCCAGATCAGCCCTTTCGAGAGGTTTTAGGGCTTGGCGGCGCCTCTGTATCGTAAAACATGATGATTTCTTCTCTTTGATTTTTTTCTCCCCGAAACTCAATATATGGAGTTGGAGTTGGAGAGGCAACAGGGGCCCACGAGGTAGGGGGGCGCGCCCTCCCCCCACCCTCGTGGAGAGGTGGTGGGCCCCTTGGCCTTCATATTTTGCAGGTATTTTTCTTATTTTCTGAAAAATGGCTCCGTGAAGTTTCAGGTCATTCCGAGAACGTTTGCTCCTGCACATAAATAACACCATGATAATTCTGCTGAAAGCAACGTCAATCCGAGTTAGTTCCATTCAAATCATGCAAGTTAGAGTCCAAAATAAGGGCAAAAGTGTTTGGAAAAGTAGATACGTTGGAGACGTATCACCCCCCCCTCCCCTCCAGATGAACCAGCCAAGAGAAACCATGAACAAGAATAGAAGAGCTTGCCCCACCCATGAGTAAATATTCATAGCCTAAAGCGCGCCCAACTCTTCTAGTAAATCATGAATGTTCACATGGAAGGTTTTCTCTACATCATTCCACATTTGTCTAGCAACCATGTATTCAAAAAAGTGATGGTAGATAGATTCAATCTCAGAAAAAAAAAAGCACACAAGAGGTTTGGCTATTCCTCCCCTTCTCAACATGTCATGACTTTGTTTTTAGAGAAAAGCCATAGAAAACCCTGAATTCTCGGGAGTACTTTGATATGCCAAATGCCAGGAAGATATATATTGGTTGCACACCCCTAACATTAACAACTTCATATAGGGATCTAGGAGTAAACCCCTTTTCAGACCTTTTTTTGATTGGTTTCTTTATTTTGGAAAAATATTTTTTTGGAGCGGCTGGGGCTGGAAAAGTCCCCGAAAAAGGCCGTCTGTTTGGGCTCGGCCTCTCCGGCCCAGAAGCTGGTGGAGCCGCTCTTTCTTTGTTGCGGAAGCAACCAGGTGCGTGCGCAGCTCCACTGCGGGTCACGGCTTCCGCTTCGCCGCCTCCGCCCCTGGAAAGCAAATTTCTAGGGTTCCCTTCTCCTCTCACGGAAAGCAAAAATCCACGGGGGATCAGGAGCTTCTCCCCCGCCTCCTCCGGCGCCACCTCGCCAGCCTGATTTGGTAAGCCCGCTCTCGCACCCACGCCTGGATTTTACTCCCCTCCCTTGGATCTCGGCGCACGCTGTTGTCCCATTGCGCGTGCTCTGGTCTGGTGCGCAGATTATTCAAGTGTTTTGAGCAAGGGAATAGTGGGTTGATACGGATAACTTGATATGTAATGGGGGCAGTGGCGCTACTATGTTCTGTTGAACCTGTTCTTGTCGAACCTGTGGCCTCCTATAGTCCAGATGTTTCAATGAAAATCCCTTTTGTCTGAATAGATAAAAATGGGACACTGGTCAGCTGTAAGCCTGTAAAATGCTGGTTTCTTGTCTGAGGATGAAGAAAATTGCTCAGTCAGACTATACACATGTTTAGGAGTTGCTCTCTCCATAAATAAGAAGATTTGGATTTGAGATTTAGTGTTTCAGTTGGTCATTGCAAGTAGCTAGTTCCGTGGAGCAACATTTGAAGGGGAAAATAACTCACAGTTGACAGATTAGACCGTGCTAAAGATTTCTAATAGAAGATGGATGCCATATCTTTTAAGCATATGCCTTTTTTGATTGTATATGCTTCGTTTCATTTTGCGCAGAGTTCCTTTCTTGTATATAAGCTATGGTTTTAAATCTTAACAGAATGAGCAGCGCTCACACCGTCCATTGGATTTTCTTTCTTGCTGTGATCATCTATGGCTTTTTTTTTTTTTTGAGATCTGAAGTAGACAAGCCTACTCAGAAGGACTAGGATATTCAGATATCAGTAGGGATCGTAAACTAGTCGGGACATCTGCAGTCAACCGAATATCTCCTACACTCCTAGTCAGTGCAGCCAGATTGTGAGCCAGGGAGTTTCTGCTTCTCTCCGCGTATCTGACAGAGCTCTCCGAGAAGGAGGACATAGCCTGACGAATATCCATCATGGTGCCGTAGCAGGGACAGCGCGTGGGAGTCTGCGTCGACAGTTCCTTGACAGTGAACTGGCTGTCCGTCTCGATGATTACATGGCCATTTGAAATCTTGGCCAGCTCCTGGAGGCCGACAAGGACGGTTCTGGCCTCGGCCTCTTCCACGCTACTGCAGAATGGCAGTTTTTTGCAGCAAGAGAAGAGTACACAGCCCCTGAAATCACGGGCAACAGCACCAGTGGAACTTTCACCTGTTTCGGACAAATAAGCCGCATCAGCGTTGAGTTTGACAGTTCCTTGCGTTGGAGGGTTCCACTTTATGTCCTGGGCAGGTGGCAATCCCGGCGTGGTCACCTCCCTGACACAGGTGTTCTTCCCTCCCTTCCACTCAACTGAAGTTTCTGCATTTCTCAGCTCCTCCTCATACTGTGTTAGGAAATGAACAGACCGTTTGATTGTTTCCTTACCGTCCTTGCGCACACAATCTTCCCGGAGGAACCAACAGCGCCATATAAGCAACAGGATTTTAGCTCGCATGTCCTCATTTACAGAGTCCAGGAGCACTTGTAGCCAATCATCACCTGTGTGCCTGGATTTTTGTTCTGGCGGTAGATTCCAGGATTCTCTCATGGCTGACCTTAGGCCCCTACTCTTTGTGCACATGATCACTGCATGGTACTCATCCTCATTACCATTCCCACAGATGCTACAAGTGGCATCCATCACAAGAGTTCTTTTCCACTTGTTTTCCTTTGTTGCTAGAGTGTTCGTAGCCACCCTCCATCCAAAATTTCTGATCTTCCTAGGGGCTTCTATGACATTCTGGCAACTGATGTAATGATTATTTGTTTGCAGAGTAGTCCATGTCTTCAAGGGCAAGAGGACGTGCACGTCGTGGCCGGGGCCGGGGCCGTGGCAGATGTTCTGTGGCAGAATATGAAATGGATCATCATGAAACATCTGCGCCTTCTTCGCCGAGTACCACTTCTGATAGAGAGGACAATGTTGGTTTCACTCCCGAACAAGTCCATGTTGCTTGTTATGCAGGGCCTGCAGAGCCTTCATCCAGTACACTACTCAATCCTAAGATTAACCACCGTTCGGATGCAATTTTTGGCGATCAGGTTAATCTAAGGACAAAAAACTTTGTCATATTTCGTAGTTGAAGGAGCATTTTTTTTCTTCAATAGCATTGAACCTATATTCTCTATTACTGCAGGCCCTGGAGCAGTTGAAGTTGCGTCACCACAAACCCTTGAAATTTCATGAGAGGTATCGTCCTTATTTGAGGGATGCTGGATTGCTTGGTCTCTCACAAATCTGCCAGAGAATGCCTCAATTGGACAAAGCCTTGATTACTGCTCTTGTTGAGCGTTGGAGGCCAGAGACCCACAGCTTTCACTTGGCTTCTGGGGAGATGACAGTTACGCTTCAAGATGTTGCCATGTTGTTTGCTCTTCCTATTGACGGCCGACCGGTTTGTTCTAGTACTGATCATGATTATGGGCAGATGGTCCTTGATTGTCTAGGTCATGATCCAAGAGTTCAATCAATGCCTGGAAAATCCTTCTTGCATTACAAATGGCTGAAGAAGCACTTCTATGAGTTACCAGAAGGGGCGGATGATCATACGGTACAGAGGCATGTTCGAGCATACATCCTGAGCCTTTTATGTGGAGTGCTCTTTCCAGACGGGACAGGAAGGATGAGTCTGATATATCTTCCATTGATTGCTGATCTTTCTCTTGTTGGAACATACAGCTGGGGTTCCGCAGCCCTCGCATTCCTCTACCGAGCTCTTTGCTCTGCTGCCTCCTCCCACAACATGAAGAATATAGGTGGTTCATTGCTTCTCTTGCAGCTTTGGAGTTGGGAGCACTCTCATGTTGGCAGGCCATTGGCTCGATCTTCCTCAGTCGCGGAGACAGACATCCCACAGGACTTGCCCCCAATT
This sequence comes from Triticum dicoccoides, assembly GCF_002162155.2. Taxonomy (NCBI): domain Eukaryota; kingdom Viridiplantae; phylum Streptophyta; class Magnoliopsida; order Poales; family Poaceae; genus Triticum; species Triticum dicoccoides. The sequence goes on along the minus strand of NC_041384.1, from coordinate 518,062,443 downwards.
GGCTTCCGTTGGGTGGGTGCTCGCGCACAAAGTGAGAATGCTACCCGCTGTCTTAAGCAGTACAGGGATGAGCTAAATCTGCAGCGAGCAGATCAGTTGAAATGGGAACCATACATGCTCATTGAGTCCTCGAGCTTACCACCACTTTGTACAAAAGATGCTGACCTGTGGATTACTCAAGCACCATTAATAAATTTTCCTATTGTTGAGATGTATCTGCCTGAGCGAGTGATGCGGCAATTCGGGCTTCGTCAATGCATTCCGCCACCTTTTCGACCTACCCTACAGACATTACATCGTATTAGCCGACGTGGTAGAGAGCGTGAAAATTGGGAAGAGACACATCATGAGTATATTCAGGAATGGGAAGCACGGCGACAGCGCATATTTCGGGAGACTGAGCAGTTTGATTTGTCATCTTATGACGAGTATCTGCAGTGGTACTCTGGAGCTACACGGCGATATCTTGTGCCATCGACCGGTGATGATGCTGAAGCAGGACTTTTATCCCCACCCGATGATTCTTCCGATCTTCAGTACAAAGCCAAGTCTCCTATGATCCGTAAAGCGGTAAGCCTAACTTATGCATCAAATTTATATGATTTGGTTTCACAGTTGACTGAACTAATGTTTTATCTCTAGATATAATAATACGATTTGAATTGAAGCTTGTCCAAGTAGTTCATACATACTGAATCATTACTGAAGATGAATTCTTTCCTGTAGGTTGATAAGCTGCATGGTATGATGAAGAAGGCCAAGACAGCCATGGCATCCACGGCTGATACGGCCACACAAGCCTTAGTGTTTGAATTTCTGCATGGCTTTGAAGATGTCCTCAGTGATCTTGGTGAGATCAAGGAAAGGGGTGGCCCAGAGGCTCCACCTTTTGATTCAGTCACCGGCTCACATTGTGGCTCTGCTGCTCCCCATCATGAGTCTCTACTTTTGCTTGAAGCTGAACAGAACATTATATGTGACAATCAAGAGGGTGAATACCTGGAAGATGAGGACCTTCACACGGTGGAGCAGGCTACGTTGGGCTTTGAACCTATGGGTGGGGAAAACCACCGCGTCGACAGTTTGCTACTGGACGTGCACGAAAACTGTGACTCGGCTTCATTGGCCATTGAGAACTGTGAGGCAGAAGACTTTGATATTCCACAGCACACTGAGGATGTTGATCAAGCTGGACATGCTGCCGAAATGGAACATGGTGTAGAGGTGGTGGAACCCATGTCCACATGTGAGGAAAACAATGGTTTCGATGTTGCGCCCTCTCCTCCACAAGAGAGCGCCGATGTCAAACTGGAAGGTGATGATGTAGCGACGGCAGAACACGAAGACGCGGAGGAGGAAGACGACAGCGGCTGCGCCCCTTCCTCACACCCATAGTTGATCTGTCTCAAAGTCAGAGAGGAAAAGAGACATGATGCCGATTCCAGCTTCTTCATGTCCAGATATGTAGGGATTAGAATGTAGTTGATGCCGCTTTCGGGAGTCTGCCGTGATTGGTGTTTCATTTTTGCTGACATTATTGGGCTTGTTATGCAGCATGATTTGTCGCTGGGACAAATAGCTTCTTGATGTGATTCAATCCATTATTTGTTTATCACTCTACTACTCCTCTGTATAATGATCTGAGCGCTCTTATATTTCTTTACAGAGAGAGTACTTATATAGGCAAAATTGGAGATTGTTGTTTCTTTTTTTATATCGGAGATAGGTGTTGTATTTACACCTTTTTCCGCGTCCGAATATCAGCTTCAGGAGAAAATGTACCTTTTTTTTTTCTGAGCAACTTCAGGCGAAGATGTCCAGGAGTAGAAAATGTGGCCCGCCAGCAGTTGGGCTTTCACACCGCACACGCGAACGAGCCCAAGGGGGGAGACGGTCCGAGGCAGAGTCCAGTGCGATGGGCACACAGACAGTGTCCCGGTCCGGGCGCTGACTGCCGCCAGCGTCGTTATTATTCCGCGGCGCTCCTCTCCGGACCCCGTCTCCGTCTTGGCGTCGCCACGCCACCGCCACCGCCACCGCTCCTCCGCCGGCGGAGTTGCAAGTCTCCAGCCCAGCCATGGATGGGATCATGAAGGCGCTCGATCACACCGTCCGGGAGATGTAAGGCCCTACTTTTGTTTTCTCGTCTTGATTTGATGATCGTGCCTGGCGCTCTTTTCTTCTTTTCCCCGTGCGCGCTGACCTCGGGCCCGATCCCCTGTTGCGCAGAAAGCGAGAGGTCAATCTCAAGGTGCTCAAGGTGCCAGAGATCGAGCAGAAGGTCTGATCGATCGTGTTTCATTCATTCGCCCGTGTAATTCCGCCGTAGCAAGGAAGAAATGTCCATGGTGTATCTGTGCTGTTTTACCATCTTCCTGAAATTTTGTACCCGATAGGTTCTTGACGCGACCAGCGATGAGCCGTGGGGGCCTCACGGTTCAGACATGGCGGACATCGCACGGGCCACCAAGAATATGTCAGTGCAAAGCGCTCCAATTCCAATTCTCCTCACTTGATCTCTTTAAATCGAGGGTATTGAGTTTTTTTGCACATTTTGATCGAGTCGTCGCTCTGCTTTCAGCGGCGAATGCCAAATAATCATGAAGGTGCTGTGGCAACGGCTGGGCAACACCGACGCAAATTGGCGTCACCTGTATAAGGTGATGATCTCGAGCTGGAATTATCCGTTCTGGATTGTTCCTTACTGACAGGATGTTTGTTCCACTTGCACAGGCGCTGGCTGTGGCTGAGTATCTTCTGGCCAATGGCACTGAGCGCGCAGCCGAGGAAATTATCGACAACAGCTCACAGATTGCGGTATGCGCTGCTGTGGCTCGTTTCAGTGTATACTTCCTTGTGTATATACTATTATTTACCTCGCCCTGATGATGATTTTATTTGTGAAGAAACTCACGACATTCGAGTTTGTGGAGCCTGGTGGAAAAGACGTGGGGCTCAATGTGCGCAAGAAGGCCGAAGCTGTTCTGGTCATTGTGGATGACAGGGAAAAGCTTCAACAAGCCAGGGAGAAGGCTGCTTCTACGAGGGACAAGTACTGCATTGCATTCGCCGTCGACTTGTCGTGCATTATGTAAACATAACCCTTCTTGCCTTTCCCTGTGCATCTCAAATTTTGCAATTTGCATGGATCATATGTTCAGGTACTTGGGGGTGTCATCAACTGGAATGTCATCATACAAATCAAGCGCAGCATCATTTGGCAGTGGCACCTACTCCTCTGGTAGTCGCTACGGGAGCACAGCTGGTTCGAGGGAAACCGCCTCGTTCAAGGATAGACACACTGGCACAGAATTGAGCAAGAACAATAATAAGCCAAGTTACAGCAGCACTAGACAAAGGTCAAAAGAAACTACTACTAAGAGTGCAAATAGCTCTAAATTAGCAAAAGGAGGCTCCAAATCGATGTCGAATCCGCGTGCCACACCTGCTGTTCCAAGTTCACAGAAAGGAAAGAATGAGGATGATGGCGACGAGTTCAATCCACGAGGATCTTCCACATCTGGTCATTATTTCTTCCTTACCATCTCTAAAGTTTGGTTAGATTGTATGATTACCATGGTTTCCTTGTCGCTGTACCCATTGTTATACACTTTGTTTAACATGGTATGTGCCTATTATGCTGGCATCACTTATCATTCTGCTTACCGCACTACCTAGCTAAGAGCCAAAGTTCTTATTTGAATTTTCTTTTGTTTGAACTACACACCATAGTGCCGTCAGCTATTTCTTAACTTTATCAAACATACTCACCATAGCGCTTGCTTGATTATTTAGCCGAGACGCAAAGTTCTATGCATTTTCTTTTATTTGACATACTCACCGTAGTGTTGTCCTCACTTACCTTCATTTTTGGAGTGCAGCTGGAACAGCTAATGTGAGCTCCAATAATTTGGATCTCTTTGGGCCAAGATTAATGCCAAACGCTGGTAGTGCTGCTGTGCCGGAAATTGATTTGTTTGCGTTTGCAGATTTCCAGTCAGCCCCATTGGAGGCAGCAACGTCAAGTGGTTCTCACCCTCAGGTTTGTTTTCTTGACCTTCTTCAAAAGTTATCCTTACCTAGCAATATCTTTGTAGCACAAATTGTTTTTCATCTCTTACAGTTATTTGCAATAAAAATCCCACTTAAATATGATATACTTAGTTTCACAAAAATGGTGATAGGACAATGCAGTAATTCTGAAGATTCATAATCTAAGCAGGCTATTGGACTGTATAATTGACACTCACACTTCATTTTTATGATAAAACGTTTCTACAGGTTGGCCATTTTGCATACTTTCCAACTAATTATCTGCATTCAAATGCCATTGCAGGGCAACATTGATCTATTTGCTGGCAGGCCATCCTTTGGTGGCTCAGCTACTGCAGACATGGAGTTCTCAGTACGTGGTGCTCCCAATAAGCATATAGAGCAAAAAACTTCTTCCCCTGCGCAGCCCTCTGCGTCTGCTTTTGATCCCTTCAACCCATCCTTTGCCGCAATATTCCCTTCGGACACAGAGTTCTCAGTGCGTGGCACCCCAAGCAAATCCTCACAAGGAAAGCTTTCAAGTGACACAGCTTTCGATCCTTTGGCTGGAATTCCGGTGAAGCGTTTCAATGGATCAAACTCTTCTGGTGTATGGTCTTCAAGTAAAGGGTCAGCTGTTACTGAACCAACACATGGTTCTCCTGGGGCCAGCAAGAGTTCTGATTGCAGTCCTTCGGAGGAGTTGAACTGTGGCGCCTTTGCGTCGCATGAGGGATCACGCACGGCAAGTGTCACCAAATCCATGAACGAGTCACTCGCAAAGCAGAAGCAGGACTCCATGGCAGCATCAAAACCAGCTGTGAAGAAAGAGACTTTTCGGGGCAAATCTAGCATTTGGGCCGACTCTTTGAGCCGTGGGTTGATTGATTTGAATTTAGCTGCCCGTAAGTATCCTTATACTCTGCTAATGACGATTTATTTGTCCTTTTGACTTTACATACCCACGTGGCTGCCCATACCCCCGAATTTCTGCATCCCTGTTGCAAAATCATTAGCAATGCTATAACATGAGTTATGGTTGCAATTAGTACATATAAAGAACACGAGTTGTCGACTTGTGGTTCCAGTTACCCACAAACCTTGATCTTTTTTGCTTGTTGCAGAAAAGCAATGTAAGATAGTTCAAGACTGGCATCTTGCGCTAGATATCATTCCTGCATTTCTTGACTGTAGCTAAGTAGCTCATGATCGCTCTCTACTTTTGGTGATGTGCAGCAAAGATGGTTGATCCTTCAGATGCCAGGGTCGTTAGGCGGCTCAGCAACGGCTCTGAGGAGAAAGCCCCAGAAACTGTTCCATGGTACATGGAGGCAGCAACAGGCACTCCTGAGTTTCCACGCTCCACGGGAGCAGGTGGTGAAAGCCGCATTTTCTAGCAGCAGCAGCAGCAGCACTTTGGGAACTTCAGGTGATCTTATTCAGGGTTGTATATTCTCGATTACCTTGAGTGGGCATGTCTCCCCATCCGTGGTTCCTGCGATATCTGATTCTGTTCTTCTTATGCAATGATGAGTAGATGTATCGCAGAACACATGTAATCTGCGTTATAGAGATGCTACTATGATTTTGTATGCATTAAAAAGCGAATGAACTTTGTGCAGTGACTGGATAAACTAAAGTGAGGGTCAGAATCGCGCGAGGCTCGGTTTGTTGACTGCGTAGAAATTGGTTTGTCATACTCGCCGTGGCCTGGGGGTTGCTGGAGGAGCTTCTCCAAAAGCGGGTGCGCCTTCTGTCTGCTCCCTTTTCGTGAGCCGCTGGGCCTTTGCAACAAGTCTCATTGCGCTCAATGCTTTGCAACACGAGCTTTGTTGCAACCCTGAACAGCTTTTTTTATGTTGTATGCTAGTCGTCCAATTCTGCTTGATGTACCTTTGCAACAAGCCTCGTGTTGCGCTCAGTGCTTCGCAACATTAGCCTTGTTGGAGTGCCTTGAACAATTTTTTTCCGGCTTTGCTAGAACTCATCTAGCTGAGTTTTAGTTATGTCTCATTCACTTTTATAGCCATTGGATTGATACTATAAGATGCGTGTATGCTGACGTGGTTTGTAGTACCATTTCTATCTGTTTTTGTTTTCAGGTGAATGAGACCAAATTATATCTCATCTAGATGAGTCCTAGGCACTCCCATTTTTTTTTCTATGCCTGATCTGCTCGCTGAACCTTTGCAACAACTTCGTGTTGCGTTCGGCACTTTGCAACATGAGTCTTGTTGCAACCCTCGAACAACTTTTTTTCTGCACGGCAGGCGGCAGCCATTAGTAAGTCTTTGTAACAAGCGTCGTGTTGCGTTCGGCACTTTGCAATAGGAGTCTTGTTGCAATCCTCAAACAACATTTTTTTCAATGTGGCAGCCATTGGCAAGTCTTTGTAACAAGCCTCGTGTTACGCTGAGCGCTTTACAACATGATCCTTGTTGCAAATCACGCTGGGCCTTACCAACAAGCCTCATATTGTGCTCAGCGCTTTGCAACATGGACCTTGTTGCAAATTCCTTGGACGTTCCCTTTCTGTGGCCAATCTGCTTGCTGAGTCTCTTGTTATGTTCAACACTTTGCAAAATGAGCCTTGTTGCAAATCCCCATAACATTTTTTTTTGTGTTCGATCTGCTCGTCGATCCTTTGCAACAAGCCCCTTGTTGCGACCCCCAAACAATTTTTTCGGGTGTGGTCTGCTATGTAGTTTGTGTTGTACTCACGCGTCTTGCAACAAATGACATCTTGCAGACGGTTCGATCAGGAGCACATGGCGCACGGACGATGCGGTGGATAGCGTCCGGTCGAACAGTTGACTGGAAGCGTTTCTGATAAACATATATATGTTCCAGTTTTCATGACTTCCAATATTTGTCTGGTGCATCAACTCTCCTCCACAGACCCTTGCAGCAATGTGCAGGATACCATCTAGTAGTAGTAGTGTATTACACCAACCATGTCATCAATTCATCGGAGGAAAGGACCTGTAATATATCTGTGTCTTTTCGCAAAAGAAAAGAAAAAATATCTGCATGAAAAAGAATGAACAAACAATATGATATGCCACAAGCCCTTATATTTACAATGGGAGACAAACCAATGAAAACCCACCGCGACACCGACAGCACGGCACGTTCACTTCCAAAACCTTTTCCACCTCGCCTGGCCCTTGTCCTTGTCATCCGCACCGGCCTCCTCCCACGCCTTACCGTGCGCCGGCAGGTGTTCTCCCGGCGACGGCGCGTCCCCAGACCTGTTGCCCTTCTTGCCCCGCGCGAACGACCGGAACGCGAGCAGCCTCGACCTGGCGGCGGCCACGCCCGCTCGCTTGCCGCTCGTGCTCGCCGCCACGCGGTCGTCATCCGAGCCGTGCGCCGGCGGTGGCGTGGTGCAGCCGTCGTCAGGTTTGAACGCGTCTACGTCCTGCGCCGCCTGTGCTGCCGTCTCGTCGGCACGTGCGTGCAACGCGTTTCCCGGCGGCGGGGCCATGCGCTCCGGCGTCTCCGGCTGCATAGGCCTCTCGTCCCGTGTCCGGCCAGTTTCCTCGGCCTCTTGCCATGTTCCGGTCTCTCGTTCCGGCGTCTCTTCCCGAGGTCCGGTTGCGCCGCTATCGTCGTCGGGGTCGATCACTGTCACGCTGGCCGTGCCAGCCGTCGCGGATGGCGGTGGTGCAGGAACCGTAACGGCGGTGGCAGGCTGGTGCAGCTGTGACAACGTCAACGTGGGCGCTCCTTGGACATCGCCGGAGGCTTCTTGCATGCAAAACGTAGAGGGTATCAAACAGGAGAAAACCATCCAGAAGTGAATCATACAGACCCTCTGACGGTAAACACGTCAAGAGCTCGAAGCAGAACCCATTGAAGTGCTGACGGTATTACCCTCAAAAAAAAAAAGTGCTGACGGTCGACGCGAGCGAACTCATTGAAAGAAGCAATCCTCCCGTGACATCGCCATCACAGGTAAGAGATGCAGGAACGGAACGTGCGCCGATCGTTGCTTCTTGGGAACTACTGCCCCAGTATATGCAAACCGACTGACACGAAGAGCATGCCACCTGCACCATCTCTCAGAACGACCGAAGAATGGGTAGGAACTTGCTTCAAGAAAGAGAAAACTAGCTAGCTAGGGCAGATTGACGTCCACAACGGGTAACTCGAACACGACACATGTTTTGATGATGAAAATACCATAGCAGCGTGCGTTTATTACCCACTCTACATCAGCAGCATTCATGTCAAACACATCGGGGCAGAACCGGGTGAAACAAGGGCTCAGACCGCGACTACAGTTACTACTGTGCACAACAAGAACCATAGAAAATTTCCCGAAGTTTTAAAAAAACTCGTGCCGCTATTGTCTATTTCTCACCGTTTGACAGTACCGACGCAGAGTGTTTCTTCGTATGCTCGCTGCTGCCCGCAGGCACAGGTAGCCTGTTGGCCAACCTTTCGGCCTCTCGTGCCTCCATGATATCCTCCTTGCTCAGGAAGCTTGGCTGGTTTGTTGAAGACAGCAGCCTTGCCCACATCCTGTCCGTGATCTTGACCTTGTTCCGTGTTGATGTTACCCTCTGTTGTCCAGATGAAATTTCAAGTTATTCTAATTGATCAAGTAATATCCAGTGTGCATCAGAGGTGAAAAATGTTGAGAACATTATGCTCCATTCAGAATAATTCTAAGAGGTGTGGATCTCTCCAAACTTCCCATTCCTCTCGTATCCCACACACCGAGTCCACGAATATCTTAGGGAGACCAAAGATAAAGAAAAATTTCGAGTTGAACTTCAATCCAAGGTCGGCCAACTTAATACAGCAGCGTGGATGTAAAGTTGCAAACAAAGTGCACGACATTTGCGTTTTGACTGGTGCTTTCTGAGTTGCAGATTTCAGCTAAATGGAAGGCACTGCGACCAAGTTATACTCTTGTGTTTTGGACTATGCTACCACCTATGATGATTGCAGGGTTCAAGGTCACTGCCCCAGGGCAGCTCTCGCTCAAATTTTTTTCGCTCTTCTATCAATGGAATGATATGCAAGCGGAGAAAAAATCGCCATTTGCCACATCGTTTCACAATTTGTGAATGCCAGAACTAAACCGTGACAGAAACTATGACTCGCCATATGAAATATTGATGGCCCTGAAGCAAATACCCCCATTTTCCATGATGAAGCGAGAGTCCCATACTACACCATAGTCAAAAGTAACTTGATAGGGGCATATGAAAGTTATACTTACATGAAATGGTATGTATGCATGCCTGCCGTTGACCATTCCCACTGTGAAGCTATATCCTGCCATTGCACCATGAATGGCACTGTGTGCCAGCAGTGTGCAGTACACATTGTCCGAAGCATTGCTTGGAATGGCTCGGATCATGTAGGTTGGATCTGTCAGTAATAATAACCGGCTGCTGATGTCACACTCAACAAAATGATATACCACTTTACAATCTGATGTAGAGACGCAAACAAAAGATTGTTACCTATGTATTTAATGGTCATCTCCATCTTTTTGCTCTTGCAATGATCCTACAAGGAAATGACAAAGTATACATTAGAGAATTCTTAAGTGAGGTCCAAGAAAAAGCCTGCTTTGATATCACCATACTAATAATCCGTATGAAGCAAGACTGAAAGCAAAAATGACAAATATGAAGGTTCACTGTGATATTAGCTTTGCTATCGGCACCATAGTAATTCATACGACTGGGAACAACAATGATAAACATGTCGGTTCACTGAGACATTAATACCATATTAGATTGAAATAGTATGTGGATATTCAGATAAACTAATTTATCTTACTTAACTAGTGAAGTTCACACTAAACATATAACACGGCTTTTGCAAAGCGCCATAACCTCACAAAAATATTTCACGTGATTTCCCAATCCAAGGCCTGGTTCAACCCTTCCTATGGTATACATGTTCCAAAGGCAACCTCAAGTGACACATCCGTTAGTGCACGTACTAGCAGTTCTAGTGTCAACAGAAAATGTATATGCACAAAATACACGCAAAGTAGCATATCAGCAGAGGGTGAAATGGAAATGAAGTAATATCATGTAAACTCGTTTTATAAAAGAAATTATATTCACCTTAATCTTGTGAGTCAACCAGAGACCAACATCAAGAAGCAGCTTATTTCCAGATGCATCTAGCTGATCTGCTACAGGTATACTTTTGGCAATGAGATCCTGTCCTGCTCCCTCAGCCACTACAATGACCATGTGGTTGTTCTCTTTCAGCCTCCTTTCTATATACTCAAAGAGTCCACCCTCCCCCTCCAAATAAAACGGAGATTCAGGAATTAAGCAGCAGTCCTACAGAAGACAGAAAAAAATCCAGGTTATCCAGCTAATAGTAACACAAATTATGGAGAAGAAGAATGACACATCTGAACATTGGTGATGCGTCTGGTCTAACACAGTCAAAGTAAAAAGAAAAGAAAAATATAAGGCTTAAAAAAACAACTGAGTGCTGTTTGGAATAGCTCAGATATGCATAGAAGGCACTAACTCACCACATCTCTGCTTGCCAGCGTAGCATACATTGCAATAAACCCTGCATTAGCAAGGAATCATCACATTGAGGACTAAGAACCGCATAATGCAATAGCTAAAAATAAATAAATAAAGAAAAATCCATTGTGACGCACAAGGGATAAGTACTTAATGAACATTCCACTAAACATTTTTTAGTTAATTGGAGCAGATCAGCGAAAGATAAGGTAACTCCTTTTTGGCCTGCTCTTCTACCCTTGAAGGAAGAAACAGCAAGGGGGCAAGGTGGCAAATGATTCAAGAACTCAGCAGTCAGCAGCAGCAAGGACCCATATTAGGATGGGCTAGGAACTAAGAGAACTAACCACTATAGCGACCCATCAGTTTCACCAAGCCTATTCCGTTCTCAGCACTTGAAGCTTCCACATGAGCGGCATCAATGGCACGTTGGGCCTCTTCTACAGCAGTGTCAAAACCAAAGGACTTGTCTATAACCTAAGAATTAATATATTACAATAATCAGTATCAATTCACATCCCCTGCATACTGATCTCCCAAATCAACCGGTATTCAGTAAAAGCATCTTTGTTGTAGAAAAGCAAGCAGTCATATATTACCGCTATATCATTATCAATAGTCTTGGGGATACCAGCAACGGCGACTTTTAGACCACGTCTACGGATTTCCTATCAGCAATTCCAAAAGTTAGAAACTGAGTCAAGAAATGTGAACATCTCAGTCGATACTCCAATTATATTTTCACTAAAAAATATTATAATAATGTATTAATGACTTCTAAAATATGAGCCTTTGAGACGATATCTACATAAATGTGGTCGATATACTGTTGATAGTGATTACCTTGAATATCTCATATGCTCCCTTCTGAGTTCCATCTCCTCCAATAATGTAAACCTAGATAAGGTACACATGCAGAACTTGCTCAACTTTGAAATAAGGTAGATCGTATAAACAACGCTTACAACAGACACATACCTGATTAATTCCACGATCTTGAATGTTGTCGACAATCTTATGGGTATCATGACCACCACGTGAACTTCCAAGAACTGTACCACCCCTTTTGTGGATATCATTGACACTTTTTGGTGTCATGGGAAGATAATTGCTCGAATAGAAGCCTTTGTATCCATTCTACAAAATTGCTTACGACATAAGTAATAGAAAATGAACCATGCTTTCGAAGTTAAAGAACCATGCATAGATATAGATTTAATAGCTACAGTTTAGAAATTGCTTTACACCACTGCACTACAATGCTTCCTTCGAAATAGGCTTTCGCCCCACTTTATAAATAAAGCAACGAACCAGAGTACATGGCCGAACGATACAATATTGTGGGGAGGCCCCCTTACACTGCACTACAATGCTTACTCACTGTCATGGCAAAAACACTAGGTGGCACAAAGTTCCCATGTAATCGAACAAATTCTAGACTCATGTGACATAATGAAGTTCATGGACTTCAGAACATGCAGTTATTATAAGTGTAGTACAGTGGAAATAATTTCCTAACTAAATCTGAAGTAAAATGACAGGGGTTTTGCTCCTTCCGCACTGGCATGAAATGCAAATGCAAATGTCTATTAATTCCTGGGAAATGTTTAACAGGCCAAGGATCAAGGAACATGTGGTCTTCTTTTCCAAACAAAGATACGACATGGACCAGTCGTCTGGGATAGCAACAATACAAACCTGTATTCCGAAGACATCGTTGACATTGTACATGTGGGATAAGCCACACACCAACTCTCTAATGACAGTATTGAGCCCAGGGCAAAGGCCACCACACGTCACAATGCATGCTTTCACATCTTCTGGCTCGAAGTAGACCTGATAAGGCTCGAAATTTATACCAGATATATGTAGACAATGCATTGCCCTTAAATGATATAGGCGCATATTTAAGGCATCATACCCTCTGGCGAGGCCCGGCACGACGGAAGTGAACTCCACGTGGACTGTTCTTCTGAACAACCACCTGTTGTGGCACAAATAACATGTCATTTCACCAATTACCACCTTAAACAATTATTATCGTATGAAAAATCTGCTTTAACTTTTTTTTTACCTTTTCAGGTACGGTATCATCTGCATTGACAAAATATTGCCTGGTAAATATGTGAAGAGAGCGTTTATTTAGCTTATCAGATATGTAATGAGCACAAGAGATTTTGCGCAGGTGACAACAACAGCAAACTGATGGTAAATCCTTACTTGACAGTTGAATAGGCAGGGTGATCTTGCAATGGGTTAGGAAAAGTCTGTCAGGAAGGACAAAAAAGGAAACCGTCAGCTTAATTCTCATGATGTCACCTTGAAATCGATTCACTTCATTTTAACATGTTATTGAAGCCAAAAATAAATAATGAATTGCTATGTACCCTGCATTCCATGAATGCATACGCAGGTGGTCTACAGGAGCAAGGGAAAGGCAATCGAATATTTGTAAAGTGAAGCCACACTCCATTCAGCCCGGATCGGATCAAAACTCAGATCCAGGCATCCACAAGTATGAAACAGCAAATCTAACAAGCGTCGCCTATGAACAAAGACGTCGGGAAACAAGATATCAACAAAACAGCGTCGATTTAGGCAGGAATCTACAATCTCCAAGTGTTCTACTACTATGTTATCGGATCATATATCCAGCTAATGGGGTCACTCGCCAAATATCATCAGATCAGCACTATGTAAGTGTCCCAAAACGGATCTCACGCACAACCAATCTACAAACTGCCACCCAAAAACTTGGAAAATGTAAGGGGGCGCCTAAATTATCAAATGCTGCGTAATCAGTGACGGCGAAGCTCGCCACAAATGGCAGAACCAAAGCAAAGCATAAGAGATATACGCGCATCCAGAAGCAAAATCACGTCCTCTCCCTGACAAGCAACAACGCAGTTCTAGAAAAGCTCCACCGCGGTAGCGGGGCCACCGAATCCGGCAGCGGAGCAAAGCGGGAGCAGGGGAGGGGAGGGGGAGTGGGTGGCGGCGCTCACGGGGAGTTCGGGGAGGTAATCGGTGAGGTGCTGGACGTCGTCGAGGACGTAGCCGTAGTCGCCCTCGTCGAGCTTGGCGAAGGCGGCGTCGTCGTCGCGGAGGCTGGTGGCGGAGGCGTTGCGCAGGGCGCGGAGGTTGGGGTAGGAGTCGCGGGAGATCCGCACGCACGTGGCCGAGAACGGGAGCGCCTTCTGGGCCGGCTGCAAGTGCCGGTACCGCGGCGGCTCCGGCGAGTCGTGGTCCGCCTCCACCGCCACGCCCAGCCCCTCCTCCACCTCCTCCTCCTCCTCCTCCTCCTTGGGGAGAATGATGTGGGACGCCATCGGAGAGCTCCCGGCGCTGGAAAGCTGACGGAGTCGGTGGGTGGACCGGTCTCGCTCGCGCGTTTAAGAAAACCGTTTCCTCTCGCCGGAAAGGCAGAAGCCGACGGGCGAGCTGGTCGGATGGAGGTTTAAAATATTCGGCAAGCGGCGAAGCGTGGAGAAGGGGAAAGAGGGAGAAGGAGGAGAAGGCTCGGGACTTTTCGGTGTGATGCTTTTTCTGCTGGGAATTCGTGGTGATGAAACGGAGATGGAAATGGTTTATGCGTCAATTATTTAAGGTGAGTGAATGGAATCGTGTCTTGTTTCTCAGGTAGACAGACGGCTGTGGCTGCATTGGTTGATCATAGTGGGAATAATAAATATTATACTACTTCCCTCGGGTTTTTAAATATAAATCTTTGTAGAGATTTTTTTTATTCATATAACGTGATGTTTTGGTAGGCTTTTCGCGGTGTGATTTTGTGTTGTCTGCTGATCAACTCATACTTATGTGGAAAAAAAATTAATGATGGCTGCAAGTACTATATTGATGCTAAAGTATCACATGTTGAGCCTTCTTTTTTCTAGGTGATAAGAGGGTGTCTGGGATTGATATGATTTTATATGCCGGTTGCTTCCGATTGATTTGGAAAAATCTTTACCCAATTAAAATCATGAATCAAATTCAATTGAATTTCTCAATGCAAAGCAATGAGAGAGCTCCAAAATTAGAGAGCATAGTGAATTAAAAGAATTATGTGAGAGATTATTGATCTGGTCAAAATTGGTGACCCAATTCCAAATTGATGACCTTAATTGAATGAGATGCCTTCATTTCTAGGGAGCTTAGTGATATAGTATATAATCGGGATAATGCCTGGCATCTACTCCTACTTATTAAAGTTTCTTTTTAATTGCTTTTTGGATTAAATGGGGAAGATACGTGACACAATCATATCTTTGCAGAGCATCTCCAAAGGCAAATGCCTAATTTAAGCCCCATCAAGCTTCAAGCCCCATTTATCTGTCACTACAACGGCATCCTCATTTCGTGCCTCTTCATTTGTCTGCTCCCATTTCCTCTATTTTCATTTATTCGCGTTATTTTCTTAAGAGAAAAGCATATTGTTTGTTTCTCAATTTTTGGCGGAGTCTAGTTTTTTTTTCCCGAAACAGACGGAGTCTAGATTTGATATCTTAACTTTGCAAGCGGGCAAATTGCATCGTCGACTACTGAAATCAGACAAGATATGTCAGTGGTCACAGTTTTGACCAGTTTTGGTGTTCTCTCACCCCAGTTTTGACCGTGCCGACTCAAATTCACGTACTTTTTCCAAGTCCGCGTAATGTTTTGAAAAAGTATGCGGATTTAAAACAAGTATGTGTGTTTCAAAAACAATTCATGGATTTGGAAAAAGTACTCGGATTTGAAAAGGTTACAACTTAGAAAAAAAATAAGTGGATTTGAAAAAAGTACGCAAATTTTTGAAAAGTTTACGAATTTGAGAAAAAGTACGTATTTTTTTTTAAATACATGAACTTGAAAAACCTACGCAGATTTGAAAAGAGTATGTGAATTTTAAAAGGTTCATGGGTTTGAAAAATTATGCGAATTTTAGTCAGCATAGGTCTAAACCGGGGTGAGTCAGCACCAAAACCGAGACCAAGGACGAACCTTGTCCATTTTTAGTAATTGGGGGTGTAAGTTGTCCGGTTTCGGAGCTGAGAGACCGAATCTAGACCCCGTCAAAAGTTGAGGGACAAAAAGTATACTTCCCTTTAAAATGATATTTTCATCATATTCACTACACATTCAACAATAAATATTGCACACAACAGTTCAACAATTAAATAACTAACAAGTCAAACAACCCAACAACAAATGTGATCGGCGACAGCTAATTCAATAATTCATACATAGCTGATAAAACAAATGAATCAAGGATTTCTTTCTTGCACACATTGATGTCTTTGCGCATGATGGTGATCCACGACATCATTATCCATGAGGCTAGTATCAGCCAACATGTCCTCGACTCCTCAGTGATCCATGCGATCCTCACCTTCTTTCTCTCTTTCAAACTCAATGTTGTCCCTCGCCTTCATCTTCTCAAGCTTCATATGCTCTCATGCCTTCAACATCTCCATCTACATCCTCTCCATGTTAAGTATCAACCTTGACCCACCTTGTTTTTCTCGAAGTCCATCCTCTTCCTTTAGACATACAAGTAGAGTTGTACCTTTCCTTTTTCTTCTCCTCCCTAATGTCCCTTTTTTCAATTCCACGTTTTTGTTGAAAAGGAGCTCTGCCCTCGAGGACAACATTTAGCTGGTTGTTTCATTACATGTAGCTCTATCTATCTCCCACTTCTTCCCCCTCACCATCCTACTTCAATTCCATGTTTTTGTTGGGAATATATGCTAAAGGTTAAGAAAAAACAGCACCACTGCTAAACTTGGCATCCAATCTAAGCTAATCAAATTGTTATTTTACATGTTTTATCATTTATTAAATAACCATAATTTAATATCATAGCACCTATGTGATGCTAAGGGACATGACAAAAAATAACTAGAAGAGGGGATGGAGAGAGAAGCCTGATGTGTTTACTTAAGCAGCTGTGTGCCTTCCAAAAGAATAAATTCAAACTGTTCATAAAACATTTCAAGAAAGAAATGAAGCAAATCGTTATAGTAGGATTGCAAAGATACTCTGTTGGGGAACGTAGTAATAATTCAAAATTTCCTACGTGTCACCAAGATCAATCTAGGAGATGCTAGCAATGAGAGAGAAGGAGTGCATCTTCATACCCTTGAAGATCGCTAAGCGGAAGCGTTACAAGAACGCGGTTGATGGAGTTGTACTCGCAGCGATTCAAATCACGGAAGATCCGATCCAAGCGTCGAACGGACGACGCCTCCGCGTTCAACACACGTAAAGCCCGGGGACGTCTCCTCCTTCTTGATCCAGCAAGGGGAGAGGAGAAGTCGAGGGAGAACTCCGGCAGCACGATGGCGTGGTGGCGGTGGAGCTCGTGGTTCTCCGGCAGGGCTTCGCTAAGCACTACGGAGGAGGAGGAGGAGGAGGAGGAGGAGGAGGAGGGGAGGGTTGCGCCAGGGAAAGGGGTGCGGCTGTCCTCCCCCCCCCACTATTTATAGGGGGAAGGGAAGAGGGGGCTGGCCCCCTAGATACATCCAGAGGGTAGCGGCGGCCAGGGGGAGACTTGCCCCCCAAGCAAGGTGGGAGGCGCCCCCTCCCCCTAGGGTTTACAACCCTAGGCGCCTTCGGCCCTTGGGGGCGCACCAGCCCACTGGGGGTTGGTTCCCTCCCATATTCAGCCCATTAAGTCCCCCGGGGCAGGTGGCCCCGCCCGGTGGACCCCCGGACACCTTTCGGTGTCCCGGTACAATACCGATAACCCCGTAAACTATTCCGGCGACTGAAACTGGACTTCCCATATATAAATCTTCACCTCCGGACCATTCCGGAACTCGTCGTGACTTCCGGAATCTCATCCGGGACTCTGAACAACCTTCAGTAACCACATACAATTTCCCATAACAACTCTAGCGTCACCGAACCTTAAGTGCGTAGACCCTACGGGTTCGGGAACCATGCATACATGACCGAGACATCTCTCCGGCAATAAACGATAGCGGGATCTGGATACCCATGTTGGCTCCCACATGTTCCACGATGATCTCATTGGATGAACCACGATGTTGAAGGAAATATGCCCTAGAGGCAATAATAAAGTTGTTGTTTATATTTCCTTATATCATGATAAATGTTGATTATTCATGCTAGAATTGTATTAACCAGAAACTTAGTACATGTGTGAATACATAGACAAACAAAGTGTCACTAGTATGCCTCTACTTGACTAGCTCGTTAATCAAATATGGTTAAGTTTCCTAACCACAGACATGAGTTGTCATTTGATAAACGGGATCACATCATTAGAGAATGATGTGATTGACATGACCCATCCGTTAGCTTAGCACTATGATCATTTAGTTTATTGCTATTGCTTTCTCCATAACTTATACATGTTCCTATGACTATGAGATTATGCAACTCCCGAATACCGAAGGAACACTTAGTGTGCTATCAAACGTCACAACATAACTGGGTGATTATAAAGATGCTCTACAGGTGTCTCCGATGGTGCTTGTTGAGTTGGCATAGATCGAGATTAGGATTTGTCACTCCGATTGTCGGAGAGGTATCTCTGAGCCCTCTCGATAATGCACATCACTATAAGCCTTGCAAGCAATGTGACTAATGAGTTAGTTGCGGGATGTTGCATTACGGAATGAGTAAAGAGACTTGCCGATAATGAGATTGAACTAGGTATGATGATACCGATGATCGAATCTCGGGCAAGTAACATACCGATGACAAAGGGAACAACTTATGTCGTTATGCGGTTTGACCGATAAAGATCTTCGTAGAATATGTAGGAATCAAAATGAGCATCCAGGTTCCGCTATTGGTTATTGACCGTAGATGAGTCTCGGTCATGTCTACATAGTTCTCGAACCCGTAGGGTCCGCACGCTTAACGTTCGATGACGATCGGTATTATGAGTTTATGAGTTTTGATGTACCGAAGGTAGTTCGGAGTCCCGGATGAGATCATATACATGACAAGGAGTCTCGAAATGGTCGAGACATGAAGATTGATATATTGGATGACTATATTCGGACACCGAAATGGTTCCGAGGTGTATCGAGTATTTACCGGAGTACCGGGGGGTTACCAGAACCCCCCGGGGAGTTAATGGGCCTTAATGGGCCATGGTGGGAGAGAGGAGGAGGCGGCCAAGTGGGAGGCGGGCGCCCCCCAAGCCCAATCCGAATTGTGAGGGGGGCCGACCCCCCTTTCCTTCCCTCCCTCTCCCTCTTCCTTCTTCTCCTACTCCAACTAGGGAAGGGGGGAAACCTACTCCTACGAGGAGTAGGAACCCCCCCTTAGGGCGCGCCATAAGAGGCCAGCTCTCAACTCCTCCACTCCTTTATATACGGGGGAGGGGGGCACCCCATAGACACACAAGTTGATTTCTTAGCCGTGTGTGGTGCCCCCCTCCACAGATTTCCACCTCGGTCATATTGTCGTAGTGCTTAGGCGAAGCCCTGCGTCGGTAACTTCATCATCACCGTCATCACGTCGTCGTGCTGAGAAACTCTCCCTCGACCTCAGCTGGATCTAGAGTTTGGAGGACGTCACTGAGCTGAACGTGTGTAGATCACGGAGGTGTCGTGCGTTCGGTACTTGATCGGTTGGATCGCGAAGACGTTCGACTACATCAACCGCGTTACTAAACGCTTCCGCTTTCGGTCTACGAGGGTACGTAGACACACTCTCTCCCTCTCGTTGCTATGCATCTCCTAGATAGATCTTGCGTGATCGTAGGAATTTTTTTGAAATACTGCGTTCCCCGATAGTGGCATTCGAGCCAGGTGTACGCGTAGATGTTATATGCACGAGTAGAACACAAAGGAGTTGTGGGTGTGGGTATATACATATTGCTTGTCGTCACTAGTTGTTTCTTGATTCGGCGGTATTGTTGGATGAAGCGGCCCGGACCGACATTACATGACCGCGTTCATGAGACTGGTTCTACCGACATGCTTTGCACATAGGTGGCTGGCGGATGTCAGTTTCTCCAACTTTAGTTGAATCGGATTCAATGAACAGGGTTCTTTCTGAAGATCAAAAAGCAATCACTATACCGTGTTGTGGTTTGTGATGCGTAGGTAAGAACAGTTCTTGCTAAGCCCGTAGTAGCCACGTAAAACTTGCAACAACAAAGTGGAGGACATCTAACTTGTTTTTGCAGGGCATGTTGTGATGTGATATGATCAAGACGTGATTATATAAATTGTTGTATGAGATGATCATATTTTGTAACACAGTTATCGGCAACTGGCAGGAGCCATATGGTTGTCGCTTTATTATATGAAATGCAATCACCATGTAGTTGGCGAGACGACAATGATGCTACGATGGAGATCAAGGTGTCAAGCCGGTAACGATGGTGATCATGACGATACTTTGGAGATGGAGATCAAAGGCACAAGATGATGATGGCCATATCATATCATTTATATTGATTGCATGTGATGTTTATCCTTTATGCATCTTATTTTGCTTAGTACGTCGGTAGCATTATAAGATAATCTCTCACTAAATTTCAAGGTATAAGTGTTCTCCCTAAGTATGCACCGTTGCTACTGTTAGTCGTACCGAGACACCACGTGATGATCGGGTGTGATAAGCTCTACATTCACATACAACAGGTGCAAGCCAGTTTTGCACAAGCAGAATACTCGGGTTAAACTTGACGAGCCTAGCATATGAAGATATGGCCTCGGAACACTGAGACCGAAAGGTCGAGCGTGAATCATATAGTAGATATGATCAACATAGTGATGTTCACCATTGAAAACTACTCCATCTCACATGATGATCGGACATGGTTTAGTTGATATGGATCACGTGACCACTTAGATGATTAGAAGGATGTCTATCTAATTGGGAGTTCTTAAGTAATATGATTAATTGAACTTTAATTTATCATGAACTTAGTACCTGATAGTATTTTTGCATGTCTATGTTGTTGTAGATAAATGGCCCGTGTTGTTGTTCCATTGAATTTTAATGCGTTCCTAGAGAAAGCTAAGTTGAAAGATGATGGTAGCAACTACACGCTGGGTCCATAACTTGAGAATTATCCTCATTGCTGCACAGAAGAATTACGTCCTGGAAGCACCGCTAGGTGCCAAACCCGCTGCAGGAGAAACTCCAGATGTTATGAACACTTGGCAGAGCAAAGCTGATGACTACTCGATAGTTCAGTGTGCCATGCTTTACGGCTTAGAACCGGGACTTCAACGACATTTTGAATTTCATGGAGCATATGAGATGTTCCAGGAGTTGAAGTTAATATTTCAAGCAAATGCCCGGATTGAGAGATATGAAGTCTCCAATAAGTTCTACAGCTTTAAGATGGAGGAGAATAGTTCTGTCAGTGAACACATACTCAGAATGTCTAGGTACCACAATCACTTGACTCGGCTGGGAGTTAATCTTCCAGTTGATAGCGTCATTGACGGAGTTCTTCAATCACTGCCACCAAGCTACAAAAGCTTCGTGATGAACTATAATATGCAAGGGATGGATAAGACAATTCCCGAGCTCTTCGCGATGCTAAAAGCTACAGAGGTAGAAATCAAGAAGGAGCATCAAGTGTTGATGGTCAATAAGACCACCAGTTTCGAGAAGAATGGCCAAGGGAAGAAGGGGGACTTCAAGAAGAATGACAAGCAAGTTGCTGCTCAAGTGAAGAAACCCAAGTCTGGACCTAAGCCTAAGACCGAGTGCATTTACTGCAAAGGGCCTGGTCACTGGAACGGAACTGCCCCAAGTATTTGGTGGATAAGAAGGATGGCAAAGTGAAAGGCATATTTGATATACATGTTATTGATGTGTACCTTAATAATGCTCGTAGTAGCGCCTGGGTATTTGATATTGGTTCTGTTGCTAATGTTTACAACTCGAAACAGGGGCTGCGGATTAAGTGAAGATTGGCTAAGGACGAGGTGATGATGCGCGTGGGAAATGGTTCCAAAGTCGATGTGATCGCCGTCGGCACGCTACCTCTACATCTACCTTCGGGATTAGTTTTAGACCTGAATAATTGTTATTTGGTGCCAGTGTTAAGCATGAACATTATATCTGAATCTTGTTTGATGCGAGACGGTTATTCATTTAAATAAGAGAATAATGGTAATTCTATTTATATGAGTAATATCTTTTATGGTCATGCACCCTTGATGAGTGGTCTATTTTTACTAAATCTTGATAGTAGTGATACACATATTCATAGTATCGAAGCCAAAAGATATAAGTTTAATAATGACAGTGCAGCTTATTTGTGGCACTGCCGTTTAGGTCATATTGTTGTAAAGCGCATGAAGAAACTCCATGCTGATGGGCTTTTGGAATCACTTGATTACGAATCACTTGATGCTTGCAAACCATGCCTCATGGGCAAGATGACTAAAACTCCGTTCTCCAAAACAATGGAACGAGCCACAGACTTATTGGAAATAATACATACTGATGTATGCGGTCCGATGAGTGTTGATGCTCGTGGCGGGTATCGTTATTTTCTGACCTTCACTGATGATTTGAGCAGATATGGGTATATCTACTTGATGAAACATAAATCTGAAACATTTGAAAAGTTCAAAGAATTTCAGAGTGAAGTGGAAAATCCTCGTAACAAGAAAATTAAGTTTCTACGATCTGATCGTGGAGGTGAATATTTGAGTTATGAGTTTGGTCTTCATTTGAAACAATGCGGAATAGTTTCGCAACTCACGCCACCTGGAACACCACAACGTAATGGTGTGTCCGAACATTGTAACCGCACTTTTATTAGATATGGTGCAATCTATGATGTCTCTTAGTGATTTACCACTATCATTTTGGGGTTATGCTTTAGAGATGGCTGCATTCACATTAAATAGGGCACCATCGAAATCCGTTGAGACGACACCATATGAACTATGGTTTGGCAAGAAACCCAAGTTTGGGGATGCGATGCTTATGTGAAAAAGCTTCAACCTGATAAGCTCAAACCCAAATCGGAGAAATGTGTCTTCATAGGATACTCAAAGGAGACTGTTGGGTACACCTTCTATCACAGATCCAAAGGCAAGATATTCGTCGCTAAGAATAGATCCTTTCTAGAGAAGGAGTTTCTCTCGAAAGAAGTGAGTGGGAGGAAAGTAGAACTTGATGAGGTAATTGTACCTGCCCCCTTATTGGAAAGTAGTTCATCACAGAAATCAGTTCCAGCGATTCCTACACCAATTAGTGAGGAAGCTAATGATGATGATCATGAAACTTCAGATCAAGTTACTACCGAACCTAGTAGGTCAATCAGAGTAAGATCCGCACCAGAGTGGTACGGTAATCCTGTTCTGCAAGTCATGTTACTTGACCATGACGAACCTACGAACTATGAGGAAGCGATGATGAGCCCGGATTCCGCAAAATGGCTTGAGGCCATGAAATCTGAGATGGGATCCATGTATGAGAACAAAGTGTGGACTTTGGTTGACTTGCCCGATGATCGGCAAGCCATAGAGAATAAATGGGTCTTCAATAAGAAGACTAACACTGACGGTAACATTACTGTCTATAAATCTCGACTTGTTGCGAAAGGTTTTCGACAAGTTCAAGGAGTTGACTACGATGAGACCTTCTCACCCGTAGCGATGATTAAATCCGTCGGAATCATGTTAGCAATTGACACATTTTATGATTATGAAATTTGGCAAATGGATGTCAAAACTTCGTTCCTTAATGGATATCTTAAAGAAGAGTTGTATATGATGCAACCAGAAGGTTTTGTCGATCCAAAAGGTGCTAACAAAGTGTGCAAGCTCCAGTGATCCATTTATGGACTGGTGCAAGCCTCTTGGAGTTGGAATATACGCTTTGATAGTGTGATCAAAGCATATGGTTTTATACAGACTTTTGGAGAAGCCTGTATTTACAAGAAAGTGAGTGGGAGCTCTGTAGCATTCCTAATATTATATGTGGATGACATATTGTTGATTGGAAATGATACTAAATTTTTGAATAGCATAAAAGGATACTTGAATAATAATTTTTCAATGAAAGACCTCGGTGAAGCTGCTTATATATTGGGCATCAAGATCTATAGAGATAGATCAAGACGCTTAATTGGACTTTCACAAAGCACATACCTTGATAAAGTTTTGAAGAAGTTCAAAATGGATCAAGCAAATAAAGGGTTCTTGCCTGTGTTACAAGGTGTGAAGTTGAGTCAGACCCAATGCCCGGCCGCTGTAGAAGATAGAGAGAAAATGAAAGTCATTCCCTATGCTTCAGCCATAGGTTCTATCATGTATGCAATGCTGTGTACCAGACCTGATGTGTGCCTTGCTATTAGTTTAGCAGGGAGGTACCAAAGTAATCCAGGGGTGGATCACTAGACAGCGGTCAAGAACATCCTGAAATACCTGAAAAGGACTAAGGATATGTTTCTCGTTTATGGAGGTGACAAAGATCTCGTCGTAAATGGTTACGTCGATACAAGCTTTGACACTGATCCGGATGACTCTAAGTCACAAACTGGATACGTATTTTTATTGAATGGTGGAGTTGTCAGTTGGTGCAGTTCTAAGCAAAGCGTCGTGGCGGGATCTACGTGTGAAGCGGAATACATAGCTGATTCCGAAGCAGCAAATGAAGGATTCTGGATGAAGGAGTTCATATCCGATCTAGGTGTCATACCTAGTGCATCGGGTCCAATGAAAATCTTTTGTGACAATACTGGTGCAATTGCCTTGGCAAAGGAATCCAGATTTCACAAGAGAACCAAGCACATCAAGAGACGCTTCAATTCCATTCGCGATCAAGTCAAGGAGGGAGACATAGAGATTTGCAAGATACATACAGATCTGAATATCGCAGACCCGTTGACTAAGCCTCTCTCACGAGCAAAACATGATCAACACCAAGACTCCATGGGTGTTAGAATCATTACAATGTAATCTAGATTATTGACTCTAGTGCAAGTGGGAGACTCAAGGAAATATGCCCTAGAGGCAATAATAAAGTTGTTTTTTATATTTCCTTATATCATGATAAATGTTTATTATTCATGCTAGAATTGTATTAACCAGAAACTTAGTACATGTGTGAATACATAGACAAACAAAGTGTCACTAGTATGCCTCTACTTGACTAGCTCGTTAATCAAAGATGGTTAAGTTTCCTAACCATAGACATGAGTTGTCATTTGATAAACGGGATCACATCATTAGAGAATGATGTGATTGACATGACCCATCCGTTAGCTTAGCATTATGATCGTTTAGTTTATTGCTATTGCTTTCTCCATAACTTATACATGTTCCTATGACTATGATATTATGCAACTCCCGAATACCGGAGGAACACTTAGTGCGCTATCAAATGTCACAACGTAACTGTGTGATTATAAAGATGCTCTACAAGTGTCTCCGATGGTGTTTGTTGAGTTGTCATAGATCGAGATTAGGATTTGTCACTTCGATTGTCGGAGAGGTATCTCTGGGCCCTCTCAGTAATGCACATCAGTATAAGCCTTGCATGCAATGTGACTAATGAGTTATTTGCGGGATGTTGCATTATGGAATGAGTAAAGAGACTTGCCGGTAACGAGATCGAACTAGGTATGATGATACCAACGATCGAATCTCGGGCAAGTAACATACCGACGACAAAGGGAACAACGTATGTCGTTATGCGATTTGACCGATAAAGATCTTTGTAGAATATGGAGGAATCAATATGAGCATCCAGGTTCCGCTATTTTTATTGACCAGAGATGAGTCTCGGTCATGTCTACATAGTTCTCGAACCCGTAGGGTCCGCACGCTTAACGTTTGATGACGATCGATATTATGAGTTTATGAGTTTTGATGTACTAAAGAAATTTTGGAGTCCCGGATGAGATCATGGACATGACGATGAGTCTCGAAATGGTCGAGACATGAAGATTGACATATTGGATGACTATATTCGGACACCGGAATGGTTCCGAGGTGTATCAAGTACATACCGGAGTACCGTGGGGTTACCGGGTCCCCCCGGGGATGGGCCTTATTGGGCTATGGTGGGAGAGAGGAGGAGGTGCTAAGGCATATCTCTCTCGATGTAGCTTTGGTGATTGATGACAACATGTTTGCAGACTAACCGTGTGCTTTGAGCATTCCAGAGATTCATCCTTTGGCACGAGACGATTTCTTTCCCCTCAGAGTGTTTTTCAAGATGGTGTAGCTCTTTCGTTTCTTGTTTGGTGGACTAGTTTCGTAGGAGTCACCGTACTATCAAGAGGGGGTCCGCTTTGGTAAGGCTAGGGTGGAATCATCACGTACACTTCCATTTCACACCCTCTGGGCCTTCCCGCGTCGTTGGAGGTTTGATTCCCTGCTGAATGGGCAGTCTTTGGCACCAGCGGTAGTACCGCGGTGCCTAGCGGTAGTACCGCTTGAGGGTCCTCAGCGGCAGTACCGCTGCGGTACCGGGCCACTACAGCCTCGACTCGGGGGGGGGGGCATCTCGTGTCGGGTTGAGCGGCACTTGCAGCGGTAGTAGGTGTGGTAGTACCGCTCGAGAATGGTAGTACCGCCCTACCACCGCGGCAGTACCGTGCTGGGCTTGGTCCCTCCTCTATCTTCAAGCCCTCCCCGGCTGGGCGGTAGTACCGCTGGGTCTAGCGGTAGTACCGCCCTCTGCGGGGCTATTTTGGGAGCAACGGTTGGATGGGGTCCTTTAGTATAAAATGGGGTCCCCTTCTTCCTCGTTGACTCACCTCTTACCCCAAAAGCTCCATTAATGCCCCAAGCTCTATTTTCACCCGATCTCTCTCCCTAGCCAATCAAACTTGTTGATTTGCTCAAATTGGTTGAGAAGGCCCCGATCTACACTTCCACCAAGAGAACTTTGATCCCCCAACAATCCCTAGCGGATCTTGTTAGTCTTGGGTGTTTGAGCACCCTAGACGGTTGAGGTCACCACGGAGCCATAGTCCATTGTGGTGAAGCTTCGTGGTGTTGTTGGGAGCCTCCGATTAAGTTGTGGAGATTGCCCCAACCTTGTTTGTAAAGGTCCGATTGCCGCCTCCAAGGGCACCAATAGTGGAATCATGGCATCTCACATTGTGTGAGGGCGTGAGGAGAATACGGTGGCCCTAGTGGCTTCTTGGGGAGAATTGTGCCTCCACACCGCTCTAATGGAGATGTACTTCCCCTCAAAAGGAAGGAACTTCGGTAACACATCCTTGTCTTCACCGGGTCCACTCTTGGTTATCTCTTACCTTTACTTGTGCAAGCCTTTTAGTGTTACTTCCCTTGCTTGCTTGTGTGCTCGTTGTTGTTGCATCATATAGGTTGCTCACCTAGTTGCACATCTATACAACCTACTTTGATGCAAAGTTTAATTTGGTAAAGAAAAGCAAAAAAATGTTAGTTGCCTATTCACCCCCCCTCTAGTCAACCATATCGATCCTTTCAGCGGCCAAGTGGGAGGCGCGCACCCCCCATGCCCAATCCGAATTGGGAGGGGGGCCACCCCCTTTCCTTCCCTCCCTCTCAGGGAGCGCCATAGGAGGCCGGACCTCCCCTCCTTCACTCCTTTATATACGGGGAAGGGGGGCACCCCATAGACACACAAGTCGATTTCTTAGCCGTGTGCAGTGCCCCCCTCCAGAGATTTCCACCTCGGTCATATTGTCGTAGTGCTTAGGCGAAGCCCTGCGTCGGTAACTTCATCATCACCGTCATCACACCGTCGTGCTGACGAAACTATCCCTCGGCCTCAGCTGGATCTAGAGTTCAAGGGACGTCACCGAGCTGAACGTGTGTAGATCACGGAGGTGTCGTGCATTCGGTGCTTGATCGGTTGGATCGCAAAGACGTTCGACTACATCAACCACGTTACTAAACGCTTCCGCTTTCGGTCTACGAGGGTACGTAGACACACTCTCCCCTCTCATTGCTATGCATCTCCTAGATAGATCTTGCGTGATCGTAGGAATTTTTTTGAAATACTGTGTTCCCCAACAGATGTCGGGGATTCAATCAATCCAGTATACAATTCTCTTTGTCCATCGGTATGTTACTTGCCCGAGATTCGATCGTCGGTATCCCCATACCTCGTTCAATCTCGTTACCGGCAAGTCTCTTTCTCGTTCTGTAATGCATGATCTCGTGGCTAACTCCTTGGTCACATTGAGCTCGTTATGATGATGCATTACCGAGTGGGCCCAGAGACACCTCTTCGTCATACGGAGTGACAAATCCCAGTCTCGATTCGTGCCAACCCAACAGACACTTTCGGAGATACCTATAGTGCACCTTTATAGTCACCCAGTTACGTTGTGACATTTGATACACCCAAAGCACTCCTACGGTATCCGGGAGTTGCACAATCTCATGGTCTAAGGAAACAATACTTGACGTTAGGAAAGCTCTAGCAAACGAACTACACGATCTTGTTCTATGCTTAGGATTGGGTCTTGTCCATCACATCATTCTCCTAATGATGTGATCACATTATCAACGACATCCAATGTCCATGGTTAGAAAACCACAACCATCTATTGATCAACGAGCTAGTCAACTAGAGGCTCACTAGGGACATGTTGTGATCTATGCATTCACACATGTATTATGGTTTTCGGTTAATACAATTATAGCATGAACAATAGATAATTATCATGAACAAGGAAATATAATAATAACCATTTTATTATTGCCTCTAGGGCATATTTCCAACAGTCTCCCACTTGCACTAGAGTCAATAATCTAGTTACATTGTGATGAATCGAACACCCATAGAGTTCTGGTGTTGATCATGTTTTGCTCGTGGAACAGGTTTAGTCAACGGATCTGTGACATTTAGATCCGTGTGCACCTTACAAATATCTATGTCTCCATCTTGAATATATTCACGAATGGAGTTGAAGCGACGCTTGATGTGTCTGGTCTTCTTGTGAAACCTGGGCTCCTTGGCAAGGGCAATAGCTCCAGTTTTGTCACAGAAGAGAGTCGTCGGGCCCGATGCATTGGGAATTACTCCTAGGTCGGTGATGAACTCCTTCATCCAGACTGCTTCCTGCGCTGCCTCCGAGGCAACTATGTACTCCTGTAGGATCGAAAGTATGTCTAGAGGGGGGGTGATTAGACTACTTGAACAAATAAAAATCTAGCCTTTTCCCAATTTTAAGTCTTGGCAGATTTTAACAACTTAGCACAAGTCAAGCAATCAACCTACACATGCAAGTCTAAGAGTATAGCAGCGGAATGTAAAACATTGCACATGAAGGTAAGGGGAGGAGTTTGGAGGGAGCAAACGCAATGTAGACACGGAGATTTTTGGCGTGCTTCCGATAGGTGGTGCCATCGTACATCCACATTGGTGGAGACTTAAACCCACGAAGGGTAACGGTTGCGCGAGTCCACGGAGGGCTCCACCCATGAAGGGTCCATGAAGAAGCAACCTTGTCTATCCCACCATGGCCATCACCCACGAAGGACTTGCCTCACTAGGGTAGATCTTCACGAAGTAGGCGATCTCCTTGCCCGTACAAACTCCTTGATTCAACTCCACAATCTTGTCGGAGGTTCCCAAGTGACACCTAACCAATCTAGGAGACACCACTCTCCAAAAGGTAATAGACAGTGTGTTGATGATGAACTCCTCGCTCTTGTGCTTCAAATGATAGTCTCCCCAACACTCAACTCTCTCTCACTGATTTGGATTTGGTGGAAAGAAGATTTGAGTGGAAAGCAACTTGGAGAAGGCTAGAGATCAAGATTCATATGGCTGGAATGGTATATCTTGACCTCAACACATGAGTAGGTGGTTCTCTCTCAGAAAATATATGTTAGAAGTGTAGGCATGTTCTGATGGCTCTCTCCACGAATGAAGAGTGGGTGGAGTAGTATATATAGCCTCCACACAAAATCTAACTGGTACACACAAATCACCAAACTCGGTGGGACCGAATAATGAAACTCGGTCAGACCGATTTAGTTCAAAATGTGAACGTTAAGCTTTTCAGTGGGACCGACATGTCAACTCGGTGTGACCGATTGGTTAGGGCATAACGTAACCTCGGTGAGACCGATTACACAAACTCGGTGGGACCGATTTTGGTAATAGGCTAACCAGAGAGTTGGTCTGGCAAACTTGGTGGGACCGAATCACTTAGTTCGGTGAGACCGAAACATTACGAAAGGTAAACATAGAGTTTGCATTGCGAACTCGGTGGGACCGATGGCTCATCTCGGTTGGACCAAAACGTTACAAAGGGAAACAGAGAGGTTGCAATCCCATCTCGGTGAGATCGAGATCCCTATCGGTAAGACCGAGATCCCTATCGGTAAGACCGAAGTGACTAGGGTTTGTGGCAGTGGCTATGTAAAATGAACTTGGTGGCGCCGGATAGAAAGTTTCAGTGGGTCCAAGTTTGACTTTTGGTTTGGGACATATGTGGATATGAGAAAGTAGTTGAGGGTTTTTGGAGCATATCACTAAGCATTTTGAGCAAGCAACCCATTAAGCCACACCTCATCCCCTTTTAATAGTATTGTCTTTTCCTATGGACTCAATGTGATCTTGGATCACTAAAAGTAAAATGTAGAGTCTTGAGCTTTAGAGCTTGAGCCAATCTTTTGTCCTTAGCATTTTGAGGGGTCCACATTTCTAATCCATGCCATTGCAATCACTGAGCTTTCCTGAAATATTTATCTTGAGATATCATTAGCTCAATGAGCTATATGTTGTTAGGAATTACCAAAACCACCCAGGGATAGTTGCACTTTCAATCTCCCCCTTTTGGTAATTGATGACAACATATAGATCAAAGCTTCGACAAATGATCATAAGATGGAAATAAATCGTCACTTTGAGAAGTATGTGATAAACAAGAGCTCCCCCTAATTTTGTGCATTATTTAAAATTTGCTTTTGAATTCAAATGCACAATCGATTAGGATCATGGGTTACTCTTCCATGTCACATACATCTTGGTGGAGCGCTCAAAATGATGGAAATTAAAAGCATGCACTCATCACCAAGAAAAGTGAATGATCATATATGGGATATAAGAGATAATATCATCCAGGCAAGAATTAAAGTAGCATATGATCAAACACATGATCAAACAAGTATCTCACACAGAAATAGAGTATCAACGAAGCACACAATAAAGTTCAACCACAAGCAAGAGAGACAAAGAAGCAAAAACACTCTCTCTCGAAGCATATGATCTATACATTTCTCCCCCTTTGGCAACACGTTACCAAAAAGTTTGAAAATGCATCTCTCAGGCTTGGTCTTCAAGAGGTGGTGTAGAGAGAACTCCAAGGAAGAAAGCATCTATTGATGTAATTGGAGCTGGTGGAGTGGGTGCTGGAGGTGGCACTGAAGCTGTAGCTGCTGGTGCTGACGATGTAGCTCTAGAATCTAGTACTGGCACTGCAGCAGACCTCTGACCTCGTGACACTCGCTGAAAAGCACCCGTAGTTGCCTTCCCTCTCCTCTCCTCAGCTTCCTCCCGGAGCTGCTCAACTGCAGTCTATATCTCAATCACCTTGAGGTCAAGATCATATAATTTTGTCTCAACAATCCTTTCCAAGCTCTCTTGATTCCGAGTCAGGGTGGCCAATCCCTTCTCAATCCTCAATGTTGCTTGTATCAGATAACTCAATTGATCTTGTTTGCTTTTCAGCAACACCTGAGATGCTTCCTCGGCAGTTGGCATCCTTGCAGCTTTTTCTGCCTTAGCCTTAGCTCTCTTCTCTTGTGTTTGTGCTGATGAAGGTTCATTCTCATTCATCACAACTGTGTTATCTTCAAGTTCTGGGTGCAAAGGTAAGTGCTCCTTGTCCAACAGATAGGTGCATGTGCCCATCTTTGAGTTGATGAGCTCCTGAATGTGTGGAGCATACCCACAAGATCTTTTCTGGTCAGCAGCTGTCCTCTTGATTGTCTCTACAATAAGACTCATGACCTTGAATTTTTGAGGTACATCAAAGATTTTCAGCAAGTTAATGGAATGTCCTCTAATCATCTTGTGATCTCCAGACTTGGGTAGCAAAGTATGCCTTAAGATGGTGTTGATAGTGGGTAGAACAGACAACAAATAGTGTACAGATCCAAGCTTGTGTGTCTCCAAAGCTTTATCAGGGATCTCTTTGTACATGTTTGCCATAGAGTTGTGGTCTTTCTTCTTCTTGGCATACACATCTAAATCATCATCATGTTCCTTTGGGGCATTGATCAACTTGGCCCATTCTTCAATAGTTGATTGGTACCTTGTACCTTCAGACATCCATACTATCCTTCCATCTGGATGGAAATGAGTAGTGGAGTAAAATTGCATAACTAGCTCATCATTCCATTTGGTCAACTTTTGACCCACAAAATCATCAACTCCACACGCTCTGAAGTTGTCTTGTACACCTGGGAAGTGATCTTCATTTTCTTTGATGTATCCCAATCAACCCATCTCATGTCACAGACAATTAGCTTCTTGTCAAGCAGAATAGTCTAATAGAAGTCTTGTTGTTCTTTTGTGTGGAACCTATAGTCAACAGCGGTTCTCCTCCTCACAGCATAGGGATCAGACTATCTCCACAATCTCAGTCCTGCATCTTTTCTGATGTTCATGTCCTCAGCCACAGGATGAACATCATTGTGGTCTGGAATCTTGGGTTTCAGTTTTCTTAGCACTAGGGCTTCAACATCCTCTTCTTCAACTTCAGGCACTGGGGCCTTGTTCTTCTCTTCAGTAGGAATTTTTCTGGTGCTTCTCTTGGGCTTAGACTTGGTGGTTTGAGCAGCAGCTTTGGGAGCGGTTTTGGGCTTTGAAGCAGTAGCCCTTGATTTGATAGCATCTCCCATAAGCTTTTGTGACTTGGATGCTGGTGCAACATCCTCTTCCTCTTCATCTTCTTCTGGCTCTCTCATGATGGAGGATCTACCAAGAATCTGGCAGTGGTCTTCTTGACCCTCCTTCCTCTTCTTGCCATCTCCAGCCTCTTTGGGTTCAAGAGTGAACTCCATAGTTTCTTGAGTGGAGGCTCTGGCCTTAGACATAGGAATCCTTTTTGCTGGTGCCTTCTTGTTCAACCCTGGCTTAGTTGTTGCAGCTGTGACATACTCTTTCTTTAGCACCTTCTTCTTGGAGCTGACTTCCTCTTTAGTGGCCACATAGTCCTCATCTTCAGAATCTGAGGTTTTCTTCTTCCTTGACCTGGTGGCTGCCGTTGGCAAATTACTGGGAGTGCTCCTGCTGCCATCATCTGAGGTACTTGAGGGACTAGTGCCCTCACTCAATTGCAATTGCTCTTCTGACCTGTTCTGACTATCACTCTGGTCTGACATTCTGGCAAGCAAACTGAAAGTAAACCCTGTGAATAGATATAGATGAGGTAGAGTGGATGAGCATCACAAAGTGCAGAGTTTTTGCAAAACAAATGAGTCAAAAACTTAGTTTTAGTTCTCCACAGAAAGCATTCCAGAGCTACCAATTTGTTAAACTCAGTGATACCGAAGCAATTTTTGGAACCTAAACTAGTGAACTCGGTCAGACCGAGTCACAGTTCGGTGGCACTGAGACTGCTAAGGTTTCACAAAGAATCGAACTCGGCCAGACTGATTTGCAATTTTTGGTCAGACCGAAAATGCATGTGCAATGGCCTAAGCCAAATCGGTGAGACCGACTTCTACAACTCAGTCGGTCCGAGATGAGTTCGGCAGAAACCTAACCCTAAATTTCGAATCCAACCTAACCTAAAGGATGTTTTCTGTGGATAGATTGTTTTCATACATGGTAAAGATCATGGCAAAGCAATGTGCTATAAATCGGAGAAAGGAAATAGCACAAAGAGTCGAACCCATACCCTAGTTTGGTGGGAGTTCGCTACGGCGACAACAGCGGAGCAGAATTCCGGTGACGGCGGCGGAAACCAGCGACGAGGAGACGATCCGGAGACCTGAGGAGGCAGAGCAGGACACACGCACGTGCTGAGGAGTTTGAAGAAATTTCCAAAATCTCGCCCTTGGGTTTATATATCCCGACCCTGTCGGTGTGACCGAGTGGAACAACTCGGTGGCACCAAGATGCAGAATCGCAAGCGGTTACTGCAACTCGGTGTGACCGAAAAGTTCAAATCGGTTACACCGAGATTGAAAACCTAGATCAACTTAGTGAACTCGATGTGACCGAAATGGATGAATCGGTCATACCGAAATGCACAAAGAGGTTTTGGAAGTTTAAGTCTATGACAAATCAGGGACTCCGAGTGCTCCTCACACAGAGTGGTTCGAATCTGACTTGATCAAACTTTGTGATGTAGCATGAATAGAGTTTGAGATGAGAAAAGCATAGATAGCTAGAGGGTATTCTTCGGCATTCTTGTCCAATCATTTGGCAAAAGAGAAAAATCTAAACAATCAAAGCAACAAATGGATGTCCTCGAATGAGTAAAATATGCAACCAACATGCTCACATAATAAAATGGTAAATGAAATATATGACAATGCATGCACAAACACTCTAGCATCTATCAAGCAATTGGCGATGACTAGGTCATCTATATATGTGTATATTGACTAAGGAGTCAAATGAGAACATTTGATCGTAGGTCATACTCATCATTTAAGCACAAGTTGGGTTGCCAATTTTACATAAAGCATTGTTGTGCTCGCACCTTTAGAGTTGCTTTAGCTCAATTGATTAGAGTAAAGCTCCCCCTAGATGTGATATCCCCCCTAAGAGGGATGAACTAACCTTGGGTTTTGTCAATGATGACTTCATGTAGGTGTTGAAGATGTAGATGCTCAATGTTGATGTAGATCATTCGGAGCAATCCATTGGAGTGAGTTGCACTTTCAATACCTACACGGGTTAGTCCCACAAGGAACAAACAATGATATCCATAGAAATAGAGTGATGTTCACATAAGATGATGTCCATGAAAGCATTAAGTTACCTTGTCCCTTGTATTACCAACAAGAGGGTTTGTGACTCCTAGAACTAGTGCAAGATGTGGAAGTTGTTTGCACATGTCCTTGCCAAAAGATATGAGTGAAGTATGTTGGCAGAATCACCCTCAAGAACTCTCTAGTTCTTCTTCTTCGGGATCCACATCATCTTGATGAGAATCCTTGGAGTTGTAGTCGTACTTGATGTAGTCTTGGGAACCCACTTGACCAAGGCCTTGGGAGCTTCTTCAAATGCATAAATCTCCTCTTGAAGCTTGTCCTTTCCTTTTAGCTTGTGGTCTTGTGGTGGAAGATCATCTTGAGCTTGTGTCCCTTGGAAAGAAGTAGGATCATACTTCTCTTATTGAGGAACAAACTTCGTCTTGGGGTATTGATCTTCTTCCCACTCAACTCCATTAGCATTGAACTTTTGTTCAAAACCAATTCCTTGATTCTTTTAGTGTCTTCCTTGCTTGCGTACAATTTCCTCAAATTGCTTACTCCCGGCAAGGCTCTTGTAAACACCTTTCTCTATAATTCCCTTCAATAAGATATTTTCTTTCTCAAGTGTAACTTGGCTAAGAGAGACATTAGTGGAATCAAGAGAACTACTAGAAGCAACAATATTGGATTTAACATGATTATTGTTACTACCAGAAGAAAAATCTTTCTTACTTTTGTTGCTAGATTTAACTTGTGGCATGTAAGTAGACAATAGCAAACGCTTAGCAATGTAAGAAGAACTTTTCTTGCGAAGATCATCATTGATTGCCTTTAGGAACCCATGCTCTTGCTCAAGGTTGAGCTTTTCAAAGCGTAACTTTTCATGAGTCTTTAAAAGTTCTCGATGATCTTCCAATGTAGTTTCATGAGCTAACTTAAGAGTGTTTAGTTCTTTAGTCAGACGCTCAATCTCCTTCTTATCATCGTCATTCGTTTTATCTTGATTAGCATGATTAATAGCAAGTTCATCATAGTTTTCATAACTAGAGTTGTCAACAAGTAAATCATCATCTCCTAGCAAATCATCTTCATCACTATTGAAATCAACATGCTCGGGGTGTGATACCTTTGGGCCTTTAGCCATGAAGTACCTTCCAATTCCTTCATTTGGTGAGTCAAATATGTCGCAAGAGTTAGTTGACACAAGTGCTAGACCGATAACACCTTCATCTTGAGTATATTCGGAGTCGGAGTGATAACTTCTCTCGGAGTGATTGTCGGAGTCGGAGTCGAATACCCATTCACGAACATGAGCTTGATGTCTTCGTTTTGTGTAGCTCCTTGATGATTTGTCCTTCCTTCCCGAATCCTTGCTTCTCCGTGATGTTCTTCGTTCATAACGGTCATCTCTACTCCTTCTCTCTCTAGGTGGTGATTCTTCTCTTCTACTTCTCCTTTTGGGTGAATCTTCTCTTCTTTTGTAGGGAGCCGTACACTCATTGGAGTAGTGTTCGGGTCTTCCACAATTGTAGCAATTACGTTCACGACTCGAAGATCTTTTGTCATTGTAGGACCTTGACTTGGAACTTCTTTCCTTGCTTCTACTCTTGTAGAACCTGTTGAAATTCTTCACCATTAGGCTCAATTCTTCATTGAAGGCTTGTTTCTCACTTGATGATGTCGGAGCATCACATGAGGCTTTGTAAGCACCACTTGACTTGTTGTGAAGCTCTTCCTTATCCTTGAGTGACATATCATGAGCAACAATTCTTCCAATGACTTCCGTTGGCTTGAGATCTTTGTAATTGGGCATCATTTGAATCAATGTACACACGGTATCATATTTTCCATCCAAGGCTCTTAGGATCTTCTTGATGATGAATCTATCGGTCATCTCTTCACTTCCTAAGCCGGCAATCTCATTTGTGATGAGAGCAAGCCTAGAGTACATTTCAGCGATACCTTCACCATCCTTCATTTTGAACTTGTCAAGTTGACTTTGAAGCACATCCAATTTGGATTCCTTGACGGAGTCGGTACCTTCGTGCATATCAATCAAAGTATCCCAAATTTTCTTTGCATTCTCAAGACAGCTAATTTTGTTGAATTCTTTGGGGCACAATCCGTTGAAGAGGATATCGCAAGATTGAGCATTGTATTGCAGCATCTTCAACTCTTCCGCGGTAGCTTCACGGTTTGGTTCTCTCCCATCAAATAATTCACCTTGCAAGCCAATACACACAATAGCCCAAACGGCGGGGTTATGTCCAAGAATATGGATTTTCATCCTATGCTTCCAACTAGCAAAATTAGTACCATCAAAGTAAGGACCTCTATGGTGGTAATTTCCCTCACTAGACGCCATACTCTCCTAGGTTGTGAAACCAAGGCTGTGATCACCAAACGCTATGGAAATCAAGGCAAGTCGAGACCAAAGCTCTGATACCACTTGTAGGATCGAAAGTATGTCTAGAGGGGGGGTGATTAGACTACTTGACCAAATAAAAATCTAGCCTTTTCCCAATTTTAAGTCTTGGCAGATTTTAACAACTTAGCACAAGTCAAGCAATCAACCTACACATACAAGTCTAAGATTATAGCAGGGGAATGTAAAACATTACACATGAAGGTAAGGGGAGGAGTTTGGAGGGAGCAAATGCAATGTAGACACGGAGATTTTTGGTGTGGTTCTGATAGGTGGTGCTATCGTACATACACGTTGGTGGAGACTTCAACCCATGAAGGGTAACGGTTGCGCGAGTCCATGTAGGGCTCCACCCATGAAGGGTCCACAAAGAAGAAACCTTGTCTATCCCACCATGGCCATCACCCACGAAGGACTTGCCTCACTAGGGTAGATCTTCTTGAAGTAGGCGGTCTCCTTGCCCATACAAACTCCTTGGTTCAACTCCACAATCTTGTCGGAGGTTCCCAAGTGACACCTAACCAATCTAGGAGACACCACTCTCCAAAAGGTAATAGACAGTGTGTTGATGATGAACTCCTCGCTCTTGTACTTCAAATGATAGTCTCCCCAACACTCAACTCTCTCTCACTGATTTGGATTTGGTGGAAAGAAGATTTGAGTGGAAAGCAACTTGGAGAAGGCTAGAGATCAAGATTCATATGGCTGGAATGGTATATCTTGACCTCAACACATGAGTAGGTGGTTCTCTCTCAGAAAATATATGTTAGAAGTGTAGGCATGTTCTGATGGCTCTCTCCATGAATGAAGAGTGGGTGGAGTAGTATATATAGCCTCCACACAAAATCTAACCGGTACACACAAATCACCAAACTCGGTGGGACCGAATAATGAAACTCGGTCAGACCGATTTAGTTCAAAATGTGAACGTTAAGCTTTTCGGTGGGACCGACATGTCAACTCGGTGTGACCGATTGGTTAGGGCATAACGTAACCTTGGTGAGACCGATTACACAAACTCGGTGGGACCGATTTTGGTAATAGGCTAACCAGAGAGTTGGTCAGGCAAACTTGGTGGGACCGAATCACTTAGTTCGGTGAGACCGAAACATTACGAAAGGTAAACATAGAGTTTGCATTGCGAACTCGGTGGGACCGATGGCTCATCTCGGTTGGACCAAAACGTTACAAAGGGAAACAGAGAGGTTGCAATCCCATCTCGGTGAGATCGAGATCCCTATCGGTAAGACCGAGATCCCTATCGGTAAGACCGAGATCCCTATCGGTAAGACCGAGATCCCTATCGGTAAGACCAAAGTGACTAGGGTTTGTGGCAGTGGCTATGTAAAATGAACTCGGTGGCGCTGGATAGAAAGTTTCGGTGGGGCCGAGTTTGACTTTTGGTTTGGGACATAAGTGGATATGAGAAAGTAGTTGAGGGTTTTTGGAGCATATCACTAAGCATTTTGAGCAAGCAACCCATTAAGCAACACCTCATCCCCTTTTAATAGTATTGGCTTTTCCTATGGACTCAATGTGATCTTGGATCACTAAAAGTAGAATGTAGAGTCTTGAGCTTTAGAGCTTGAGCCAATCTTTTGTCCTTAGCATTTTGAGGGGTCCATATTTCTAATCCATGCCATTGCAATCACTGAGCTTTCCTGAAATATTTATTTTGAGATATCATTAGCTCAATGAGCTATATGTTGTTAGGAATTACCAAAACCACCTAGGGATAGTTGCACTTTCAACTCCGCTTCACATGTAGATCCAGCCACGATGCTTTGCTTGCAATTGGACCAGCTGACTGCCCCACCATTCAAAATGTACACTTATTCGGTTTGTGACTTGGAGTCATCCAGATCTGTGTCGAAGCTAGCATCAACGTAACCCTTTACGACGAGCTCTTCGTCACCTCCATAAACGAGAAACATATCCTTAGTCCTTTTCAGGTACTTCAGGATATTCTTGACCGATGTCCAGTGTTCCATATCAGGATCACTTTGGTACCTCCCTACCAAACTTACGGCAAGGTTCACATCAGGTCTGGTACACAGCATGGCATACATAATAGAGCCTATGGATGAGGCATAGGGGATGACACTCATCTTTTCTCTATCTTATGTCGAGCTCGGGCATTGAGCTGTGCTCGATCTCACACCTTGCAATATAGGCAAGAACCCCTTCTTGGACTGATCCATATTTAACTTCTTAAATATCTTGTCAAGGTAAGTGCTTTGTGAAAGAGCAATGAGGCATCTCGATCTATCTCTATATATCTTGATGCCTAATATGTAAGCAGCTTCTCCAATGTCCTTCATTGAAAACACTTATTCAAGTAGGCCTTTATTATTTCCAAAAGTTCTATATCATTTCCCATCAATAGTATGTCATCCACATATAATATGAGAAATGCTACAGAGCTCCCACCCACTTTCTTGTGAACACAGGCTTCTCCATAAGTTTGCATAAATCCAAACGCTTTGATCATTTCATCAAAGCGAATGTTCCAACTCTGAGATGCTTGCACCAGCCCATAGATGGAGCGCTAGAGCTTGCATACCTTGTCAGCATTCTTACGATCGACAAAACCTTCCGGCTGCATCATATACAATTCTTCCTTAAGGAAACCATTAAGGAATGCCGTTTTGACGCCCATTTGCCATATCTCATAATCGTAGAATGCGGCAATTGCTAACAAGATCCAGGCGGACTTCAGCTTCGCTACAGGTGAGAAGGTCTCATCGTAGTTAACCCCTTGAACTTGTTGATAACCCTTAGCGACAGGCCGAGCCTTATAGACGGTCAAATTACCATCCGCATCAGTCTTCTTCTTAAAGATCCACTTATTTTCTATGGCTTGCCGATCATCGGGCAAGTCTGTCAAAGTCCATACTTTGTTTTAATACATGAATCCTATCTCGGATTTCATGGCTTCAAGCCATTTGTTGGAATCCGGGCCCGCCATCGCTTCTTCATAGTTCGAAGGTTCATCATTATCTAACAACATGATTTCCAGGACAGGGTTGCAGTACCACTCTGGTGCGGAACGTGTCCTTGTGGACCTACGAAGTTCAGTAGCAACTTGATCCGAAGTTTCATGATCATCATCGTTAACTTCCTCTCTAGTCGGTGCAGGCACCACAGAAACATCTTCCTGAGCTATGCTACTCTCCGATTCAAGAGGCAGTACCTCATCAAGTTCTACTTCCTCCCACTTACTTCTTTCGAGAGAAACTCTTTCTCCAGAAAGGATCCATTCTTGGCAACAAAGATCTTGCCTTCGGATCTGAGGTAGAAGGTATACCCAATAGTTTCCTTAGGGTATCCTATGAAGACGCATTTTCTGACTTGGGTTCGAGCTTTTCAGGTTGAAGTTTCTTGGCATAAGCATCGCATCCCCAAACTTTCAGAAACGACATCTTAGGTTTCTTCCCAAACCATAATTCATACGATGTCATCTCAACGGATTTCGACGGAGCCCTATTTAAAGTGAATGTGGTAGTCTCTAAAGCATAACCCCAAAATGATAGCGGTAGATCGGTAAGAGACATCATAGATCGCACCATATCCAATAGAGTGTGATTACGACGTTTGGACACACCATTACGATGAGGTGTTCCAGGCGGCGTGAGTTGTGAAACAATTCCACATTTCCTTAGGTGCGTGCCAAACTCGCGACTCAAAAATTCTCTTCCACGATCTGATTGTAGGAACTTTATTTTCCTGTCACGTTGGTTCTCTACCTTGCTCTAAAATTTCTTGAACTTTTCAAAGGTCTCAGACTTGTGTTTCATTAAGTAGACATACCCATATCTACTTAAGTCATCAGTGAGGGTGAGAACATAACGATAGCCACTGCGAGCCTCAACGCTCATTGGACCACACACATCAGTATGTATGATTTCTAATAAGTTGGTTGCTCGCTCCATTTTTCCGGAGAACGGAGTCTTGGTCATTTTGCCCATGAGGCATGGTTCGCACGTGTCAAATGATTCATAATCAAGAGACTCCAAAAGTCCATCTGCATGGAGTTTCTTCATGCGTTTGACACCAATGTGACCAAGGCGGCAGTACCACAAGTATGTAGGACTATCATTATCAACCATACATGTTTTGGCATTCACACTATGAATATGTGTAACATCATGTTTGAGATTCAATAAAAATAAACCATTCACCAGTGGGGCATGACCATAAAACATATCTCTCATATAAATAGAAGAACCATTATTCTCGGATTTAAATGAGTAGCCATCTCATATTAAACGAGATCCAGATACAATGTTCATGCTCAAAGCTGGCACTAAATAACAATTATTAAGGTTTAAAACTAATCCCGTAGGTAAATGTAGAGGTGGCGTGCCGACGACGATCACATCGACCTTGGAACCATTCCCGACGCACATCATCACCTTGTCCTTCACCAGTCTCCGCTTATCCGCAGCTCCTGTTTTGAGTTATAAATATGAGCAACCGCACCGGTATCAAATACACAAGAGCTACTACGAGCACTGGTAAGGTACACATCAATAACATGTATATCACATATACCTTTGGCGTTGCCGGCCTTCTTATCCGCTAAGTACTTGGGGCAGTTCCGTTTCCAGTGACCATTTCCTTTGCAATAAAAGCACTAAGTCTCAGGCTTGGGTCCATTCTTTAGCTTCTTCCCAGCAACTGGCTTACTGAGTGCGACAACTCCCTTGCCGTCCTTCTTGTTCTTCTTACCCTTGCCTTTCTTGAAACTAGTGGTCTTATTCACCATCAACACTTGATGTTCCTTTTTGATCTCCACCTCTGCTGATTTCGGCATTGAATATAACTCAGGAATGGACTTCTCCATCCCTTGCATATTGTAGTTCATCACAAAGCTCTTGTAGCTAGGTGGAAGCGACTGGAGGATCCTATCAATGACCGAGTCATCTGGAAGATTAACTCCCAGCTGAGACAAGCGGATGTGCAACCCAGACATTTTGAGTATATGCTCGCTGACAGAACTGTTTTCCTCCATCTTACAACTGTAGAACTTGTCGGAGACTTCATATCTCTCGACCCGGCTGAAGGAGTCCTGGACTAAGGGGTCCTCGGGCGTCCGGCCTGTTGGACATGGGCCGGACTATTGGGCCATGAAGATACAAGATAGAAGACTTTCTCCCGTGTCCGGATAGGACTCTCCTTTGCATGGAAGGCAAGCTAGGCGGCCAAATGTACTATTTCCTTTCTATGTAACCGACTTTGTACAACCCTAGTCCCTTCCGGTGTCTATATAAACCAGAGGGTTTAGTTTGTAGAGGCAATCATAATCAGATATGCTAGACTTCTAGGGTTTTAGCCATTACGATCTCGTGGTAGATCAACTCTTTTAATCCCCATACTCATCAATATTAATCAATCAGGACGTAGGGTATTACCTCCATCATGAGGGCCCGAACCTGGGTAAAACTTTGTGTCCCTTGTCTCCTGTTATCATCAACCTCAGACGCGCAGTTCGGGACCTCCTACCTGTCGCCGTCAGAAGGTTCGATGGCTCCATCCATCATCTGAAACGATGTTGCCCTAGGGGAGGTTTTTCTCCCCGGCCAGATCTTCGTATTCAGTGGCTTTGCACTGCGGGCCAACTCACTTGGCCATCTGGAGTGGATCGAGAGCTACGCCCCAGGTCACCAGATTAGTTTTGGAAACCTGGACTATGTCACTGATATACGAGGAGACTTGATCTTCAAAGGATTCACGACCCCAACCTCCGCTCCGGCCTTAGAGCCGGAGCGCCTCGCCAGTATCGAAGACGGGATTTCTAAACCCGACGGACTATCTATGGCCACTAAGCCCAGTATGGGAGAGCCGGAGGAAGCAGCATCACCGGCATCCATCGCCAAGACGGACTCTTCCCCTGACGACGGCTCCGAACTCTCGGAGTCACCATCGTGTGAGCTCGGCCAAGAAATTCCCTCCCCGCCATACTCCATGAATTCTCTTCTCCCTCAACAAACCTCGCCTTTAAGCGAGACTCTGGACTTGATGCGACCCCTCGTGATTTCGGAGGAGCAACGTCTGAACTACGCCCAGCCCGGACTAGGGGCTGAGATCGGGGAATTTTACGTCCCACCCACCACCCACTTCATCGCCATAGTAGAGGACTTAATTGACATTCTCAATTACAGCTCCGAAGACATCGACAGTATGGACGACGATGCCGGAGAGGAGCAAGCCGACAACCCGCCGTTTACTGGACGCTGGACGGCCACCTCTTCGTATGACATGTACATGGTGGATGCACCCAAGGAGGGTGACATCGATAAAG
Organism: Triticum dicoccoides; assembly: GCF_002162155.2. Lineage (NCBI taxonomy): Eukaryota > Viridiplantae > Streptophyta > Magnoliopsida > Poales > Poaceae > Triticum > Triticum dicoccoides. Next base: position 518,019,330 of record NC_041384.1, on the reverse strand, counting down.
AGAAAAATCCAGTAGAGGATAAACCTCCCGATATACAACAAAAGCAACGACGACGTCGCTCTAAATCACGCTGCAACAAAGACAACAATACCGGCACGAGAGACAACAACACTCTAGATGATGCCGAAGACCAAGAAAATCCCGTCGAGCAATACTCCGAACAAGACGGTCGGGAGGATGGGCGAGTTAGCCCTGATAAACAGGCTGCAAACAAAGACTCGGAGGACAGTAATTATCTTCCACTCTCTGAGGATGAGGTAAGCCTCGGTGACGAAGACTTTATCGTGCCTGAGGAACCTCTCGAGCAGGAACACTTTAAGCAATGGCTAATAGCCACTACAAGGAGCCTGAAAAAGAAGCAGCAGCAGCTTCAAGCTGATCAAGATCTGCTCAACGATAGATGGACTGATGTCCTGGCAGCAGAAGAATATGACCTCGAGCGCCCAACCAAAAGTTACCCGAAGCGTAAACTGCTACCTCAATTCGATGACGAAGCACTTGAGCTTGTACCATCAGTGTGTAATGCGGCTGATCGACCACCACGTGGCTGGGACAAAATGGCAACTCAAGCCGAATATCGGCCCGTCCTACCTTGCCGTAAAGACAGAGACAAAACTGCTTAGGGATACACGTATGACCTGCGGTAGGACCTGAAGAATAAAGCAGGTCCGACCAGATCGATCTATGGACCGCGGGGGCGTGCTCCGACGCGCGACGACGGCTATCAAGCCGAACATGGCAAGCACAATTACGTCCGAGCCGAAAATCACAGATGGACTCCATCCGAACTACGTCATGATCTGGCCCGATACAGAGGCGCCGCACACCCCCTCTGCTTCACTGATGAAGTAATGGAACATGAATTCCTAGAAGGGTTCAAACCCGTGAATATCGAATCATATGATGGAACCACAGATCCCGCGGTATGGATTGAAGACTTCATTCTCCATATTCATATGGCCTGCGGCGATGATCTTCATGCCATCAAATACCTCCCCCTAAAACTCAAGGGGCCAGCCGGGCACTGGCTGAACAGCCTGGCTGAAAACTCCATTGGCAGCTAGGAGGACTTGGAAGAAGCCTTCCTTGACAACTTCCAAGGTACATATGTTCGACCTCCGGATGCCGACGACTTAAGTCACATAATTCAACGACCCATAGAGTCAGCCAGGAAATTCTGGACTAGGTCCTTAACCAAAAAGAACCAGATCGTCGACTGTCCGGATGCCGAAGCCCTAGCGACCTTTAAACATAACATCCATGATGAATGGCTCGCCCGACACCTCGGCCAAGAAAAGCGGAAGTCCACGGCATCCCTCACAGCACTTATGGCGCGCTTTTGCACGGGCGAAGATAGCTGGCTAGCCCATAGCAATAATAATGCAAGTGAACCTGGCACTTCGGAAGTCAGAAATAGCAACGGCAAGCCCCAATGCAACAGACACAAGCGTCGAAGCAATGGTGACAATACCGATGACACGCTGGTCAACGCCGGATTCAGTGGCTCCAAGTCCGGTCAGCGGAAGAAGCCATATAAAAGAAATAATCAGGGCCCTTCCAACCTGGACCGCATACTCGATCATCCATGTCAGATCCATGGCACCTGTCGTGGAATAGTCACGGCAAATGTCCTGGTGAAAGGACTTAATCGTGGAGCCATCGCAACTAGGAAGATTAAAGGGGTTAAATGGGACAAAGGACACGAGGGTTTATACTGGTTCGGCCCCTTACGGTGGAGGTAAAAGCCTAATCCAGTTTGAGGTGGTATTACTTATGTTTCGATTACTAGGGAGCGAATCCGGTTGACCTAGCTTTCGATCTGATCTTTCTTGTCCTGAACTGCCGTCGGGTCGTCCCTTTATATACAAAGGCCGACACCCGCGGCTCATAGAATCCCGGCCGGCTCATAAACAGTGTACGACTCGGTCTCTAAATATTCCTGCCTTACGATACAAGTTATGTACATATGGCGGTTTATCTCTACGGGCCTTGAGTCTCCTTTGGGTCTTGGGCCCTTAACTGAACCGCCATCTTCCAGAGCTGTCTTGGGCTTCATGAATCGCCATAGGTATAACCCGGCCCCTCTTGAGCGGGTCATACCTAATTGTTATATCCCCAACATTAGGCCCCAGATTGATTTGAGCTGGTTCATGTCAATCTTCAACACTTATAGGAAATCTTCTGCTCTTTATTGTGCGAAAATTTGTAACCCGCCATGATGTCATCTCCAGGATTTGTGATAACCCGCCATGACGTTATCTGCCATTGCTTCACACTTCATCTAACATATCTCAATGGATCTTTATCTTAATGATCATCCCAAGAATCGAGGCATCCTGGTAGCTGGATGACCATATTTTCGGCCTCCTCATATTTCGCACCTGCCTGTTCCCTGTCTGAAAGGATCGATATGGTTGACTAGAGGGGGGGGTGAATAGGCAACTAACAATTTTTCACTTTTCTTTACCAAATTAAACTTTGCATCAAAGTAGGTTGTCTAGATGTGCAACTAGGTGAGCAACCTATATGATGCAACAACAACGAATATACATGCAAGCAAGAGAAGTACACTAATAAGCTTGCACAAGTAAAGGTAAGAGATAACCAAGAGTTGACCCGGTGAAGACGAGGATGTGTTACCGAAGTTCCTTCCTTTTGAGGGGAAGTACGTCTCCGTTAGAGCAGTGTGGAGGCACAATGCTCCCCAAGAAGCCACTAGGGCCACCGTATTCTCCTCACACCCTCACACAATGCGAGATGCCGTGATTCCACTATTAGTGCCCTTGGAGGCGGCGACCGGACCTTTAGAAACAAGGTTGGGGCAAACTCCACAACTCAATCGGAGGCTCCCAACAACACCATGAAGCTTCACCACAATGGACTATGGCTCCGTGGTGACCTCAACCATCTAGGGTGCTCAAACACCCAAGAGTAATAAGATCCGCTAGGGATTAGTGGGGGAATTAAATATCTCTTGGTGGAAGTGTAGATCGGGGCCTTCTGAACTACTCTCGAGAAAATCAACAAGTTTGGTTGGCTAGAGAGAGAGATCGGGCGAGAATGGAGCTTGGAGCATTAATGGAGCTTTTGGGGGAAGAGGTAAGTCAACGAAGAAGAAGGGGACCCTCTTTTATAGTGGGGGGACAATCCAACCGTTGCCCCACTAAACAGCCCCGTAGAGGGCGGTACTACCGCTGGACCCAGCGGTACTACCGCTCCCCCTTACGGTACTACCGCCCAACCAGAGAGGGCTTGAAGACAGAGGAGAGATTGGCCCAACGCGGTACTGCCGGACAGGCCCAGCGCGGTACTACCGCGGTGGCAGGGCGGTACTACCGCTCTGAGCAGTACTACTGCACCTACAACCGCTGCAAGTGCCACTCAACCAGACACGAGAAGTGCCCCCCTCGAATCGAGGCGGTAGTGGCCCGGTACCGCAGCGGTACTACCGCTGAGGACACGCAAGCGGTACTACCGCTGGGCACCGCAGTACTACCGTTGGGGCTAAAGACTGCCAAAACAGCAAGGGAAAAGACCCCCAACGACGCGGGAAGGCCCTGAGGGTGTGAAATAGAAGTGTACGTGATGATTCCACCCTAGCCATACCAAAGCGGACCCCCTCTTGATAGTACGGTGACTCCTACGAAACTAATCCATCAACAAGAAACGAAGAGCTACACCGTCTTGAAAAACACTCTGAGGGGAAACAAATCGTCTCGAGCCAAAGGATGAATCTCTGAAATGCTCAAAGCACAAGGTTAGTCCGCAAATATGTTGTCATCAATCACCAAAACTACATCGAGAGAGATATGCCGTAACAATCTCCCCCTTTTGGTGGATTGATGACAACCATGGATTTGCACAGGGAAAAGACATCAAAGTAAGGATACATAGAACTACAAAATATAGACGGGCTCCCCTGAATGTGTGCACCTAGTTAGTAGTGCCTTTGGAATGCAAGGCACACACATTCGGATCAACACTCCCCCTATATTTTATAGTCCAAAAGTTCTAAGCACGGGATACATGAGAGCAGGGTATAAAACAGGATAAGCATGCAACTCATAAGATACTACAGTACTGAATAGACATATATAATAAGGTAAAGATAGGGTGGCATATATCTCACACCATATGTCTAGAACTTAGGTCTCACTGGCACCAAACCAAACCAAGCAAAACGACGAGAAAACGCAAGACACCACAAACCACAAAGATAGACTCGCAACACGGCAACAACACAAATCCCTAAACTCTCTCCCCCTTTGGCAGCGGGACACCAAAAGGGCAAAGAGCGAAGCTACAGCTCCAGGTGATAGCAACCTCATCACATCCTGGCAGGGTCATCCGCACTGCCATCATCAGTCGGAAACTGCTCGGTGTCTAAATCAGTCCACGGACAATGCTGCTGAATCCATTCCTCCTCTTCAGTGATCTGTCCCTCAGAACCGCTGGCAATGGTCGCACCCAGCTGATGCATAATCTCCTTGTGACGCCCCTGGCCTACTTCTCAGCCACATGTGTCATGTACTGACCATGAGACTCCATGTAGAAGAGCTTCTTCATCTTGCGTTTAAGCTTCTTTTCCCAAGAGGGTTCTGCACTAGAAGGCCCAAGGTCCTCATCGTGATCATCAGCCGCAGCCCCACCCTTGGTCTCCATGTCAGCAGCAGTAGATGGACCCCCTGGTTTAGGCACTGGAGTGCCCCAATTGTCCTTCTTCCTCAGACGCTTGATCTCATGAGAAACCAATTCTCCAGTTTCCAACATCTCCTTGGGATAGACATGTGCCCAGGCCTTCTCAATGACCCTCATGATGAATGGACCATAGATTGGGCACTTGCGCTCAGAAACGACAGAGACAAGTTCATACCACATAACATGAGAAATGTCTAGGCACTCTCCAGTGTTTGCTGCCTTCTCATGCTGGCAGAATAGAAGCATGTCCACGAGATAGGAGTGGACCATATCCAGATTCCCGATGCAAGGGAAGAGAGTCTCTCGGAAGATACGATGAAGGATGTCCAGAAAGGCAGACAACTCATAGGTTTCCTTCTTAGTCACAGGGTGAACCTTCATAGTACAGTAGGGCCAGAGGGCTTGCTTGTGAGTGGAGGTAGCATTGCGGTGAGGGCAGAAGCCGACTGGAGTCTCAAGTCCGTGATCTTCCACCTCAAGTAACTCCATGAAGGCCTTCCACTGGACAGAAAGCAACTTGCCATTTGTCATCCAAGTCATAGTCATGTCTGCATTAGTTCCAAGATGAACAGTAGCAAAGAATTGAGCCACCAAATCTGCATCAAAATCCTTGTTGAACTGCATGATTCTGAGAATGTTCAGCTGAGAACACATCTGAAGGGCTTCACCAAAGTACTCAGGGTACTTCTCCATAGCATCTGTGTCGATGGAGCGTACATCAACAAAGAGATTCTTCTTAGCCTTGATCACATAAAAATAGATGGAAAACGGAAAGCGGTTCCAGAACGGGCGGTTGACCAAAGTGGGATCTTGGTCTTCCTCATAGGGGTTGCGGCGACGCTTTGCCCAAAACTCCTTGGCAGTCATCTCAGTCACAATCTTTCCCTTTGGCTTGTTGGCGGACCTCTTCGTCTACTAAGGTGGCGGTGGAACACTTGAGGTTGCGCCTGCTAGCGGCAGTTGAGTACTAGAGGAACCACCTGCTGACTCAGAAGTGCGGTAGCGCTTTGACGTTGCACGACCGGGGTTGACACGTCAGACCTGCTGCTCAGGATGATCATCACCTAGAACCAAAACACACGACCAGAAGAAACACACAAAAGAAAGAGCATAAGCCACCAAACAAACAACAAGGATCCATGCTTGGTAGAAAAAGATGGAACTGGGCATCCAGCGGTAGTACCATGACCCAACAGCGGCAGTACCGCAGGAGCGGTAGTACCATGACAAAATAGCGGTAGTACCGCTTGAGCGGTAGTACCGCTCGAGGAGAGCGGTAGTACCGCGTCAGATGGGGAACGACGGTTCCCTACTACCGTGGTCAGATCCGGCACTACCGGAAATGCCAATTTCAAAAACAAACCTACCAAACTTCAATCCACAGTGCCTAGAAGCCATCTCCATCCTACTCAAGCCTCGCCTTGGCCAAAAGACAAGAAGAACAATGCCTATTGCCCCTAAAAACTAGATGCAAGATCTAGGCAAAGAGAGAATGGGAACGGGGGCAATAGCGGCATCCATGGCAAGAGGACGTGGTGGGGATCGACTCCACCGGAGGAGATGGAGAGGGACGGCATGAAAACGGCGGCCGGCCGGGCTCCTCCTACGGCGAGAGGTTGCAGGAGCAACGAGGAAGACGAGTGGGGGTGAATGGGTATGGGGGAGAAGCAACTCCCCCTACCCCGACTTAACCCCCCGTCGCCCGCCCCACAGCGGTAGTACCGCTGGGGTGGGCGGTAGTACCGCTTGACGCTTGTCAGTGGTAGTACCTCTCATGCAGCAGTAGTACCGCTCTGCAGCAAAAAGGGCCAACCAAACCGGGCAGAACACAAGAGAATAACCGAGACAAAAACGAGAACACACACACAAAACCGACAAAAAGAAGGAAGACACACACCTCTCCAAGAGAGGACGGTGGCCGAGGCCACCTATGTTTGAGTTCAGAGGTATGGCGCCGCGAAGATTTTAACCTTAGGCCCATGACCAACACTCATCTTTGAAGCACAAGTACCATAAAAAATGTCTAATGTGAAAGAGTTTGGTTAGTTTATGCATTATGGGGGGAGGGAAAGTTTATTGAGAGAACAACACTCCCCCTATGTCCATGCCTACACCTAAACTAGACAACAAGTTGAGTGAGGTGGGGTGTGCAAAGGTTCAAGTCACATTGCTCGAATCAATGATATTTAGCTCATGCCTTAACTCGCGAAATCTTGCTTCATCCAAAGGCTTCGTGAAGATATCTGCAAGGTTATCATGAGTGTTGACATAGTTAAGCTCGATCTCCCCTCGCCTAATGTGATCCCAGATGAAATGATACCTAATCTCAATATGTTTTGTCTTGAAGTGTTGCACTGGGTTGAGAAAAATCTTGATGGCACTTTCATTGTCACACCAAAGAGGCACTTTGTCACAAGTGACACCGTAATCCTTTAAAGTTTGCCTCACCCATAAAAGTTGTGCACAACAACTACCAGCGGCCACATATTCTGCTTCTGTGGATGAGAGAGATACACAACTTTGCTTCTTGGAAGACCAACTTACCAAAGAGCAACCAAGAAATTGGCACCCTTCAGAAGTGGACTTCCTATACACTTTGTCTCCCACCCAATCCGATTCCGAATAACCTACAAGCTTAAAGTTTGCTCCTCTTGGGTACCAAAGGCCAAAGTTTGGGCTATGAGCCAAATATCGAAAGATTTGCTTGACCGCCACAAAGTGACTTTCCTTAGGCGCGGCTTGAAACCGTGCACAAATTCCCACACTCAACATGATATCCGGTCTAGATGCACAAAGGTAAAGCAAGGAGCCAATCATGGAACGATATACCTTTTGATCCACTGCTTTACCATTGGGATCAATGTCAAGTTGGCACTTGGTGGGCATGGGAGTGGAAGCCGGCTTGACATCACTTAGCTTGAATCTCTTGAGCATGTCTTGAGTGTATTTGGATTGGTTGATGAAGGTTCCTTCTCTTCTTTGCTTCACTTCGAACCCGAGAAAGAACTTCAACTCTCCCATGGAAGACATGTTGAACTTTGAGGTCATGAGAGCGGCAAATTCCTCATTGAAAGATTTGTTAGGGGAAGCAAAGATAATATCATCAACATATAATTGGCACACAAACAACTCCCCTTTGACCTTCTTAGTAAAAAGAGTGGGGTCGATTAGCCCAACTTCAAAACCACGGTCTTGCAACAACTCGGTAAGGTGGTCATACCACACACGTGGGGCTTGTTTAAGGCCATAGAGTGCCTTATTGAGTTGATACACATGATCGGGAAAGTAGGGATCCTCGAAATCCGGGGGTTGCTTGACATAAACCAATTCATTAATAGGACCATTAAGAAAAGCACTCTTCACATCCATTTGTTGTAACTTAAAGTTATGATGAGAAGCATATGCAATCAACATGCGAATGGATTCAAGACGAGCAATGGGAGCAAAGGTTTCACCGTAGTCGATACCCTCGACTTGGTAGTAGCCTTGTGCTACCAAACGAGCCTTGTTGCGAATGATAATCCCATGAGCATCTTGCTTGTTCTTGAATATCCACTTGGTTCCAATGACATTGTGGTTCACCATTGGCCTTGGCACCAATCTCCACACTTTGTTGCGCCCGAAGTCATTGAGTTCTTCATGCATGGCATTGAGCCAATCCGGATCTTCGAGCGCCTCATAGACCTTTTGGGGTTCAACACAAGAGACAAATGCATGATGTTCACAATAGTTTGCTAATTGTCTATGAGTGCTTACCCCTTTTCTTAAGCTTCCAAGCACATTCGTCATGAGATGATCCTTGGTGGAGAGCTTGGAAGCAACCTTGGAGGCACGACGCTCCAATTCCTCCTCGGGGGTGAGATGAGGAGTGGTCACTTGATCATCTTGAGCGTCGTCTTGAGATTGTTCTTGATCTCGTGGAAGCTCTTGATCTTGAACTTGCTCGGAGGAGGGAGCTTGACCTTGGGCATTGAGGGAGTCCTGGATTAGGGGGTCTCCGGACAGCCGGACTATATTCTTTGCCGGACTGTTAGACTATGAAGATACAAGATTGAAGACTTCGTCTCGTGTCCGGATGGGACTCTACTTGGCGTGGAAGGAAAGCTAGGCAATACGGATATGTATATCTCCTCCTTTGTAACCGACCTCGTGTAACCCTAGCCCCCTCCGGTGTCTATATAAACTGGAGGGTTTTAGTTCGTAGGACAACACACAATCATACCATAGGCTAGCTTCTAGGGTTTAGCCTCTCTGATCTCGTGCTAGATCTACTCTTGTACTACCCATATCATCAATATTAATCAAGCAGGACGTAGGGTTTTACCTCCATCAAGAGGGCCCGAACCTGGGTAAAACTTTGTGTCCCCTGCCTCCTGTTACCATCCGCCTAGACGCACAGTTCAGGACCCCCTACCCGAGATCCGCCGGTTTTGACACCGACATTGGTGCTTTCATTGAGAGTTCCTCTATGTCGTCGCTAGAAGGAAGGATGTCTCGTCTTGTCTTTAAAGACGGTACTACTGCCGGGGGAGCTTTGGCTGTTGGCCAAACTCTCCGGCTAGGGGGTTTCATCATGACCGCCTGTTCGGCCGCCGCGCCGACGATGACTTCTCGGGTCATCGAAAACAACCTCCACGTCAAATCGGCACTCGCCGAGCAGATGGATCCAATGGAGCTCGCCTCGTTAAACAAGCTCTTGGATCGCATTGCTGCCTTGGGAGTCGCTACAGACTATGATCGGATTGGGCTTAAACCCGATCAAAGGGAGATTAACTCTCCACCGGTCACCCATCATATTGCAGTGGTGGAGGAACAATGCGACGACCTTTCCTCCATCTTGAGGACCAACTATGTCTGGATTCCCGAGCTCTTTGAGCCGGACGCCCGTTCGCGGGAGGACAACATCCAATCCCTGAACTTAGAGTCAGGCAGCGGGCCAGGATTATCGAGTCACACCCCGGAACCGGAACTTCCAAAATTGGAAATTCCTCGGGCCCTGGATCCCAGATCAGGTGAGGGTTCGGATTCAATTCCACCCACCCACCCAAACATAAGAGATCTTTCCCACATCAGGCAGGAGCCCCAGGAAACAGTACATCACTATTGGGCCAGATTCCTCCTTGCGATGAACAAGGTTAAGGACTATCGCAAGGAAGACGCAATCCTATTTTTCTACAATAATTGCACGGACAAGGGAATCCTTAACGCCATAAATCGCCATGAGATAACACGCTTCGCTGACTTGGCGTCCATTGTATGAAAGTACTGTGCGATGGAAAGTGCCTGGAAAACCGAAATAAACTTTTGGGATAATCTGGCCCTGAATACAAACCCAGTCCGAAACAAAAGGGTGCATTATCACAATACACCTGGGTCAACTACCAAAAAGCAAAAACCCTCTACAGGGTATGGAACCGTACTGGAGGGATGACTCAATGGACCCTGCAAAATTCATAGTACAGCAGATACAATACCAAGCACAGCCTTAGAACATGTTGGATACTCCAGCAGGTGGCCAAAAGTGGTGAGGATCTTCTTCTCCCAAATACCACAGAGCACCATCCCGTGGATAACAATACGGTGTTAACGGTCTTTGAGACCTTCGCATCAAATAATAGGCACAAGCGAACACTCCGCAGCATGGCCGAAATCTGCCACGTAGCAGCAATAAATCCATGGAGTGACACGGCTATTACCTTCAATGCCAGTGACGAACCTAAATTCCAAACAGCCCGAGCACCAGCCGCACTGGTCCTCAGTCCAATCGTGGATGGCTTTCGACTCACCAAAGTACTCATGGACGGCGGCAGCGGATTAAACCTCATCTACGAGGAAACTCTTCAAAAGATGGAAATAGACTGGAACCGCATTGAGCAAAGTAGCACAACCTTTAATCATCCCCAGTCGAGAAGCACGTTGTGCTGGGAAAATCACACTAGATGTGGTATTCGGCACGCCGGATAATTACAGGTCCAAAGAAATTACATTCCAAGTGGCCCTGTTCAGCAGTGGTTATCACGCTCTTTTAGGACGGGAGGCGTTCACAATCTTCCAAGTCGTACCCCATTACGGGTACATGAAGCTCAAAATGCGCGGGCCCAACGGAATCATCACTCTCGCCAGCGATCCGGACACAACACTCCGCGCCGAAAACAAAACAGCTGCATTGGCTCTCGAGGCATTATCCAAAGCCCTCCCGGCCGAGGAATTAACCACGCTACGCTCCACAGTGGACAGGGACAACGTGATACTCGATAAGAGATCCAAGTCCACCTCTTTTAAACCAGCGGATGAAATAGTCAAATTCCAAGTCCACCCAACGGACCCTACAAAAACAGCCTCCATCGAGGCACAGTTAAGCCCCGCCGTGGACGCCACACTACGAGAGTTCCTTCGTGAGAACTGGGACATATTCGCCTGGCATCCCTCAGACATGCCAGGAATCCCACGCAGGCTGGCCGAGCATAGCCTCAATATCCTAAAGGTATTCAAGCTGGTCAAGCAAGCTCTTCGGCGTTTCTCCGAACCTAAGAGACAGGCCATGGAAGAGGAACTAGCCAAGTTATTGGAGGCCGGATTCATCAAAGAAATAAAACACCCGGACTGGCTAGCAAACCTGGTGATGGTACCAAAGAAGGACAAATCCTGGCACCTTTGTGTCGATTTCAAAGACCTCAATAAAGCTTGCCCAAAGGATCCCTTCCCCCTCCCACGCATCGATCAAATCATTGATGCTATCGCAAGACACGAGTCATTGTGTTTCCTCGACGCATACTCCGGTTACCACCAAATCGAGATGGCGGAGTCCGACCAAGCCGCAACGGCATTCATCACACCATACAGTCCCTTCTGTTTTAACACAATGCCTTTTGGGCTCAAGAACGCCGACGCAACATATCAGGGCATGATTCAGACATGTATGGAGAAACAAATCGGCAAAACAGTAGAGGCATACATAGATGATGTGGTTGTCAAAACCAAACACGTCGACTCTTTGATAGACGACTTGAGGCTCACATTCGACAACCTCCAAACGTACGACATCAAGCTCAATCAAGAAAAATGCGTTTTCGGCGTACTAGCCGGAAAGCTCCTGGGTTTCATTGTCTCCAGTAGAGGTATTGAAGCTAATCTGGCCAAAATCCGAGCTTTGTCACAGTTGGCTACCCCAACAGACCTCAAACAAATCCAGAAGTTAACTGGATGCATGGTGGCTCTAAGCCGCTTTATCTCCCGCTTAGGAGAAAAGGCATTAACCCTTTATCGCCACCTTCGGCGCACCAAACACTTCGAGTGGACGGACGCTGCCACAGCCAGATTGGAAGAAATAAAGGCCATTTTGGCAACCAACCCAATCCTGGCAGCGCCAAACATTGGCGAACCAATGCTGTTGTACATTGCGGCAACTCATCAAGTTGTAAGCGCAGTGCTGGTCGTCGAACGAGAAGCTGCCGGACATAAATTCCCTCTTCAAAAGTCGGTATACTATGTATCCACTGTCCTCACTCCATGCAAATCACGGTACCCACATTATCAAAAGATAGCCTATGCGGTATTCATGGCGTCCCGTAAGCTACGACACTACTTTCAAGAGTGTTCGATTACGGTTGCCTCGGAAGTGCCACTTAATAATATTATAAACAACCGCGATGCTATGGGCCGGATTGCCAAATGGGCCATTGAGCTCCTCTCGTTCGACATAACATACAAACCTCGACGAGCTATTAAGTCGCAAGTATTGGCCGACTTTGTCGCCGAATGGACGGAGGCCGAACTCCCCAAAGAGTACGGCGCATACTCCAACTGGATCATGCACTTCGACGGTTCTAAAATGCTGGACGGCCTAGGGGCTGGCGTCGTCCTGACATCCCCAACCGGAGATACCGTTCAGTACGTACTGCAAATATTGTATACAGACTCCAACAATTCAGCCGAATACGAAGCTCTGTTGCATGGTCTTCGGATGGCAGTCTCCATGGGCATTCAACGCCTGGAGGTGCGTGGGGATTCAAACCTCGCAATATCCCAAATAAATGGAGACTTTGACACCAAGGATCCGAAAATGGTGGCCTATCGAAACGCCATCCTAAAAATGTCAGCTCGCTTCGAGGGGCTCGAATTTCACCATGTGGCTCGGGAAAACAATCAGGCGGCGGATATCCTCGCCCGCATCAGCGCAAAACGCGATGCGGTCCCCCCAACATATTTCTGGAAAGGCCGTTCAAGCCATCCGTAGTATGGGAAGGAGACACCGGTAACAATAGTTCGGACTCGGCCAAAATGCCCGATACCGAATACTCGGACACAATTGGAGGCTCTGCCACCGAAATAACACCTTCAGCCCACGTAATAATGGCCATTATTGCCCCGTGGACAGAACCATTCCTGGCCTACCTAACTAGACAGGAACTTCTAGAGGACCAAAATGAGGCACGCTGCATAGTGCGGCGATCCAAGGCCTACAGGGTCCATGAGGGAGAATTGTACAAAAAAAGCACTACCGAAGTCCTTCAAAGGTGCATCTCCGAAGAGGAAGGGCGGAATCTTTTGGCAGAAATTCACGCCGGACTCAGCGGTCATCACGCCGCAGCCCGGGCCCTTGTAAGCAAGGCCTTTCGTACAGGATTCTATTGGCCAACGGCCCGGGCAGACGCACAGGACTTGGTCCAACATTGCGCCGGTTGCCAGCTCTTTGCAAATCAAAGCCACATGCCACCCACCGCCCTCCAAACAATCCCCATTACATGGCCCTTTGCGGTCCGGGGGCTTGACATGGTCGGACCCCCTAAAGAGGGAACCCATAAGAAAAAATACTTACTGGTCATGGTGGATAAATTCACCAAATGGATAGAGGCCAAACCTGTTAAAACAGCCGAATCCGGACCGGTGATAGACTTCATATCCGTGGTTGTACACCGTTATGGCGTCCCCCATAGCATCATCACTGACAATGGCACGAACTTCACGGCCGACGAGGTAAAACTCTGGTGCAGCAAAATGGGCATCAAGCTCAATTATGCTTCAGTCTATCACCCACAAACCAACGGTCAAGTCGAGCGAGCAAACGGTCTTATAATGAGCGGCATTAAACCCAGATTAGTGCGTTCCTTAACGGAGTCTGACACGCACTGGGTAGAGGAGCTTGACTCCGTACTCTGGGGGCTGCGGACCACACCGAATCGTAGTACCGGATATACACCCTTCTTTATGGTGTACGGCGCAGAGGCAGTCTTGCCCTGTGACATAATTCATGACTCACCTCGAGTGCGCATGTACGGAGAAAGAGAAGCCAAGCTCGATCGGCAGGACAGTCTGGACACCTTGGAGGAGGAGCGCGACGTAGCCAAAGCCCGTTCCGCATTTTATCAGCAACAGGCTCGCAGATACCAAAGCAGAGAAGTACGGGCCAAAACTTATAATGTTGGCGAACTAGTTCTACGCCTGTCGGATAAAAAAAAGAACAAGCTCGAGCCCAAATGGGAAGGTCCCTTCATTATTGACCAAGTTCTGACCGGTGGAGTGTACCGACTGCGGGATGCATCGACTAGTCGACTCGAGCCAAACCCATGGAACGCGGCCAGGCTCCGAAGATTCTACGCCTAGCACCGGACTCTATGTTAGTCCCCTCCCTTTGTCCATTTTCTGCATATACATCATCTGTCTTGTTTCCCTTTCTTTCTTTCTTTTATTATTTCTCTAGGCCTTCAAGGGTCACCTTGTGCCTCGCTTGTACATTACAGATGCGCTAGCCGCACTCTTCATACCTGGGGGCTTCTTTCACATAAGCTTAAATTATTTATCTGGGCCTCATGCCCAACACATGTGTTATACTTCCGCATGTACCTTTTTTCACCATTATATGCATCGATATGACTTAAGTTTTGGCCAACATGGGTTGCCTGGCTCTTGTATTTATGCCCTACGTTCCCGTTAATTCAGCTAGGGCATAAGGGGAGCACCTATGCGATTGTTACTGTCGGGTCAGCCGGATGTGTACCTCAGACTGGGTGAAGCCGAAAGCTAGCGTTCTTAATGGAATATTCGGTCGGTGAACAAAAGATGATTTTTATTTATTGTCCATATCTGCCCCCAGATGTCTTTTCTGCGTTTCCTATCGCAGTCCGGACATGCACTTTAGGGCATGCTTACCTAGGGAAAGGAACCCTTAACGGAACTATTCTCCCTAGAAGATGTTTCTTACTATGTAATATAACATAACTAGTTGGGCACTTGTCTGATAAAGCACTAATGACCCCTACGCCTAGTCTCCACGCATACCCCGGTTTTATATAACTGAGCGGGTATTCGGATTCACTCCGGACTATCGGGCCCGGAGGTTGAAGCAAAAAGGTCCACAACGACAAATGATCTACAATCCGGCTAGAAGGCATTATACATGTCACTTTAATTACATAGTCATGCAGACTGACTAAATTCCTCCTCTATACCATCCAACAGGCGGCCTAGCTTACAATCCTGTTGGGAATACTTTGCGGCTAATTCTACTTGCCCATAAACTAAGCTAACGGGGATCTCTTTTCCGTCGGGCCCCACAGGTCCGACCTCGGCCATGTGATTTGGGTCTTCCTTGGTATACCGTGTCTTCACCATGGCCCAGGCTTCTCTGGCACCCTGTCGGCAGGCTGATATCTTCCATAATCGGAAGCGCCGCCGTGCTCCCTTCAGCTTCTCTGCAAGCTCTGCAACGCCTTCTGGCAGGGAGACAGACGACCACAAGGCCTCGGCAATGATACGTCTCCAACGTATCTATAATTTTTTATTGCTCCATGCTATATTATCTACTGTTTTGGAGTATATTGGGCTCTGTTTTCCACTTTTATATTATTTTGGGGACTAACCTATTGACCGGAGGCCCAGCCCAGAATTGCTGTTTTTTGCCTATTTTAGTGTTTCGAAGAAACGGAATATCAAACGGAGTCCAAACGGAATGAAACCTTCGGGAACGTGATTTTCTCACTGAACGTGATCCAGGAGACTTGGACCCTACGCCAAGGCATCAGAGAGGCGGTCACGAGGGTGGGGGGCGCGCCCCCTACCTCGTGGGCCCCTCGAAGCTCCACCGACATACTTCTTCCTCCTATATATACCTATGTACCCCCAAACGATCAGAACAGGAGCCAAAAAACCTAATTACACCGCCGCAACTTTATGTATCCATGACATCCCATCTTGGGGCCTGTTCCGGAGCTCCGCCGGAGAGGGCCGTCATCACGGAGGGCTTCTACATCACCATAGCCTCTCCGATGAAGTGTGAGTAGTTTACCTCAGACCTTCGGGTCCATAGTTAGTAGCTAGATGGCTTCTTCTCTCTTTTTGGATCTCAATACAAAGTTCTCCCCCTCTCTTGTGGATATCTATTCGATGTAATCTTCTTCTTTTTGCGGTGTGTTTGTTGAGACCGATGAATTGTGGGTTTATGATCAAGTCTATCTATGAATAATATTTGAATCTTCTCTGAATTCTTTTATGTATGATTGGTTATCTTTGCAAGTCTCTTCGAATTATCCGTTTGGTTTGGCCAACTAGATTGGTTGTTCTTGCCATGGGAGAAGTGCTTAGCTTTGGGTTCGATCTTGCGGTGTCCTTTCCCATTGATAGAAGGGGCAGCAAGGCACGTATTGTATCGTTGCCATCGAGGATAACAAGATGGGGTTTATTTCATATTGCATGAATTTATCTCTCTACATCATGTCATCTTGCTTAAAGCGTTACTTTGTTTTTAACTTAATACTCTAGATGCATGCTGGATAGCGGTCGATGAGTGGAGTAATAGTAGTAGATGCAGAATCGTTTCGGTCTACTTGTCATGGGCGTGATGCCTATGTACATGATCATGCCTAGATATTCTCATAACTATGCTCAATTCTGTCAATTGCTCAACAGTAATTTGTTCACCCACCGTAGAATACTTATGCTCTTGAGAGAAGCCACTAGTGAAACCTATGGCCCCCGGGTCTATTCTCATCATATTAATCTCCATCACTTTAATCTTGCTTTGCTTTTTTTACTTTGCCTTTTACTTTTTTACTTTGCATCTCTATACCAAAAATACCAAAAATATTATATCTATCAGGTCTCACTCTCGTAAGTGACCATGAAGGGATTGACAACCCCTAATCGCGTTGGTTGCGAGTAGCTATCGTTTTGTGCTGGTACGAGGGACTTGAGCGTGGCCTCCTACTGGATTGATACCTTGGTTCTCAAAAACTGAGGGAAATACTTACGCTACTCTGCTGCATCATCCCTTCCTCTTCGAGGAAATCCAATGCAAGCTCAAGAGGTAGCAAGAAGGATTTCTGGCGCCGTTGCCGGGGAGGTTCGCGCAAGTCAAGATTTGACTCCCGACAACGAGCCATTTCTGGCGCCGTTGCCAGGGAGTCTACGCAAAAAGTCAACATACCAAGTACCCATCACAATCCTTATCTCTCGCATTACATTATTTGCCATTTGCCTCTCCTTTTCCATCCCCCCCCACTTCACCCTTGCCGTTTTATTCGCCCTCTCCTTCTCCCTCTCTCTCTATCCTCCCTCTCTATTTGCCTCTTTTTGCCCGCTTGCTTTTTGTTTGCTCGTGTGTTGGATTGCTTCTTTGTCGCGATGGCTCAAGATACTACCAAATTGTGTGACTTCACCAATACCAATAATAATGATTTCCTTAGCACTCTGATTGCTCCTCTTGTCAATACCAAATCTTGCGAAATCAATACCGCTTTGTTGAATCTTGTTATGAAAGATCAATTCGCCGACCTTCCTAGTGAAGATGCCGCTACTCATATGAATAGCTTCGTTGATTTATGTGATATGCAAAAGAAAAAAGATGTCGATAATGATGTCGTTAAATTGAAGATATTTCCTTTTTTGCTTAGAGATCATGCTAAAGCTTGGTTTTCGTCTTTGACTAAAAATAGTATTGATTCTTGGAACAAGTGCAAAGATGCTTTTATCTCTAAGTATTTCCCTCCCACTAATATCATCTCTCTTAGAAACGATATTATGAACTTTAAGCAACTTGATCATGAACATGTTGCACAAGCTTGGGAGAGAATGAAATTAATGATACGTAATTGCCCTACTCATGGTTTGAATTTGTGGATGATTATACAAAATTTTTATGCCGGATTGAATTTTGCTTCTAGAAATCTTTTAGATTCGGCCGCGGGAGGTACTTTTATGGAAATCACCTTAGGAGATGCTACTAAACTCCTAGATAATATTATGATTAATTATTCTCAATGGCATACTGAAAGATCTTCTAATAAAAAAGTGCATGCGATAGAAGAAATCAATGTTTTGAGTGGAAAGATGGATGAACTTATGAAATTATTTGCTACTAAGAGTGTTTCTTCTGATCCTAAAGATATGCCTTTGTCTACTTTAATTGAGAATAACAATGAATCTATGGATGTGAATTTTGTTGGTAGGAATAATTTTGGTAACAACGCTTATAGAGGGAATTTTAATCCTAGGCCATATCCTAGTAATCCTTCTAATAATTATGGGAATTCTTACAACAACTCTTATGGAAATTATAATAAGATGCCCTCTGAATTTGAGAATAGTGTTAAAGAGTTTATGAATTCACAAAAGAATTTTAATGCTTTGCTTGAAGAGAAATTGCTTAAAGTTGATGATTTGGCTAGGAGCGTTGATAGAATTTCTCTTGAGGTTGATTCTTTAAAGCTTAGATCTATTCCTCCTAAGCATGATATCAATGAGTCTCTCAAAGCCATGAGAATTTCCATTGATGAGTGCAAGGAAAGAACTGCTAGGATGCGTGCTTCCAAAGATGCCTTTATTAAAGCATGTTCTTCCAATTCCTATGAAAATCAAGATGAAGATCTAAAAGTTATTGATGTGTCTCCTATTAAGTCTTTGTTTTGCAATATGAATCTTGATGAAACTGAATATGATCTTCCTTTACCTAGAAGGCGTTCTAAAAATTCGGAGTATTTAGATCTTTATGATGAAATTGATGAAAGTGGGATTGAAAGAAATAAAAATCTAGATGTTGCTAAACCCACTATATTGGATTTCAAGGAATTTAATTATGAAAGTTGCTCTTTAATTGATTGTATTTCCTTGTTACAATCCATGTTAAATTCTCCACATGCTTATAGTCAAAAGAAAGCCATCACCGAACATATTGTTGATGCCTTGATGCAATCTTATGAAGAAAAACTTGAGTTGAAAGTTTCTATCCCTAGAAAACTCTATGATGAGTGGGAACCAACTATTAAAATTAAAATTAAAAATTATGAGTTTTATGCTTTGTGTGATTTGGGTGCTAGTGTCTCCACTATCCCCAAAACTTTGTGTGATTTGCTAGATTTCCGCGATTTTGATGATTGCTCTCTAAACTTGCATCTTGCGGATTCTACTATTAAGAAACCTATGGGAAGGATTAAGGATGTTCTTATTGTTTCAAATAGGAATTATTTGCCTGTAGATTTCATTGTTCTTGATATATATTGCAATCCTTCTTTCCCTATTATTCTTGGTAGACCTTTCCTTAGAACGGTTGGTGCGATTATTGATATGAAGGAAGGAAATATTAGATTTCAATTTCCATTAAAAAGGGCATGGAACACTTTCCAAGAAAGAAAATAAAATTACCATATGAAACTATCATGATAGCCACTTATGGATTGCCTACCAAAGATGGCAATACCTAGATCTATCCTCGCTTTTATGCCTAGCTAGGGGCATTAAACGATAGCGCTTGTTGGGAGGCAACCCAATTTTATTTTTATTCCTTCTTTTTGCTCCTGTTTAGTAATAAATAAATTATTTAGCCTCTGTTTTTGTTGTGTTTTTTTGTGTTTAATTAGTGTTTGTGCCAAGTAGAACCGTTGGGAAGACTTGGGGAAAGTCTTGTTGAACTTGCTGTAAAAAACAGAAACTTTAGCGCTCACGAGAACTGCTGTAATTTTTATTTGGAAAGTGATATTTAGTTAATTATTTTTGAAGATGATTAATAGATAAATTCCTCACGTCCATCAATTTATTTTAGAATTTTTGGGGTTCCAGATCTTGTGCTAGCTACAGATTACTACAGACTGTTCTGTTTTTGACAGATTCTGTTTTCCGTGTGTTGTTTGCTTATTTTGATGAATCTATGGTTAGTAAAATAGTTTATAATCCATAGAGAAGTTGGAATACAGTAGGTTTAACACCAATATAAATAAAGAATGAGTTCATTACAGTACCTTGAAGTGGTCTTTTTTTTCTTTCGCTAACGGAGCTCACGAGTTTTCTACCTTAAGTTTTGTGTTGTGAAGTTTTCAAGTTTTGGGTAAGGATTTGATGGATTCTGGAACAAGGAGTGGCAAGAGCCTAAGCTTGGGGATGCCCATGGCACCCCCAAGATAATCTAAGGATACCTAAAAGCCAAAGCTTGGGGATGCCCTGGAAGGCATCCCCTCTTTCGTCCACTTCTATCGGTAACTTTACTTGGAGCTATATTTTTATTCACCACATGATATGTGTTTTGCTTGGAGCATCTTGTATTATTTGTGTCTTTGTTTGTTAGTGTGCCACAATCATCCTTGCTGTACACACCTTTTGAGAGAGCCATACATGAATTAGAATTTGATAGAATACTCTATGTGCTTCACTTATATCTTTTGAGTGTTATGATTTTGCTCTATGTGCTTCACTTATATCTTTTTGAGCTAAGTAGTTTTGCTCTATGTGCTTCACTTATATCTTTTGAGCGTTATGATTTTGCTCTATGTGCTTAACTTATATCTTTTGAGCATTATGATTTTGCTCTATGTGCTTCACTTATATCTTTTTGAGCTAAGTAATTTTGCTCTATGTGCTTCACTTATATCTTTTGAGCGCTATAATTTTGCTCTATGTGCTTCACTTAGATCTTTTAGAGCATGGTGGTGGATTTGTTTTAAAGAAACTATTGATCTCTCATGCTTCACTTAGATTATTTTGAGAGTCTTAATAGCATGGTAATTTGCTTAATAATAATATGCTTGGTATTCAAGATTTGTGAAACTTTCTTTTGAGTGTGTTGAATACTAAGAAAAGATTGAATCATGATAATTATTTTGAGATATGGAGGTGATAATATTAAAGTCATGCTAGTTGAGTAATTGTGAATTTAAAGAATACTTGTGTTGAAGCTTGTGATTCCCGTAGCATGCACGTATGGTGAACCGTTATGTGATGAAGTCGGAGCATGATTTATTTATTGATTGTCTTCCTTATGAGTGGCGGTCGGGGACGAGCGATGGTCTTTTCCTACCAATCTATCCCCTAGGAGCATGCGCGTAATACTTTGCTTTGATAACTTCTAGATTTTTGCAATAAGTATATGAGTTCTTTATGACTAATGTTGAG
Organism: Triticum dicoccoides; assembly: GCF_002162155.2. NCBI lineage: Eukaryota > Viridiplantae > Streptophyta > Magnoliopsida > Poales > Poaceae > Triticum > Triticum dicoccoides. Next base: position 517,998,258 of record NC_041384.1, on the reverse strand, counting down.
TCCATGGATTATACGCACTTTTTCCCATCCTTCCACCATTGCTAGCCTCTCTAATACCGCACACTTTTCGCCGGTATCATACACCCACCATATACCTTCCTCAAAACAGCCACCATACCTACCTATTATGGCATTTCCATATCCATTCCGAGATATATTGTCATGCAACTTTCCACCGTTCCGTTTATTATGACACACTCCATCATTGTCATATTGCATATCCCGGTACACCGCCGGAGGCATTCATATAGAGTCATATTTTGTTCTAAGTATCGAGTTGTAATTTTTGAGTTGTAAGAAAAATAAAAGTGTGATGATCATCATTTTTAGAGCATTGTCCCATCTAAGGAAAGAATGATGGAGACTATGATTCCCCCACAAGTCGGGATGAGACTCCGGACGAAAAATAAACAAAAGAGGCCAAAGAAGCCCAAATAAAAAAAGAGAGAAAGAAAAGAGGCCATAAAAAAGAGAAAAGGCCCAAATAAAAAAAGAGAGAAAAAGAGAGAAGGGACAATGTTACTATCCTTTTACCACACTTGTGCTTCACTGTAGCACCATGATCTTCATAGTAGAGAGTCTCTCACGTTATCACTTTCATATACTGGTGGGAATTTTACATTATAGAACTTGGCTTGTATATTCCAATGATGGGCTTCCTCAAATTGCCCTAGGTCTTCATGAGCAAGCAAGTTGGATGCACACCCACTTAGTTTCTTTTTGAGCTTTCATATACTTATAGCTCTAGTGCATCCGTTGCATGGCAATCCCTACTCACTCACATCGATATCTATTGATGGGCATCTCCATAGCCCGTTGATATGCCTTGTTGATGTGAGACTATCTTCCCCTCCTATTGTCTTCTCCACAACCACCATTCTATTCCACCTATAGTGCTATATCCATGGCTCACGCTCATGTATTGCATGAAGATTGAAAAAGTTTTGAAAAAGTTAGAGTATGAAACAATTGCTTGGCTTGTCATCGGGGTTGTGCATGGTTTAAATATTTTGTGTGGTGAAGATAGAGCATAGCCAGACTATATGATTTTGTAGGGATAACTTTCTTTGGCCATGTTATTTTGAGAAGACATAATTGCTTTGTTAGTATGCTTGAAGTATTATTTTTTTTATGTCAATATAAACTTTTGTCTTGAATCTTTCTAATCTTAATATTCATATCACAATTAAGAAGATTTGCATTGAAATTATGCCAAGTAGCACTCCGCATCAAAAATTCTCTTTTTATCATTTACCTACTCGAGGACAGCAGGAATTAAGCTTGGGGATGCCTGATACGTCTCCGACGTATCTATAACTTTTGATTGCTCCATGCTATATTATCTACTGTTTTGGACTAATTTGGGCTTTATTTTCCACTTCTATATTATTTTTGGGACTAACCTATTAACCGGAGGCCCAACCCAGAATTGCTGTTTTTTTTGCCTATTTTAGTGTTTCGGAATATCAAACGGAGTCCAAACGGAATGAAACCTTCAGGAACGTGATTTTCTCACCGAACGTGATCTAGGAGACTTGGACCCTACGCAAAGGCATCAGAGAGGCGGTCACGAGGGTGGGGTGCCCCCCTAGGGCGCGCCCCCTGCCTCGTGGGCCCCTTGAAGTTCCACCAACGTACTTCTTCCTCCTATATATACCTACGTACCCCCGAACGATCAGAACAGGAGCCAAAAAACCTAATTCCACCGCCGCAACTTTCTGTATCCACGAGATCCCATCATGGGGCCTGTTCCGGAGCTCCGTCGAAGAGGGCCGTCATCACGGAGGGCTTCTACATCACCATAGCCTCTCCGATGAAGTGTGAGTAGTTTACCTCAGACCTTCGGGTCCATAGTTAGTAGCTAGATGGCTTCTTCTCTCTTTTTGGATCTCAATACAAAGTTCTCCCCCTCTCTTGTGGAGATCTATTCGATGTAATCTTCTTCTTTTTGCGGTGTGTTTATTGAGACCGATGAATTGTGGGTTTATGATCAAGTCTATCTATGAATAATATTTGAATCTTCTCTGAATTCTTTTATGTATGATTGGTTATCTTTGCAAGTCTCTTCGAATTATCCGTTTGGTTTGGCCAACTAGATTGGTAGTTCTTGCCATGGGAGAAGTGCTTAGCTTTGGGTTCGATCTTGCAGTGTCCTTTCCCAGTGACAGAAGGGGCAGCAAGGCACATATTGTATCATTGCCATCGAGGATAACAAGATGGGGTTTATTTCATATTGCATGAATTTATCTCTCTACATCATGTCATCTTGCTTAAAGCGTTACTTTGTTTTTAACTTAATACTCTAGATGCATGCTGGATAGCGGTCGATGAGTGGAGTAATAGTAGTAGATGTAGAATCGTTTCGGTCTACTTGTCACGGACGTGATGCGCATATACATGACCATGCCTAGATATTCTCATAACTATGCTCAATTCTGTCAATTGCTCAACAATAATTTGTTCACCCACCGTAGAATACTTATGCTCTCGAGAGAAGCCACTAGTGAAACCTATGGCCCCTGGGTCTATTCTCATCATATTAATCTCCATCACTTTAATCTTGCTTTGCTTTTTTACTTTGCCTTTTACTTTTTACTTTGCATCTCTATACCAAAAATACCAAAAATATTATATCTATCAGGTCTCACTCTCGTAAGTGACCGTGAAGGGATGGACAACCCCTAATCGCGTTGGTTGCGAGTAGCTATCATTTCGTGCAGGTACGAGGGACTTGAGTGTGGCCTCCTACTGGATTGATACCTTGGTTCTCAAAAACTGAGGGAAGTACTTACGCTACTCTGCTGCATCATCCCTTCCTCTTCGGGGAAATCCAACGCAAGCTCAAGAGGTAGCAGGCAATACCCTGCATCACCCGCCGAACTTGTTCGTGCAGATGTGACAGCTCAGACAGAAGATCACCCGCAGACCCGGGCATTTCCTCCGCGGGACGACCCGTCAGCATACCTACAAACATAACGCTGTTAGTCAGCTTCTTCGCTGAACTCCTGTCAAAGGATTCATTCAAACACTTACTGAAAATGCCGCGTCGAAGCTGCTTATTCTCCTTCTCGGAATCCGCAAGCTGGTCCCGAACGTCTTTTAGTTCCACGTTCAACTTAATATTGGCGTCTTGGAGATTGTTTTTCTCCCGTATAACCTCAGTCAGCACGCGTTTGCCAGCCTCTAGCTGTCGCATAACATGTTGGTCCCCCAGATTTTCTCCGGATTCATCTGCAAAATCAATTGTTAGATCTGCAGACACGCCGCACACTATATGGTAACCATCATTCCTTAAATTAAATGTTACCAGCGGGAGCCTTTTTCTGTTCCTGCAATGCGGCAAGATTGGCCCGCAGTTGTGTCTTGCATTCCTCCAGCTCTTGGGACAGCCTAGTATTCTTCTCTATAAGAACCTGCACATTAAAGATGATCCTTAAATCAGTTCTGCTAACTGTTTTAAGTCTCAGGGGCTACTGATACATATAAATCGCCAGATTTACTCACCCATACATCCTTTACATACTGATCCGTGGCTCTGGCTAGACCATCTTGAGCAGCACGGAGGTACGCCTCTCCAGAATTGAAGGCATCGAACGCCTCTGGTGAGAAACAAGCGTCGCGGAGTACGGCCCGACGGCGCCTATGATTCATGGCGCTTTCCACTTCTGAGTTTGTAGCGGATAATCTATCTGCATCCTCTGTAGGGGGATTATCCGGCGCCTGCCCCATATCGGCTTCCGCCTCCATGTCCGGTCCTGGCGCCCGACTGGTGGAAGCTTGATTGGCAGCATCGCCGGACATATTTCGGTGAGCATTTTTTCTATTAAAGAAACGCGGGCGTCATTACATTTTGAGAAAGACGACAACCATGGAGCGGGGTTTTTCCTATAACTTTGCACCGGCGTCTCCGTCCTGAGCGCCTTCCTTTTTCGCCTACCCGGCCTCAGTGCCTCTTGTTGGCGAGTTGCTGCGGGTTCGGCAGGGCATCCCGAATGCCTTCCTGTAAAAGATGCCATGTGAATATGGTAGGTGAAGTGCCTAAAAGGGGATCCTAGTTTTGGAGTTGGGACTTTTTGATTTTTCTTACCTGCGATGCAGGGAGCAGTCCGAGATAGTCGGCCGTAATGGCCACCAGGGCATCGTCGCAGCTTAACTGATAGAACTGCCGGTCTATCAGTTCCATGGAGATAACCGGATCTTCTTCAAGTCCGGAATCGAGGGCCCGGTCAGGGTCCTCTGGTTGTGGAGAAGGGCTGCTGACCTCCTTTATGGCTTTTTGCAGTTCCTGCCGCAAAGTGGCAAGGTGAATACTTACGACTAAGAATGCGGGAAAAACGGGGGCAGGGAGATATAACTTACCCAGCTTGGAGGATTGTACATGGAGAATCCATCCCGTGGCTTGATGCGGGTGAACTCCTCTTCCTCACCCTTGAACAGTTCAGACAGAATTTTCGCTAGAGCGGCAGCATTGTCCGGACCCTTACGCCCGCAGCGGGTGGTGTCATCCGCCCCGTTGTAATACCACAAGGGGTGCCCACGATATTGAAGTGGCTGCACTCCCCGCATTATGCAAATCGACATAACTTCGATTATTGTCAATCCTGATCGAGCCAGTGCTTTGATCCGGTTCATCAGATAGAGGACTTCTCCGTTGTCTTCCGCCTGGGGGCTCCGTGGGCGCCAACTTCGGCGCTTCTTCAAAGGAGCATTGTTGAACTCAGGAAGACCCCGCCGAACAGGGTTCGGAAGGGGGACGTCCTCCATATAAAACCATTCTGAAGGTCAGTCTTCGGACGGCTTCTTCGGGGTACCAGACAGGTATCCGGTATCGGCGATGCGCCATATTTCGGCTCCGCCCACTTGATAAAGTGATTCCCTCTGCGTGCGAGGGACAAGGCAGAATATCCTTTTCCACAGCTCGAAGTGAGCCTCGCAGCCCAGGTACAACTCGCAGAGAGCAACATAGCCAGCGATATGTAGAATGGAGGCAGGGGTGAGATTGTGTAATTGGAGGCCGTAGAACTCCAGGAGCCCGCGGAGGAACGGGTGAATTGGAAATCCGAGTCCCCTTAGTAAATAAGGAACAAGGCAGACCCGTTCCCCCATGGAGGGACAAGGAAAGCTCTCCGCTTGCGCCCCGCTATTGTAGGTGGCAAGGCCGGCTCGAACAGGCACCATATACGCCGGAGGGAGAAATCCCTTAGTCTGTAGCTCGACTAATCGACTATGCGGGACTGAACACCTCTCCCAATCGCCGAGCTTAGGGCTACGGGGGCGGGAGGAGGAGCTGCGGAGGTCGGCCATGCTGGAATGGATCTTTCCGAAACACGCTCTGATGAATTCTCGCTGGGGGAGGATGGTATGGATCGGATCTAAGAATCCCCATTCCTTTAATAGACAATTTATTTATCTGGCTAGGGGGGTGAAGGTAAAAACGCCCTAGCGCCTTGTATTCATTCGACGCGTGGGAGAAAGCCCTTATTGGGCACAGAAGCCAAGAGGTTCAACATTTATGGAGCCGGACAATGCTTACGAACACTTGAAAGTTGGAGAAGAATCCGCCTTGCAATGCCGAAGACAACACTGCGCGCCGGACTCATCGTCATTGAAGCCTGGTTCGGGGGCTACCGAGGGAGTCCTGGATTAGGGGGTCTCCGGACAGCCGGACTATATTCTTTGGCCGGACTGTTAGACTATCTCGTGGATTGAAGACTTCGTCTCGTGTCCGGATGGGACTCTACTTGGCGTGGAAGGCAAGCTAGGCAATACAGATATGTATATCTCCTCCTTTGTAACCGATCTCGTGTAACCCTAGCCCCCTCCGGTGTCTATATAAATCGGAGGGTTTTAGTCCGTAGGACAACACACAATCATAACATAGGCTAGCTTCTAGGGTTTTAGCCTCTCTGATCTCGTGGTAGATCTACTCTTGTACTACCCATATCATCAATATTAATCAAGCGGGACGTAGGGTTTTACCTCCATCAAGAGGGCACGAACCTGGGTAAAACTTCGTGTCCCCTGCCTCCTGTTACCATCCGCCTAGACACACAGTTTGGGACCCCCTACCCGAGATCCGCCGGTTTTGACACCGACAGGCATCACTTGATGCTACAACACCATCTTGATATTGATCTTGCCCTTGGTCTTGTTCTTGAAGTTGAGGGCCCTCACTTTGTTCTTCGGAAGCGTGTGGGTCTTGGGTTGGTGAAGGTTCCACTTGAGTAGAACATTGTCCTTCTCCTTCGGCCACAAGGGGTTCCTCAATGGGTAGGATATGACCAATACCCATTCTTCTTATGGCTTGGGGAGGAATTTCATCATCTATGTCACAAGTACCACTGTGCTCCACTTGGGAGCCGTTCTTCTCATCAAACTCCATGTTACACGTTTCCTCAATAAGTCCCGTGGACTTATTGAGAACACGGTAAGCATGAGAGTTTGTAGCATAACCAACAAATATGCCCTCATAAGCTCTAGCCTCAAATTTAGACAAACTGACACCTTTATTGAGAATGAAACACTTACACCCGAACACCCGGAAGTACTTGAGGTTGGGCTTGTTACCGGTGAGTATCTCATATGGAGTCTTGTTCAAGCCTTTGCGGAGGTAGAGCCGATTAGATGCATGGCACGCGGTGTTGATGGCTTTGGCCCAAAAGTTGTAGGGAGACTTGAACTCCGCCATCATGGTCCTTGCCGCATCCATCAACGTCCGGTTCTTCCTCTCCGCTACACCATTTTGTTGAGGGGTATAAGGTGCGGAATACTGATGCTTGATTCCCTCATCACTCAAAAACTCATCCAAGGTGTAGTTCTTGAACTCAGAGCCGTTGTCACTTCTTATTGTCAAGATCTTTGCATTGTGTTGTCGTTGAGCTTCATTTGCAAAGTCGATGACGGTTTGTTGGGTGTCGCTCTTCCTCTTGAAGAAATATACCCAAGTGTATCTTGAATAGTCATCTACAATCACCAAGCAATACTTTCTACCCCCAAGACTATCAAAGGATGGAGGTCCAAAGAGATCCAAGTGAAGGAGCTCCAAAGGCCTCTTCGAGTAGATGATAGTCGTGGGAGGATGAGCCTTCTCATGTAGCTTTCCTTCGATGCAAGCACTGCAAGCACGATCTTTGGCAAAACTAACATTTGTTAGTCCACAGACATGGTCCCCCTTGAGAAGACTTTGCAAGGATCTCATATTGACGTGGGCTAAACGGCGATGCCAAAGCCATCCCACGTCAACTTTAGCCATTAGGCATGTCGCGGTCTTAGTGGGTCGCTTCGAAAAGTTAATCACATAGAGACCATTCTAGACATGCCCAACAAAGGCTACTTTAAGAGTCTTGCTCCACAAGAGGGCCACGGAATCAACATCAAAGAAAGTGGCTAAGCCCATGAGTTCTAGTTGACGAACGGAAAGTAAATTGTATGCAAGGGACTCAACAAGCATGACCTTCTCGATCGTAAGATCATGAGAAATGACAACTTTGCCAAGTCCCAATACCTTATAAGATGAGGCATCACCCCACTCGACATTGGTGGGCATGGATGGAATCTTTTGCACATCCACCACCAAGTCCTTGCTTCCGGTCATATGATTAGTAGCTCCACTATCGAGCAACCATGATCCCCCACCGGAAGCAAACACCTACAAGAGATCAATGCTTGGTTTTAGGTACCCATTTTGTAATGGGTCCTTTGAAGTTAGTAACAAGGGTCTTAGGAACCCAAATAGACCATCCAATGTACTCATAAGGAGAACCAACAAATTTGGCATAAAGATGCACATCTCTAGCGCGACACAACACATAGGAAGGATTAAAGTCGGCGACTTTGTTGGGAAGGGGAGCATTTCCCTTCTTGGCATCACTACCCCTCATGAAGTTTTTATCCTTCTCCTTAGTAGCACCCTCGCCCTCCTTCACAAAGGTTTGCTTGAGAGGAGGATGTCGTTTGGCCTTGTCATTCTTCTTCTTGTTCTTGGACTTGGGCACGTAGCCAATCCCTTCCTTGACCACAACTCCCTTTTGGTTGGTCAAGAGGTCGTTGAGGCTCTTCTCGCCTTGTATGCAAGACACAAGACCTTTCTCAAGTTGCACCTTTAGCTTAGCTTTCTCCTCAACAAGATGCGCATGCTCACAACAGGGGTTAGTAGCATTTGCATTATCAATTAACATCATACGAGGAAAAGTGGCTTTCTCCTTGGTTATCTTTACTTGAAGTTGATCACAAGACTCTTTGAGGCTAGCATGAGCACCCTTCAAGACCTTGTGAGCCTTGTCAAGTAGATCAAACTCCTCTTTGAGTCTAGCAAGATCAACCTCAAGTTTGGCCTTCTCGGAGTTTGGCACATGAGAAACAACAAGAGCATGATCAAAATCTTTCTTTAACTTAGTATGATCAACGTTATGTGACTCCTCAAGATCCAAACGAAGACCACACTCTTCCTCAAGAGCATTGGAAAGATCCGAAATCTCATCAGCATAGTCACGACTATGCCCCTCCATCTTGGAGGTAGTATCTTCATGAGACTCGATCATGTCATTGGCTTCACCAAGTTGTTCCAAGAGAGCAACAAAATGCTTCTTGGATTTACCCTTGAGTTTACCCATAAAGGACTCAAACTCATTTTCCTCCACATTAGATCCCTCACATTCATCAATGCAATCCGTCAAGGAAGGATTATTAATGATGGTAGTTTTGATGTTGGGAGTTACCTTGTTGGTGGCTTTAACCATGAGGCACTTGGCGGTGATGTTCTCATTGGGTAAGTCGAAGAGAGATATTCGTGGAGTTTTTGCAATGGCAACGGAGGCCATGGCAACCGACTCACCATCATCATCATCATCATCCTCATGGTACTCTTATTGAACCACCAATGCCTTGTGAGGGGTTTTCTTGGTGAAGTTGCTCTTGTTGGGGAAAGACTTGGCTTTTTCCTTTCGAATGAGCTTGCCACCATTGTCTTCCCTCTTCTCACACGGGCACTCCGCAACAAAATGACTCACATTGCCACAATTGTAGCAAGTCCTTACACGTTGCTTGCTCTTTGTGCCACTTGAGTTGTTCTTATTGAAGTTTGGCCTTGAGTTTTTCTTGCTCCAAAATTTCCTTGAAGCAAGTGCCATGTGTTCATGATAGGCATACTTTGTATCTTCGGGGTTGCTTTCCTCTTCTTCTTCTTCAACACAAACCTTGGCCTTCAATGCAAGGTTCGGCTTCTTTGCCCTTTGAGAGCGAAGCACTGCAGTGTCGGCGGTCTTGTCCAAGATGTTCATAGCCACAAACTCATCCAACACTTCACTTGAGGTCAAAGTGTGGAAGTCCGGCCTTTGACGAATGACGGAGGACATGGCCTTGTGGTAAGGCATCATTGCCTTGAGGAATTTGCGCTTGATCCAATTGTCATCCATGTCCTTGCTCCCGTGATCTCGGAGTGAGACCGCGAGTTTGGTTACTCTTCGATAAAGCTCACGAGGTTCTTCATCTTCTTTCATTGCAAACTCATCGGCTTCATCTTGCACTACTTCATAGTTGGAGCGTTGAATTCTTGCACTTCCCCGGTAGAGAGAGACAACACCAAGCCATGCATCTTTGGCCAAGGCGAAGGGCCGAAGATGAGGTAGATCTTCGGGTGGAATTGCATCTTGAATGATGAAGAGAGCATTCTCATTGAATTGATTATCCGCGGCTTCTCGAGGAGTGAAGTTGCTTGGATCATGCGGATGAAAACCTTCTTCAATGATTCTCCAAAGATTAGTGTTCACATGATTTATATGACGCTTAAAGCGATAAACCCAAGAATCAAAGTCCTCATTTTTCACAATCTTAGGGGGAGGACCGTCATGATTCAAATGAGTGGAAGGAATCGGTCCACCATAAACAAGTGGTCGTTCCACATGGGCAAAGATGCTGGTGCCATTTTTACCACTAGAAGGAGCCTTTTCACTACTAGCTTCCCCCTTGTCGGAGATAGCATCCGTCACCTTGTCGGTGGGATCACCCACTTTCAACGGTGCGGTGGATAGTTTAAGCCCTTTAATGAATTTAGTAAACATGCTTTCAACCTTGGTCGTCATTGAGGTTTTCAATGTCTCCAAGGCTACATTGAATTCCACACGGGAGACCGAGGTTCCCCCATCACCCGTAGACGAGATTGGATTTACACCGGAGTGCTCCTCCACACCGTCTACGGTGTCAACCATACTCTTTGGACGACAAAGTCCTTAGTAAAGAGACGAGGCTCTGATACGAATTGAAAGGATCGATATGGTTGACTAGAGGGGGGGGGAGTGAATAGGCAACTAACAAATTTTCACTTTTCTTTACCAAATTAAACTTTGCATCAAAGTAGGTTGTCTAGATGTGCAACTAGGTGAGCAACCTATATGATGCAACAACAACGAATATACATGCAAGCAAGAGAAGTAAGACTACTAAGCTTGCACAAGTAAAGGTAAGAGATAACCAAGAGTGGACCCAGTGAAGACAAGGATGTGTTACCGAGGTTCCTTCCTTTTGAGGGGAAGTACATCTCCATTAGAGCGGTGTGGAGGCACAATGCTCCCCAAGAAGCCACTAGGGCCACCGTATTCTCCTCACGCCCTCACACAATGCGAGATGCCGTGATTCCACTATTGGTGCCCTTGGAGGCGGCGACCGGACCTTTACAAACAAGGTTGGGGCAAACTCCACAACTCAACCGGAGGCTCCCAATAACACCACGAAGCTTCACCACAATGGACTATGGCTCCGTGGTGACCTCAACCGTCTAGGGTGCTCAAACACCCAAGAGTAACAAGATCCGCTAGGAATTAGTGGGGGAATCAAATATCTCTTGGTGGAAGTGTAGATCGGGGCCTCCTCAACTACTCTCGAGCAAATCAACAAGTTTGGTTGGCTAGAGAGAGAGATCGGGCGAGAATGGAGCTTGGAGCATTAATGGAGCTTTTGGGGGAAGAGGTAAGTCAACGAAGAAGAAGGGGACCCCCTTTTATAGTGGGGGGACAATCCAACCGTTGCCCCACTAAACAGCCTCGCAAAGGGCGGTACTACCGCAGTGGGCAGCGGTACTACCGCTCCCCCTTACGGTACTACCGCCCAACCAGAGAGGGCTTGAAGACAGAGGAGAGACTGGCCCAACGCGGTACTGCCGGTCAGGCCCAGCGTGGTATTGCCGCGGTGGCAGGGCGATACTACCGCTCTCGGCGGTACTACTGCACCTACAACCGCTTCAAGTGCCGCTCAAACCGACACGAGAAGTGCCCCCCTCGAATTGAGGCGGTAGTGTCCTGGTACCGCAGCAGTACTACCGCTGAGGACACACAAGCGGTACTACCACTGGGCACCGCGGTACTACCGCCGGGGCTAAAGACTGCCCAAACAGCAGGGAAAAAGACCCCCAACGACGCGGGAAGGCCCTGAGGGTGTGAAACGGAAGTGTACGTGATGATTCCACCCTAGACATACCAAAGCGGACCCCCTCTTGATAGTACGGTGACTCCTACGAAACTAATCCACCAACAAGAAACGAAAGAGCTACACCGTCTTGAAAAACAGTTTGAGGGGAAAGAAATTGTCTCGAGCCAAAGGATGAATCTTTGAAATGCTCAAAGCACAAGGTTAGTCCGCAAATATGTTGTCATCAATCACCAAAACTACATCGAGAGAGATATGCCTTAACATTGTCTCCTTATAAATAGGATCCGAAAGCCATCTCCCATTTTTCTCCTTCTTCCTTCTTTCTCTCGCAACCCTTTTGCCGCTCGAGCTCCACCGCCGCCGCAGAGCACCTCGTCTTCCTCAACCTTGGCCGCTGCATCAACCTGAGTCGATCTAGATAACGGTGGTGACCCTCCGCAGCAGATCTGCAGATATAACTCTTTGCCTTCTCATACCTTAGATCCGCATTAGGGGTTGTGAGCTTCTCTGTGTTCTTCGTAGTTCATCATAGTTCATCTTCCAGGCTATACCACGAGCTTCTTTGATCTGAAAACAACGTTAAACCAATGCGATAGTTGTTTTATTTCCACTTTTGACATCAGTAGATCCCCTTTCCTAGAAGAAAAATCTTGCGCAAGCTCATGAACTCATATGTACTAATGTTTAGGTCTAGATTTATTTTTCTTTTCCTGAATAGTCGTTGATCCAAAATAATAGCTACAACTTGTGAAACTTGTTTATCTCAGTAGTTAGCCAATTTTTGTTGCTAGCAACTCTTGAATATCTTTAGTCATGGGGGCTTACCATGCCGGCTTATTTTTCCTTCATATACCATCAGCCCTTATTTAAGCCGCCATTATACGTCTGTACTGCAATCATTAGCTTGCAATTCCACCAATTAATTTGAGCCGGTAAATTACTTCCTTTTAGATTGTATTTTCACCATGCCACCGAAGACGACGACAACTTGCAACTGGGTCCCTTCCACAGTCACTGAGGATACTTAAGGATTTTGTCACTGTCGGATACTTACCAGAGAAGAGCGTCATGTCTTACCGCACCCCTGAGCCGGCCAAAGAAATACCTCAGCCAAAGGATGGTGAAATCATCCTCTTCACTAATCATATGAACCGGGGCTTTTCGCCGCCCGGCTCAAAATTCTTTAGAGATGTTCTGCATTTTTTCAAGCTTCATCCGCAAGACATCGGACCCAATTCCATATCAAACATCTGTAACTTCCAAGTTTTCTGCGAGGTTTATATTCAAGAAGAACCTACTGTTGAACTCTTCAGAGAATACTTCTATTTGAACCGCCAGAATGAGTACACCAATAGTCCTAGCTTGGAACTTGGCGGGATTTCGATTCAGCGCAGACGGGATGATGTCTTTCCTCTAGTAGTCTTGCCAAGCCATCCCAAGGACTGGAACCAAACCTGGTTCTATTGCAAAGACACGTCGCCGGCTGATGAAAAGCCAATGTCGGGTTATCGCGCTGAGCGTCTTAACGCTAAATATTTACTCCCTGGTAAACTTTCTGCCGCTGAATGCAAGAAACTTGTCCCAACAATCAAAAAGGTTCAAGCCTTGCTGGGAAATGGCTTAACTGGAGTTGACTTGATCCGCTGTTGGACCGCATGGAGGATCATCCCTCTGAGGCGCTGATCTGACTTGATGTGCAACTATACTGGAGGAACAGACGATCCATTACATCATAGCTCCCTGCGTCTGACCGAAGAAGCCATTGTTGAAATGGCGACCACCCTCGTCAACAGCAAATATGAAGACTGCAGCATAGTAGGGTTGAATCCTTTCTGCAAGCTTAACCCGGCACCAGAGGTAAATCTTCTTGACTCCTTTTTCCTTGGTAGTTAAGTATTTGCATGAGTTTCAACATGTTATTTTTCTACGGGCTAAATCTGACTTTTGGAAGGTCAAATATGATCACGAGGCTGCCAAAAAAGCTAGAGTTGCTGCAATAGTGTAACACCCTCGATGCAGATATATCTCCCACGTGTCGAAGCACGACTTAGAGGCATAACCGCATTGAAAGCAATGTCGCAAGTGAGGTAATCTTCACAACAACCCATGTAATGAATAAGGGAAAAAGGTACATAGTTGGCTTACACTCGCCACGTCACACAAATAGCATAAATATCATTACATTCATCTAGATACAATCAAGGTCCGACTACAGAACCAAAGTAAAGATAAACCCCACAATAATGTCCCCTATCGCCCCAACTGGGCACCACTACTGATCATCTGGGAAAGAAAGGTAGTATCGTCCTGAGTCCTCATCGAACTCCCACTTGAGCTCAGTTGAATCTCCTGGAATGGTATCATCGGTCCCTGCATCTGGTTTTGGAAGGAATCTGTGAGTCACGGGGACTCAACAATCTCCCACCCTCGCGATCAAGACTATCTAAGCTTATAGGTAGGGTAAAGGTATGAGGTGGAGTTGCAGCAAGCGACTAGCATATTTGGTGGCTAATTTACGCAAATGAGAGCGAGAAGAGAAGGCAAAAGCACGGTCGAGAATCTATGATCAAGAAGTGATCCTAGAACAACCTACGTTCAAGCATAACACGAGACCGTGTTCTCTTCCCGGACTCCGCCGAAAAGAAGACCATCATGGCCACACACTCAGTTGATTCATTTTAATTAAATTAAGGTTCAGGTTTTCTACAACCAGACATTAACAAATTCCCATCTACCCATAACCGCGGGCATGGCTTTCGAAAGTTCAAATCCCTGCAGGGGTGTCCCAACTTAGCCCATCACAAGCTCTCACGGTCAACGAAGGATATTCCTTCTCCCAAGACAACCCAATCAGATTCGGAATCCCAGTTACAAGACATCTCGACAATGGTAAAACAAGTCCAGCAAGACCACCCGCTGTGCCGACAAATCCCGATAGGAGCTGCACATATCTCATTCTCAGGGCACACCGGATAAGCTAAGCGTACGGAAGCCAACGTAACCCAAGTTGCCAAGGGATAACTTCTTGATCATAGATTCTCGACCGTGCTTTTGCCTTCTCTTCTCGCTCTCATTTGCGTAAATTAGCCACCAAATATGCTAGTCGCTTGCTGCAGCTCCACCTCATACCTTTACCCTACCTATAAGCTTAGATAGTCTTGATCGCGAGGGTGGGAGATTGTTGAGTCCCCGTGACTCATAGATTCCTTCCAAAACCAGATGCAGGGACCGATGATACCATTCCAGGAGATTCAACTGAGCTCAAGTGGGAGTTCGATGAGGACTCAGGACGATACTACCTTTCTTTCCCAGATGATCAGTAGTGGTGCCCAGTTGGGGCGATCGGGGACATTATTGTGGGGTTTATCTTTACTTTGGTTCTGTAGTCGGACCTTGATTGTATCTAGATGAATGTAATGATATTTATGCTATTTGTGTGACGTGGCGAGTGTAAGCCAACTATGTACCTTTTTCCCTTATTCATTACATGGGTTGTTGTGAAGATTACTTCACTTGCGACATTGCTTTCAATGTGGTTATGCCTCTAAGTCATGCTTCGACATGTGGGAGATATAGCCGCATCGAGGGCGTTACAAATAGCCGCCAAGAAAATTGCCAGAAAGTCTAAGAAGAAAACAACTGCTTCTGACTTACTCAAGCTGGATGACATCTCTGAGTCGGAGGTAGCCCTTGACTCTCTTGGCCTGTTTTTTAACAACCTTATTGACACTGACTATTATCAGGAGGACACGGGGGCCAGCCAGGCAGTTGAAGAAGAGGTAACCATTATTTCCTTCGACTCATAACCTTTATCAAGGCAGAAACTTCGGCGGGTAACCCGGAAAGTAAGGTTTACACACCCCTTGGCTTATTTAGATTCTCATTTTATTTTGAAACAACAGCAACATGAGAGCCACCGTCAGACGCAGACCAGTGGAGATGATGAGTTACCCCCCGGCTTACCGAAAACTCCTCGGAAACGCAAAAATGAGGTTATTTTAAACCTTAACTCTGATGAACGAGTCACTTTTATAGGTCACTCAATTATAATTCCACTTTTGCTGGAGATTGCTCGTTCCTCCTCTGGTGATTCTTCACAAACTCAGCTGTCGACTTTTAAGGCCGCCCCGGGTAAAGATAATTATCCTTCTTCTGCACCTTTATGCCTGTATCGTTATACTGACTCATCAAATTCTTCTTAGTGGTCAAGCAAAGCCCAAGAAAACAAAGGTGGCAAAATCGGCTGAGGATCCAAAAGCCGCTGAACCGGCGCAGCCGACTCTTGCCCCGGAGCAAACTGAAGCACCGGAAGACCCTGCTATCAATGTTCAATCAGATCTACCTGAGCCGTTTGTTGACAAAACCGTTCTTAATCCATCCACTACTGAACCATCAAGCTCAGCTAACCCGCCAGAGACTTACAACAATGATGTTTTAATCACTGGCACCAGATTCATTAAACCGGGTAATCCGACTGTGCTAGCAAGACACTCCGCAAAACAAGAAGTCATGGAGAGGCAGAAAGTAAGGTTTGATGTCTCCCACTATGCTCATCTGAGTATTGGTGAAGTACTATCTGGCTATCTTAGTCAAGTCCACTCCAGCCGTGATTCAGAGATTGAAATGGTCAAACAGATGTACCAAAAATATGAGGTATGTTCTCCGGTTTATATAGTTATGTACCCTGGAAGCCCCCAAGTCTGCGGAATATGATAAGAGTGAATGATCTGTAGACTTTTAATACACTTATAAGCTTTTGCCTTAGACTCCTTTGATTCCCAGTTTACAACCAAAATGGATGCTGATAGTTTCTCAATTTGCATGTGTAGTCCCCAAGGGCCGGTTTAATTAGTATGAATGAGCCGGTCTTATTAGCCAATATGTAAGAGACAAATACTTTGACCAGATATCCTTATGAGACAGCTGAGGCTATCAATAACACATCCGGCTTACCTTCAGTAGAAAAAACAACAATATGCATTAGCCCCCAAGTGCCAAGTGGTCTTGCTTGCAAAGCATTTGGGACTTCTGGAAAAAATCCAATTCCTTTGAAAATAAAATTGGGCTGACAAACATTAGCCCCCAAGTGCCAAGTGTTATTGCTTGCAAAGCACTTGGGACTTGTTTTTACAATCCGCCATGAAACTAAACAACCTTATTCTTTATACAGGCTGCAACCGCAGAACTGGAATCCCAATTGTCTGAAGCCAAGATCCGACTGTCGACTCAGGAGACTGAAACAAAGAAAACTGAATCCAAACTCCAATTGAGTGTATCTGAAGCCAAAAAACTAAAGACCAGTTTTAGTGCAGAGAAAAAGGCTTGGGCCAATGAGAAGACTGCCCTGACGCAGCGTGTTGAAATAGCCAAGGCGGCTCTAAAAGAAGTTACCGCTGAACTCACCGGTTTAAAGAACCGTGTGTCTCAGATGGTTTCTGCAATCTTTGGTAAATCACCTTGTTACTTACTCAAAGTCTATATTTGTCACCATAATGTAAGCCGCCTACTTAACTCGTTGGGAAAACTTCACAAGTCCCCAGAGCAGCAATCTAAGTCAAGATACTCTGATAAAGCTCAAGGCGGTTTACACTCTAGTGGAGCAATTGTATACTGGAGCTCAGCGGGCTCTTGCCATTATCTCCCCAGGGAACCAAGGACGAAAATTATTGAGTGATGTCTTGAAGAAGCTATCCATCTTACCCGCCAGGTTCCAGGAAGTCAAGCGTTCTTGTGCGAGAGTCGGAACCATAACTGCTTTGAGCCGCTCCAAAGCCTGGGTACCTGAATTAGACCCGGCGAACGTAGCCGGGGGGTACCCCGGCCTTAAGGAAGATGGAACTCCCTTCGACCAAGAAGACTTTGCTGCCTATGTGAAAGAGATTTGTCCTCATGCCACCATCATTGCTGAAGAAACCAATCTCACCAAGTATCAGTCGGGTTTTGATGCAAAAAATAAGAAGATGGCAACTCCTTTATATAAAGTGACAGACTTAATCCCGCCGATTCATAAGCACACTTTCGCCCCTGAAATTGACCCGTCTGTTTTGTTTGATGATGAGCTGAGTTCGTCATCCTTCATGGCTTTGATTGGTCCAAACCCAATTTCCAAACGGTGGAGGAGGACAAACCGGCAAGGGATGAGTCGCAACCATCCAGACAACCCGGCCAGGATTCATGAACCGGCTCCAGTTTATCATGTGCTATGTGCGAGAGTAAAAAACAATATTATCCTTTTGGGCTCCAAGCGCCTTGTAATAGGCTAGCTTAAAACTTCATGTTCTGTTTATGCCATCATGCATATTGTGCTGCGTACAACACTTTTATCCGTCATGTGAAGATATGCTTTACATCCCTTACAATTTCAGTAGTGTTGAATCTGTTCCTGCATGCAATATATGAAAATTGTCCTGGCGGTTTATCGCCGGACGGGTCATAACGCCCAATACACAACCATGGAAACCAACATAGCTTTATAACCAAGGCTGGATGCAAGAATAATCAAACATGAAATATATCATTCCAATGATATTGAATTATATTGGTGTCTTACCACAGGGTGGGTCATAATATCTTACATACGACCATTAATATTGAAAGAAGAGATACAGATAAGCCTGTTATGAATTTTAGCTTTTGAAACACAACGGCAATATCATACCTGTGATTTTGAATTTGCACTGCCGGTTCATGTGACCTGAACAGTAAGGGTGATAACCCAATCTTTTAGAAGCCAACACTTCCACATGTATGATGATTGTCATACACTGGCGACTTATCGTCAAAAACCAAGCCGGGTTAAATTGAAACCATAGTTATACTTAGATCTAGACGAAAAGCCGTAGAATAAAAACAAAGATTGTTTTTCAAAAACTTAAGCCAAATAAAAATTAAAAATAAAACTTTAGAGGCTTATGACTCGAATATGATCAACAAACTAGACCAAAGGGGTTAAGCTGGGATTCGAATATAATCATGTAGCCCCCAGTGGCTTTGGCGTTGCACCGATCAAGAGGGTACCGATAGCTATGTTCTCTTTGGTTCGAATATGACCTATGTTTGAACAAGAAGCCCCCAAATGACCTTGAGAATTTTTTAACGACTCTGATTCGAATACGATCAAAGTCGGGCCCAAAAGGGGTTAAGCTATGATTCGAATACGATCAAGAAGCCCCCTAGTGAGTTTGGCATTGCGCTGATCAAGAGGGTACCGACAGCTATGTTCTGTTTGGTTCGAATACGACCTATGTTTGAACAGGAATCCCCCTAGTGATCATGAGGTTTAACGGATAGATTCGAATATGATCATGAGCCGGACCAAAGGGTTAATCTAGATTCGAACACAATCATCCCCCAATTGGTCGTTTGAAATTATGATAATGAAGACATATGATCATCTAATGATAAAAAGGACAGAGGTCCTGCTTTATTACTTATCATAATATATACATCATCAAAATATGTACATCATGAGAGCCGGTGGCTCAAGTATAGTAAGGCCGAAGATGAGTGATATTCCACGGCCGGCAGGTTTCTTCTTCCGATTTACGTGAGTCTTTGTGCTCTCGAATATCGATGAGGTAGTATGACCCGTTGTGCAAGTTCTTGCTGACCACAAAGGGCCCATCCCAAGGTGGAGATAACTTGTGAGCATCAGTTTGATCCTGGATGAGCCAGAGCACCAAATCACCTTCTTGAAAGGTTCTGGACTTAACCCGGCGGCTGTGATAACGGCGCAAATCCTGCTGGTAAATCACCGAGCGGGCTGCTGATAAGTCACACTTCTCATCTAACAGGTCAAGTGCATCTTGACGTGCTTGTTCATTATCAGCCTCAACATAAGCCGCCACACGGGGCGAGTCATGACGGATGTCACTAGGGAGAACCGATTTGGCTCCGCAGACCATGAAGAAAGGTGTATAACCCATAGACCTGTTAGGGGTGGTATTGATGCTCCATATCACAGAAGGTAACTCCTCCACCCAACAACTCGGCGTCCGTTGTAAAGGAACCATAAGCTGAGGCTTGATGCCTTTCAAGATTTCCTGACTGGCTCCTTCAGCTTGACCATTGGATTGGGGTGAGCTACTGATGAAACATCAAGCCGGATATGCTCACATTGACAGAATTCCTCCATGGCACCCTTGGAGAGATTAGTACCATTGTCAGTTATAATGCGGTGTGGAAAGCCAAATCGAAAGATCACTTTCTTTATGAATTAAACCATCGTGGCTGCATCACACTTATTAACCGGCTCTGCCTCAACCCACTTTGTGAATTTATCAACCACCACCAGAAGGTGTGTCTTTTTATCTTTGGGCCTTTTGAAAGGCCCAACCATGGCAAGCCCCCAGACCGCAAACGGCCAAGTAATTGGAATCATCCTCAATTCTTGAGCCGGTATGTGAACCCGTCGTGAGAATTTCTGGCAACCATCACATTTACTTACTAGATCCTCCGCATCAGTGTGAGCCGTCAGCTAATAAAAACCATGACAGAAAGCTTTGGCCACAAGAGACTTTGAACCGGCATGATGGCCGCAATCTCCTTCATGGATCTCACGAATAATTTCTTGACCTTCCTTAGGAGAGACACAACATTGAAACGCCCCAGTGACACTGCGATGATGCAACTCACCATCGGCAATTGTCATTGACTTAGACCGCCGGGTTATCTGTCTAGCCAAGGTTTCATCCTCAGGCAACTCGCCTCGGGTCATATAAGCCAAATATGACACTGTCCAATTTGGGATGACATGAAGAGCCGCCACCAATTGTGCTTTCGGGTCAGGAACAGCCAAGTCTTCCTCCGTAGGCAACTTGACAGAAGGGTTATGCAGAATATCTAAGAAGGTGTTAGGTGGCACCGGTTTACGCTCAGACCCCAGCCGACTTAAAGCATCCGCCGCCTCATTCTTTCTGTGATCAATGTGCTCCACTTGGTAACCCTTGAAGTGTCCAGCAATGGCATCAACTTCACGGCGATAAGCCGCCATGAGTGGGCCTTGGAATCCCACTTGCCTGATACTTGTTGAGCCACCAAATCGGAGTCGCCAAAGCACCTTACCCAGCTTAAGCTCATCTCCTTAGCCATCCGAAGACCATGGAGCAAGGCCTCATACTCAGCTACATTGTTAGTACAGGGAAACATCAACCGTAACACATAACAAAATTTGTCACCTCGAGGGGAAGCTAAAACAACTCCAGCCCCCGAGCCCTCCAATTGCCTGGACCCATCAAAATTAATACTCCAATATGTGTTGTCCAACTTCTCTTCAGGCATCTGTAGTTCTGTCCAATCGTTAATGAAGTCCACCAGTGCTTCAGACTTGATAGCAGTGCGTGGCACATATTTTAAACCATGAGGTCCCAGTTCAATGGCCCACTTGGCGACTTGTCCTGTGTCTTCTCTATTTTGAATGATATCTCCTAAAGGAGCAGAACTAACCACAGTGATGGGATGACCCCAAAAATATTGCTTAAGCTTCCGGCTCGCCATGAACACCCCATAAACAAGCTTCTACCAGTGTGGATATCTTTGCTTGGACTCAATAAGCACCTCACAGACGTAGTAAACCGGCCGTTGAACCAGATATTCCTTGCCAGCCTCCTTGCACTCTACTACAATAGCCACACTGACAGCACGTGTGTTAGCAGCCACATATAATAATAATGGCTCCTTATCAATAGGAGCGGCAAGGATCGGCGGCTCAGTGAGCTGTCTCTTCAAATCTTCAAAGGCAGTATTAGCAGCATCAGTCCAGACAAAATCGTCTGTCTTTTTCATCATCTGATATAGCGGTATGGCCTTCTCACCTAACCGGCTTATGAACCGGCTTAAAGCAGCAATAGGACCCGCCAAATGCTGAACATCATTGATACACGCTGGCTTAGCCAAAGAAGTGATTGCCTTGATCTTCTCCGGGTTAGCTTCGATGCCTTTGTTAGAAACCAGAAAACCCAAAAGCTTGCCTGCTGGTACTCCAAAAACACACTTGGCCGGGTTAAGCATCATCTTGTAGACCCGGAGGTTATCAAAGGTTTCCTTTAGAACATCTATCAAGGTCTCCTTCTCTCTGGACTTCACCACGATGTCGTCCACATAAGCATGAACATTGCACCCAATCTGACTATGAAGACAGTTCTGCACACAGCGCTAATAAGTCGCCTGGGCACTCTTAAGCCCAAAAGGCATAGACACATAATAGAAGGCTCCAAACAGAGTAATAAAAGCCATCTTCTCCTGGTCCTTAACTGCCATTTTGATCTGATGATAACCAAAATAAGCACCCAAAGAGCTCAAATGCTCACAACCCGCCGTAGCATCAATGATTTGATCAATACGAGGGAGAGCGAAAGGATCAGCCGGACAAGCCTTGTTTAAGTCCGTGTAATCCATGCACATATGCCAGGTGCCGTTCTTTTTAAGCACGAGCACCGGGTTAGCCAACCACTCTGGATGGAAAACTTCAATAATGAACTCTGCAGTTCCACTTCCTCACCAATGGCCTTACGTCTTTCCTCAATGAACCGCCGAAGAAACTACCTGACCGGCTTAAACTTTGGATCAATATTGAGAGTGTGCTCAGTGAGTTCTCTCGGTACACCTGGCATGTCAGAAGGTTTCCATGCACAGATGTCTCGGTTCTCACAGATGAACTCAATGAGTGCGCTTTCCTATTTGGGATCCAGATTAACACTGATACTGAACTGCTTAGATGAGTCACCTTGAACAAAATCAACAAGCTTGGTGTCATCACCCGACTTAAACTTCAGCACTGTCTCATGTTCTGTGGTTGGCTTCTTCAAAGACGTCATATCCGTCGGGTCAACATTGTCCTTGTAGAACTTCAACTCCTCTGTTGAACAAACAGATTCCGTGTAAGCAGCATCTCCTTCTTCACATTCCAAGGCTATCTTCTGACTCCCATGCACTGTGATGGTGCCCTTATGACTCCACATCTTGAGCTGCAGATAAACATAACACGGCCGTGCCATGAAGTTGGCATAAGCCGGCCGTCTGAACAGGGCGTGATACGGGCTCTTGATTTTGACTACCTCAAAAGTTAACTTCTCCACCCTAGAATCATGCTCATCTCCAAAAGCTACTTCCAATTCAATCTTACCCATTGGGTATGCCGATTTACTAGCCACCACTCCATGGAAAACAGTGCTGGACGGCTTAAGACTTTACCAGTCAACCCCATGCGACGGAAGGTCTCATAATAGAGGATGTTAATGCTACTGCCTTCGTCCATGAGTACCTTAGTGAATTTATATCCACCAACCTGAGGTGCCACCACCAAGACCAGGTGACCCGGATTGTCAACCCGGGGAGGGTGATCTTCCCTACTCCATAGAATAGGTGATACGTCTCCAACGTATCTATAATTTTTGATTGTTCCATGCTATTATATTATCTGTTTTGGATGTTAATGGGCTTTATTTTACACTTTTATATTATTTTTGGGACTAACCTATTAACCGGAGGCCCAGGCCAAATTGCTATTTTTTTGCCTATTTCAGTGTTTCATAGAAAAGGAATATCAAACGGAGTCCAAACGGAATGAAACCTTCGGGAACGTGATTTTTGGAACAAACATGATCCAGAGGACTTGGAGTGGACGTCAAGCAATCAACGAGGCGGCCACGAGGCAGTGGGGCACGCCCTCCACCCTCATGGCCCCCTCGTTGCTCCACCGACATACTTCTTCCTCCTATATATGTTCACATACCCCGCAAACATCCAGGAGCACCATGAAACCCTATTTCCACCCACGCAACCTTCTGTACCCAAGAGATCCCATCTTGGGGCCTTTTTCGGAGCTCCGCCGGAGGGGGCATTGATCATGGAGGGCCTCTACATCAACTCCATGGCCCCTCCGATGATGTGTGAGTAGTTTACTTCAGACCTTCGGGTCCATATCTAGTAGCTAGATGGCTTCTTCTCTCTCTTTGGATCTCAATACAAAGTTCTCCTCAATTCTCTTGGAGATCTATTCGATGTAATCTTCTTTTGCGGTGTGTTTGTCGAGATCCGATGAATTGTGGGTTTATGATCTAGATTATCTATGAACAATATTTGAATCTTCTCTGAATTCTTTTATGTATGATTGATGTATCTTTGCAAGTCTCTTCGAATTATCAGTTTGGTTTGGCCTACTAGATTGATCTTTCTTGCAATGGGAGAAGTGCTTAGCTTTGGGTTCAATCTTGTGGTGCTCGATCCTAGTGACAGAAAGGGAAACAACATGTATTGTATTGTTGCCATCGAGGATAAAAAGATGGGGTTTACATCATATTGCATGAGTTTATCCCTCTACATCATGTCATCTTTCTTAAGGCATTACTCTGTTCTTATGAACTTAATACTCTAGATGCATGTTGGATAGCGGCCAATGTGTGGAGTAATAGTAGTAGATGCAGGCAGGAGTCGGTCTACTTGTCGCGGACGTGATGCCTATATACATGATCATGCCTAGATATTCTCATAATTATTCGATTTTCTATCAATTGCTCAACAACAATTCGTTCACCCACCGTAATACTTATGCTATCTTGAGAGAAGCCACTAGTGAAACCTATGGCCCCCTGGTCTATTTTCCATCATACAAGTTTCCAATCTATTTTATTTTGCAATCTTTACTTTCAATCTATATCATAAAAATACCAATACTTATCTTATTATTATTATTATTATCATCTCTATCAGATCTCACTCTTGCAGTGGCCGTGAAGGGATTGACAACGCCTTTATCGCGTTGGTTGCGAGGTTCTTATTTGTTTGTGTAGGTATGAAGTGACTTGCGCATGGTCTCCTACTGGATTGATACCTTGGTTCTCAAAAACTGAGGGAAATACTTATGCTGCTTTATTGCACCACCCTTTCCTCTTCAAGGGAAAACCAATGAAGTGCTCAAGAGGTAGCAAGAAGGATTTCTGGCACCGTTGCCGGGGAGATCTACGCCAAGTCAAGACATACCAAGTACCCATTACAACTCTTATCCTTCGCATTACATAATTTGCCATTTGCCTCTCGTTTTCCTCTCCCCCACTTCACCCTTGCCATTTTATTCGCCTTTTTTCCGTTCGCCTTCTTCCCGTATGTACCTTTCTTTGTTTTTCCATGTGCCTTCTATTTTCTTGCATCTTTGCTTGCTAAAAATCAATTGATATGGATCCACTTAAAGTGTTCTACTTGGATCATCTTCGATCCTTATGCGCTCGTGCTGAAACCCCAACTAGCCTAGTTGATGGGAAATCTTTAGATGAGCATGCTCATTTTGTGCGTCACCATTTGTCTGAAAAAGGGAGACTCTTATGGGATCAAATAAACATATTTCTATGTTATGCTTGGAATCTTTGTGAAATTTTTGATCTTACTTGTTGCTCTAAGAACCCTAAAAAACACTTCCCTACCTATGTGAGTTTAATGATAATGAAATCTTATCTTCTTATGCAAAGGGTGTTTATAGTTACTACGATATCGAACAAATTGAAGAATTTGTTGATTTAAAGGGTGCTTATGAAGTTGCTTCTTTGATTGAAAAATATGATATTACTCTCTACGAATCTGAAAATTTTGACATACTTAAATATTGCTATGAAAACCATGCTCATAATGTCTATGTCAAAGAATTTATTGAAAGAATGATCGTTGCTTTGGAAGAAAATAATGATATGCATGAATCTATAGATAATTATGATTCCGATGATTTGATTGAAATATCCCTTGATGAACATGATGCTTGCTATTCTTGTGGCCATGATGCCAATATTTATGAAGATGAATTTGCTACAGTTCCTTATGTTAAACCTAAGATCGTTGCTATTGCACCCATACTTGATAGTTCCTTTGATGAAAAGCATGATTGCAGTGATGTTATTATAAATTCTCTTAATGTCAATTGTGTTTATAATATGCAAAACCCTAAGCTTGGGGATGCTAGTTTTGCTATGTCTACTACTTGTTGCAATGATCATGATTGGGGTGATTCTTCTTTTGATCTTGAGAATTTATTTAAGACCCATGATGAATATGAGATTGATTATAATTTTTGCAATAATATTGAAAGTGGGTTTGGAAGAGTGTCAACTTTAGATCCCACATATTTGGAGAATGTTCAATCTTATGAAGTTTTTGATAAAAGTGGGTTTGGAGAGGTCATGACTTTAGTTAATGTTAATCCCACTATTTTGGAAGATTGTTAACTTTGCATACATGTGGACCGTGTTAAGAATATGTTTTGTGATAGCTATATTGTTGAATTTGATTATGATCTTACATGTAATTATTATGAGAGAGGAAAATATGGTGGTAGAAATTATCATGTTACTAAATTACCTCTCGTTATGTTGAGATTGCTATTGTTTCTTTCCGCTTCCTTGCATATGCTAGTTTTTTCTTGCCTTGATAATTTGTTTGCCTATAAGATGCCCATGCATAGGAATTATGTTAGACTTAGATGTGTTTGTCACGTGTTTTATGATGCTCTCTTTGTGCCTCAATTCTTGTCTTTCATGTGAGCATCGTTGAAATCTTATGCCTAGCTAGGGGCGTTAAACGATAGCGCTTATTGGGAGGCAACCCAACTTTATTTTTTATTCCTTGTTTTTTTCCTGTTTAGTAATAAATAATTTATCTAGCCTATATTTTGGTTGTGTTTTTTGTGTTTAATTAGTGTTTGTGCCAAGTAGAACCGTTGGGAAGACTTGGGGAAAGTCTTTTTGATCTTGCTGTAAAAAATAGAAACTTTAGCGCTCACGAGAATTGCTGCCATTTTTTAATGGAGAGTGATATTTAGTTAATTATTTTTTAAGATGATTAATGTATAAATTCCTCAAGTCCAGAAATTTATTTTATAATTTTTGAGGTTCCAAAAGTATTCTAAACCTACATATTACTACAGACTGTTATGTTTTTGACAGATTCTGTTTTTGTGTGTTGTTTGCTTATTTTGATGAATCTATGGCTAGTAATAGAGTTTATGAACCATAGAAAAGTTGGAATAAAGTAGGTTTAACACCAATATAAATCAATAATGATTTCATTACAGTACCTTGAAGTGGTGGTTTGTTTTCTTTTACTAACGGAGCTCACGAAGATTTTCTTTTAAGTTTTGTGTTGTGGAGTTTTCAAGTTTTGGGTAAGGATTTGATGGATTATGGAACAAGGAGTGGCAAGATCCTAAGCTTGGGGATTCCCAAGGCACCCCAAGGTAAAATACAAGGACACCAAAAAGCCTAAGCTTGGGGATGCCCCGGAAGGCATCCCCTCTTTCGTCTTCGTCTATCGGTAACTTTACTTGGAGCTATATTTTTATTTGCCACATGATATGTGTTTTGCTTGGAGCATCTTGTATGATTTCAGTCTTTTCTTTCTAGTTTACCACAATCATCCTTGCTGTACACACCTATTGGGATAGACACACATGAATTGGAATTTATTAGAATACTCTATGTGCTTCACTTATATCTTTTGAGCTATATAGTTTTTTGCTCTAGTGCTTCGCTTATATCTTTTAGAGCACGACGGTGGTTCTACTTTATAGAAATAATTGATCTCTCATGCTTCACTTATATAATTTTGAGAGTCCTTTAGAACAGCATGGTAATTCACTTTGGTTATAAATTTTAAATGCTAAGATAAGTTGGATGCTTGATAGATGGTTTTGAGATATAAAGGTGGTAATATTAGAAGTGTGCTAGTTGAGTAATCGTGAAATTGATGAATACGTGTGTTGAAGTTGGCAAGTCCCGTAGCATGCACGTATGGTGAACGTTATGTGACAAATTTGAAGCATGGGGTGTTCTCTGATTGCTTTCCTTATGAGTGGCGGTCGGGGACGAGCGATGGTCTTTTCCTACCGATCTATCCCCCTAGGAGCATGCGCGTAGTGCTTGGTTTTGATGACTTGTAGATTTTTGCAATAAGTATGTGAGTTCTTTATGACTAATGTTGAGTCCATATGGATTATACGCACTCTCACCCTTCCACCATTGCTAGCTTCTTTGGTACCGTGCATTGCCCTTTCTCACCTTGAGAGTTGGTGCAAACTTCGCCGGTGCATCCAGACCCCGTGATATGATACGCTCTATCACACATAAGCCTCCTTATATCTTCCTCAAAACAGCCACCATACCTACCTATTATGGCATTTCCATAGCCATTCCGAGATATATTGCCATGCAACTTTCCACCGTTCCATTTATTATGACACGCACCATCATTGTCATATTGCTTTGCATGATCATGTAGTTGACATCGTATTTGTGGCAAAGTCATCGTTCATAATTTTTTCATACATGTCACTCTTGATTCATTGCAATCCTGGTACACCGCCGGAGGCATTCACATAGAGTCATATTTTGTTCTAAGTATCAAGTTGTAATTCTTGAGTAGTAAGAAAATAGAAGTGTGATGATCATCATTAGAACATTGTCCCATGTAAGGAAAAGATGATGGAGACTATGATTCCCCCACAAGTCGGGATGAGACTCGGGACGAAAAAAAGAAAGAAAAAGAAAGAAAGAAAAGAGGCCAAAACAAAGAAGGCCCAAATAAAAAATATAATAAATAAATGTGAGAAAAAGAGATAAGGGACAATGTTACTATCCTTTTTCCACACTTGTGCTTCAAAGTAGCATCATGATCTTCATGATAAATAGTCTCTTATTTTGTCACTTTCATATACTAGTAGGAATTTTTCATTATAGAACTTGGCTTGTATATTCCAATGATGGGCTTCCTCAAATGCTCTAGGTCTTCGTGAGCAAACGAGTTGGATGCACACCCACTTGGTTTATTTGATGAGCTTTCATATATTTATAGCTCTAGTGCATCCGTTGCATGTCAATCCCTACTCCTTGCATTGACATCAATTGGTGGGCATCTCCATAGCCCATTGATTATCTGTGTCAATATGAGGCTTTCTCCCTTTTGTCTTCTCACACAACCTTAATCATCATATTCTATTCCACCCATAGTGCTATGTCCATGGCTCGCGCTCATATATTGCATAAAAGTTGAAAGAGTTTGAAAAGGCTAAGTATGAAACAATTGCTTGGCTTGTCATCGGGGTTGTGCATGATGACATCATTTTGTGTGACGAAAATGAAGCATGGCCAAACTATATGACTTTGTAGGGATAAGTTTTCCTTGGCTATGGTATTTTGATAAGACATAATTGCTTGATTAGCATACTTGGAGTATTACTATTTTTATGTCAACAATAAACTTTTATCTTGAATCTTTTGGATCCGAACATTCATGCCACAATAGAGAAAAATACATTGAAGAATATTGTAGAAAGCATTCCACATCAAAAATTCTGTTTTTATCATTTACCTGCTCGAGGACGAGCAGGAATTAGGCTTGGGGATGCTGATACGTCTCCAACGTATCTATAATTTTTTATTGTTCCATGCTATTATATTATCTGTTTTGGATGTTAATGGGCTTTATTTTACACTTTTATATTATTTTTGGGACTAACCTATTAACCGGAGGCCCAGACCAAATTGCTGTTTTTTTGCCTATTTCAGTGTTTCGTAGGAAAGGAATATCAAACGGAGTCCAAACGGAATGAAACCTTCGGGAACGTGATTTTTGGAACAAACGTGATCCAGAGGACTTGGAGTGGACGTCAAGCAATCAACAAGGCGGCCACGAGGCAGTGGGGCACGCCCTCCACCCTCGTGGGCCCCTCGTTGCTCCACCGACCTACTTCTTCCTCCTATATATGTTCACATACCACGCAAACATCCAGGAGCACCACGAAACCCTATTTCCACCGCCGCAACCTTCTGTACCCAAGAGATCCCATCTTGGGGCCTTTTCCGGAGCTCCGCCGGAGGGGGCATTAATCATGGAGGGCCTCTACATCAACTCCATGGCCCCTCCGATGATGTGTGAGTAGTTTACCTCAGACCTTCGGGTCCATAGCTAGTAGCTAGATGGCTTCTTCTCTCTCTTTGGATCTCAATACAAAGTTCTCCTCGATTCTCTTGGAGATCTATTCGATGTAATCTTCTTTTGCGGTGTGTTTGTCGAGATCCGATGAATTGTGGGTTTATGATCCAGATTATCTATGAATAATATTTGAATCTTCTCTGAATTCTTTTATGTATGATTGGTTTATCTTTGCAAGTCTCTTCGAATTATCAGTTTGGTTTGGCCTACTAGATTGATCTTTCTTGCAATGGGAGAAGTGCTTAGCTTTGGGTTCAATGTTGCAGTGCTCGATCCCGGTGACAGAAAGGGAAACATCACATATTGTATTGTTGCCATCGAGGATAAAAAGATGGGGTTTACATCATATTGCATGAGTTTATCCCTCTACATCATGTCATCTTGCTTAAGGCGTTACTCTGTTCTTATGAACTTAATACTCTAGATGCATGTGTTGGGGAACGTAGCAGAAATTCAAAATTTTCCTACGTGTCACCAAGATCTATCTATGGAGAGACCAGCAACGAGGGGAAGGAGAGTGCATCTACATACCCTTGTAGATCGCTAAGCGGAAGCGTTCAAGAGAACGGGGTTGATGGAGTCGTACTCGTCGTGATTCAGATCACCGATGATCAAGTACCGAAAGGACGGCACCTCCGCGTTCAACACACGTACAGCCCGGTGACGTCTCCCATGTCTTGATCCAGCAAGGAGAGAGGGAGAGGTTGAGGAAGACTCCATCCAGCAGCAGCACAACAGTGTGGTGGTGATGGAGGAGCGTGGCAATCCTGCAGGGCTTCGCCAAGCACCGCGAGATATGAGGAGAAAGAGAGGGAGGGCTGCACCAACAGGCAGAGATCGAATCACGTGTTATGGGCAGCCCTAGGCCTCACTATATATAGGGGAGAGGGAGGAGGGGGGAGGCGCAGCCTTGCCCCTTCCTCCAAGGAAGGGGTGCGGCCAAGAGGGGGGGAGGAGTCCATCCTCCCCAAGGCACCTCGGAGGTGCCTTCCCCTTTGAGGACTCTTCCCTCCCCAAGTTTCCTTGGCGCATGGGCCTCTTGGGGCTGGTGCCCTTGGCCCATATAGGCCAAGGCGCACCCCCTACAGCCCATGTGGCCCCCCGGGGCAGGTGGACCCCACCCCGGTGGACCCCCGGACCCCTTTCGGCACTCCCGGTACAATACCGATAAAGTGCGAAACTTTTCCGGCGACCAAAACAGGACTTCCCATATATAAATCTTTACCTCCGGACCATTCCGGAACTCCTCGTGACGTCCGGGATCTCATCCGGGACTCCGAACAACATTCGGTAACCACATACAAACTTCCTTTATAACCCTAGCATCATCGAACCTTAAGTGTGTAGACCCTACGGGTTCGGGAGACATGTAGACATGACCGAGACGTTCTTCGGTCAATAACCAACAGAGGGATCTGGATACCCATGTTGGCTCCCACATGTTCCACGATGATCTCATCGGATGAACCACGATGTCAAGGACTCAATCGATCCCGTATACAATTCCCTTTGTCTAGCGGTATTGTACTTGCCCGAGATTCGATCGTCGGTATACCGATACCTTGTTCAATCTAGTTACCGGCAAGTCTCTTTACTCGTTCCGTAACACATCATCCCGTGATCAACCCCTTGATCACATTGTGCACATTATGATGATGTCCTACCGAGTGGGCCCAAAGATACCTCTCCATTTACACGGAGTGACAAATCCCAGTCTCGATTCGTGCCAACCCAACAGACACTTTCGGAGATACCTGTAGTGCACCTTTATAGTCACCCAGTTACATTGTGACGTTTGATACACCCAAAGCATTCCTACGGTATCCGGGAGTTGCACAATCTCATGGTCTAAGGAAATGATACTTGACATTAGAAAAGCTTTAGCATACGAACTACACGATCTTTGTGCTAGGCTTAGGATTGGGTCTTGTCCATCACATCATTCTCCTAATGATGTGATCCCGTTATCAACGACATCCAATGTCCATGGTTAGGAAACGTAACCATCTATTGATCAACGAGCTAGTCAACTAGAGGCTTACTAGGGACATGGTGTTGTCTATGTATCCACACATGTATCTGAGTTTCCTATCAATACAATTATAGCATGGATAATAAACGATTATCATGAACAAGGAAATATAATAATAACCAATTTATTATTGCCTCTAGGGCATATTTCCAACAGTCTCCCACTTGCACTAGAGTCAATAACCTAGTTCACATCGATATGTGATTAACACTCAAGGTCACATCCCCATGTGACTAACACCCAAAGAGTTTACTAGAGTCAATAATCTAGTTCACATTACCATGTGATTAACACTCGATGAGTTCTGGGTTTGATCATGTTATGCTTGTGAGAGATGTTATAGTCAACGGGTCTGAACCTTTCAGATCCGTGTGTGCTTTACAAATCTCTATGTCATCTCCTAGATGTAGCTACCACGCTCTATTTGGAGCTATTCCAAATAACTGTTCTACTTGGAGCTATTCTAAATTGTTGCTCCATTATATGCATCCGGTATCTCTACTCAGAGCTATTCGGGTAGGTGTTAAGCTTGCATCGACGTAACCCTTTACGACGAACTCTTTTTACCACCTCCATAATCGAGAAAATTCCTTAGTCCACTAGTTACTAAGGATAACTTTGACCGCTGTCTTGTGATCCATTCATGGATCACTCTTGCACCCCTTGACTGACTCATGGCAAGGCACACTTCAGGTGCGGTACACAGCATAGCATACTGTAGAGCCTACGTCTTAAGCATAGGGGACGACCTTCGTCCTATCTCTCTATTCTGCCGTGGTCGAGCTTTAAGTCTTAACTTCATACCCTACAACTCAGGCAAGAACTCCTTCTTTGACTGATCCATCTTGAACACCTTCAAGATCATGTCAAGGTATGTGCTCATTTGAAAGTACTATTAAGCGTTTTGATCTATCCTTATAGATCTTGATGCTCAATGCTCAAGTAGCTTAATCCAGGCTTTCCATTGAAAAACACTTTTCAAATAACCCTATATGCTTTCCAGAAATTCTACGTCATTTCCGATCAACAACATATATTCATCAGAAATTCTATAGTGCTCCCACTCACTTCTTTGGAAATACAAGTTTCTCATAAACTTTGTATAAACCCAAAATCTTTGATCATCTCATCAAAGCGCACATTCCAACTCCAAGATGCTTACTCCAGTCCTTAGAAGGATCGCTAGAGCCAGCATACCTTTTAGCATCCTTAGGATCGACAAAACCTTTCTGATTGTATTACATACAACCTTTCCTTACGTAAATTGGTAAGGAAACTCGTTTTGACATCCATCTGCCAGATTTCATAAATGCAGCTAATGCTAACATGAATCCGACGGACTTAAGCATCGCTACGGATGAGAAAATCTCATCGTAGTCAACTCCTTGAACTTGTGGAAAAACTCTTCGCCGCAAGTCGAGCTTCATAGATGGTGACATTACCATCCACGCCCGTCTTCTTCTTAAAAGATCCATTTATCTCAATGGCTTGCCGATCATTGGGCAAGTCCACCAAAGTCCATGCTTTGTTCTGATACATGGATCCTATCTCGGATTTCATGTCTTCTAAACATTTGTCGGAATATGGGCCCACCATCGCTTCTCCATAGCTCATAGGTTCATTGTTGTCTAGCAACATGACCTTCAAGACAGGATTATTCTACCACTCTGAAGTAGTACGTATCCTTGTCACCCTACGAGGTACGGCAGTGACTTGATCCGAAACTTCATGATCACTATCATAAGCTTCTACTTCAATTGGTGTAGGTGCCACATGAACAACTTCCTGTGCCCTGATACACACTGGTTGAAGTGATGGTTCAATAACCATATCAAGTCTCCACCATCCTCCCACTCAATTCTTTCGAGAGAAACTTTTCCTTGAGAAAGGACCTGATTCAAGAAACAATCCCTTATTGCTTTCGGATCTGAGACAGGAGGTATACCCAACTGTTTTGGGTGTCCATGAAGATGCATTTATCCGCTTTGGGTTCGAGCTTATCAGCCTGAAACTTTTTCGCATAAGCGTCGCAGCCCCAAACCTTTAAGAAACGACAACTTAGGTTTCTCCAAACCATAATTCATACGGTGTCATCTCAACGGAATTACGTGGTGCCCTATTTAAAGTGAATGTGGTTGTCTCTAATGCCTAACCCATGAACAATAGTGGTAATTCGATAAGAGACATCATGGTACGCACCATATCCAATAGGGTGCAACTATGATGTTCGGACACACCATCACACTATGGTGTTCCAGGCGGTATTAATTGCAAAACAATTTCCACAATGTCTTAATTGTGTGCCAAAACTCGTAACTCAGATATTCATCTCTATGATCATATCATAGACATTATATCCTCTTGTCACGAAGATCTTAAACTTCACTCTGAAATTACCTGAACCATTCAATAATTCAGACTTGTGTTTCATCAAGTAAACACACTCAACATCTACTCGAATCATCTGTGAAGTAAGAACATAACGATATTCACTGCATGCCTCAGCACTCATTGGATTGCACACATCAAAATGTATTACTTCCAACAAGTTGCTTTCTAGTTCCATTTTACTGGAAACGAGGCTTTCAGTCATCTTGCCCATGTGGCATGGTTTGCATGTCTCAAGTGATTCAAAATCAAGTGAGTTCAAACGGTCCATTTGCATGGAGTTTCTTCATGCATATACACCAATAGACATGGTTCGCATGTCTCAAACTTTTCAAAAATGAGTGAGTCCAAAGATCCATCAACATGGAGCTTCTTCATGCGTTTTATACCGATATGACTTACGTGGCAGTGCCACAAGTAGGTGGTACTATCATTACTATCTTTTGGCATGAACATGTGTATCACTACGATCGAGATTCAATAAACCATTCATTTTAGGTGCAAGACCATTGAAGGTGTTATTCAAATAAATAGAGTAACCATTATTCTCCTTAAATGAATAACCGTATTGCGATAGTCATAATCCAATCATGTCTATGCTCAACGCAAACACCAAATAACAATTATTCAGGTTTTAACACCAATCTCGATGGTAGAGGGAGCGTGCGATGCTTGATCACATCAAGCTTGGAAAAACTTCCAACACATATCATCAGCTCACCTTTAGCTAGTCTCCGTTTATTCCGTAGCTCTTTTACTTCGAGTTACTAACACTTAGCAACTGAACCGGTATCTTAATACCCTGGTGCTACTAGGAGTACTAGTAAAGTACACATTAACATAATGTATATCCAATATACTTCTATCGACTTTGCCAGCCTTCTTATCTACCAAGTATCTAGGGTAATTCTGCTCCAGTGGTTGTTCCCCTTATTACAGAAGCACTTAGTCTCGGGTTTGGGTTCAACCTTGGGTTTCTTCACTAGAGCAACAACTGATTTGCCGTTTCATGAAGTATCCCTTCTTGCCCTTGCCCTTCTTGAAACTAGTGGTTTCACCAACCATCAACAATTGATGCTCCTTCTTGATTTCTACTTTCGTGGTGTCAAACATCGCGAATATCTCAAGGATCATCATATATGTCCCTGATATATTATAGTTCATCACGAAGCTCTAGCAGCTTGGTGGTAATGACTTCGGAGAAACATCACTATCTCATCTGGAAGATCAACTCCCACTTGATTCAAGCGATTGTTGTACTCAGACAATCTGAGCACAAGCACAACAATTGAGCTTTTCTCCTTAGTTTGCAGGCTAAGAAAATCGTCGGAGGTCTTATACCTCTTGACGTGGGCACGAGCCTGAAATCCCAATTTCAGCCCTCGAAACATCTCATATGTTTCGCGACGTTTCAAAACATCTTTGGTGCCTCAATTCTAAATCATTTAACTGAACTATCACGTAGTTATCAAAACGTGTATGTCAGATGTTCACAACATCCACAGACCACGTTCGAGGTTCAGCACACTGAGTGGTGCATTAAGGACATAAGCCTTCTAAGAAGCAATGAGGACAATCCTCAGTTTACGGACCTAGTCCGCATAATTGCTACTATCAACTTTCAACTAAATTTTCTCTAGGAACATATCTAAACAGTAGAACTATAGCGTGAGGTACGACATAATTTGCAAAATCCTTTTGACTATGTTCAGGATAATTAAGTTCATCTTATGAACTCCCACTCAGATAGACATCCCTCTGGTCATCTAAGTGATTACATGATCCGAGTCAACTAGGCCGTGTCCGATCATCACGTGAGACGGACTAGTCATCATCGGTGAACATCTTCATGTTGATCGTATCTACTATACGACTCATGCTCGACCTTTCGGTCTCCGTGTTCCGAGGCCATGTCTGTACATGCTAGGCTCGTCAAGTTAACCCTAAGTGTATTGCATGTGTAAATCTGTCTTACACCCGTTGTATGTGAACGTAAGGATCTATCACACCCGATCATCACGTGGTGCTTCGAAACGACGAACTGTAGCAACGGTGCACAGTTAGGGGAGAACACTTCTTGAAATTGGTGTAAGGGATCATCTTATTTACTACCGTCGTTCTAAGTAAACAAGATGCATAAACATAATAAACATCACATGCAATCAAATAGTGACATGATATGGCCAATATCATTTTGCTCCTTTTGATCTCCATCTTCGGGGCTCCATGATCATCATCGTCACGTCATCGACATGCAAGTCGCAATTCCTATTACAAGAACATGATCAATCTCATACATCACATATATCATTCATCACATCCTTTTGGCCATATCACATCACATAGCATACCCTGCAAAAACAAGTTAGACGTCCTCTAATTGTTGTTTGCATGTTTTACGTGGCTGCTATGGGTTTCTAGCAAGAACGTTTCTTACCTACGCAAAACCACAACGTGATATGCCAATTGCTATTTAACCTTCATAAGGACCCTTTTCATCGAATCTATTCCGACTAAAGTGGGAGAGACTGGCACCCGCTAGCCACCTTATGCACCAAGTGCATGTCAGTCGGTGGAACCTGTCTCACGTAAGAGTACGTGTAAGGTCGGTCCGGGCCGCTTCATCCCACAATACCGTCGAAACAAGATTGGACTAGTAACGGTAAGCATATTGAACAAAATCAACGCCCACAACTACTTTGTGTTCTACTCGTGCAAAGAATCTACGCAATAGACCTAGCTCATGATGCCACTGTTGGGGAACGTAGCAGAAAATCAAAATTTTCCTACGTGTCACCAAGATCTATCTATGGAGAGACCAGCAATGAGGGGAAGGAGAGTGCATCTACATACCCTTGTAGATCGCTAAGCGGAAGCGTTCAAGAGAACGGGGTTGATGGAGTCGTACTCGTCGTGATTCAGATCACCGATGATCAAGTACCGAAAGGACGGCACCTCCGCGTTCAACACACGTACAGCCCGGTGACGTCTCCCATGCCTTGATCCAGCAAGGAGAGAGGAGAGGTTGAGGAAGACTCCATCCAGCAGCAGCACAACGGCGTGGTGGTGATGGAGGAGCGTGGCAATCCTGCAGGGCTTCGCCAAGCACCGCGAGATATGAGGAGAAAGAGAGGGAGGGCTGCACCAACAGGCAGAGATCGAATCACGTGTTATGGGCAGCCCTAGGCCTCACTATATATAGGGGAGAGGGAGGAGGGGGGAGGCGCAGCCTTGCCCCTTCCTCCAAGGAAGGGGTGCGGCCAAGAGGGGGGGAGGAGTCCATCCTCCCCAAGGCACCTCAGAGGTGCCTTCCCCTTTCAGGACTCTTCCCTCCCCAAGTTTCCTTGGCGCATGGGCCTCTTGGGGCTGGTGCCCTTGGCCCATATAGGCCAAGGCTCACCCCCTACAGCCCATGTGGCCCCCCGGGGCAGGTGGACCCCCCCGGTGGACCCCCGGACCCCTTTCGGCACTCCCGGTACAATACCGATAAAGTGCGAAACTTTTCCGGCGACCAAAACAGGACTTCCCATATATAAATCTTTACCTCCGGACCATTCCAGAACTCCTCGTGACGTCCGGGATCTCATCCGGGACTCCGAACAACATTCGGTAACCACATACAAACTTCCTTTATAACCCTAGCGTCATCGAACCTTAAGTGTGTAGACCCTACGGGTTCGGGAGACATGTAGACATGACCGAGACGTTCTTCGATCAATAACCAACAGCGGGATCTGGATACCCATGTTGGCTCCCACATGTTCCACGATGATCTCATCGGATGAACCACGATGTCAAGGACTCAATCGATCCCGTATACAATTCCCTTTGTCTAGCGGTATTGTACTTGCCCGAGATTCGATCGTCGGTATACCGATACCTTGTTCAATCTCGTTACCGGCAAGTCTCTTTACTCGTTCCGTAACACATCATCCCGTGATCAACCCCTTGATCACATTGTGCACATTATGATGATGTCCTACCGAGTGGGCCCAGAGATACCTCTCCATTTATACGGAGTGACAAATCCCAGTCTCGATTCGTGCCAACCCAACAGACACTTTCGGAGATACCTGTAGTGCACCTTTATAGTCACCCAGTTACGTTGTGACGTTTGATACACCCAAAGCATTCCTACGGTATCCGGGAGTTGCACAATCTCATGGTCTAAGGAAATGATACTTGACATTAGAAAAGCTTTAGCATACGAACTACACGATCTTTGTGCTAGGCTTAGGATTGGGTCTTGTCCATCACATCATTCTCCTAATTATGTGATCCCGTTATCAACGACATCCAATGTCCATGGTTAGGAAACGTAACCATCTATTGATCAACGAGCTAGTCAACTAGAGGCTTACTAGGGACATGGTGTTGTCTATGTATCCACACATGTAACTGAGTTTCCTATCAATACAATTATAGCATGGATAATAAACGATTATCATGAACAAGGAAATATAATAATAACCAATTTATTATTGCCTCTAGGGCATATTTCCAACAGCATGCTGGATAGCGGTCGATGTGTGGAGTAATAGTAGTAGATGCTGGCAGGAGTCGGTCTACTTGTCACGGACGTGATGCCTATATACATGATCATGCCTAGATTTTCTCATAATTATTCGATTTTCTATCAATTGCTCGACAGTAATTTGTTCACCCATCGTAATACTTATGCTATCTTGAGAGAAGCCACTAGTGAAACCTATGGCCCCCGGTCTATTTTCCATCATACAAGTTTCCAATCTATTTTATTTTGCAATCTTTACATTCAATCTATATCATAAAAATACCAAAAATACTTATCTTATTATTATCATCTCTATCAGATCTCACTCTTGCAAGTGGCCGTGAAGGGATTGACAACCCCTTTATCGCGTTGGTTGCGAGGTTCTTATTTGTTTGTGTAGGTACGTGGTGACTCGGGCGTGGTCTACTACTGGATTGATACCTTGGTTCTCAAAAACCGAGGGAAATACTTATGCTGCTTTACTGCACCACCCTTTCCTCTTCAAGGGAAAACCAAGGCAGTGCTCAAGAGGTAGCAATAGGCTGCTCAGACCATCTTAAATAATGAGGAACTGCCGGCTCAACAGCATTCACAGCCCTCTTATGAAGCTTCTGGTCCCGTTTGCACAGACTGGTAGTGAACACATGATATTGTCCACTACTCAGATATTTTGGATTGCTCTGATATCCAGACTGATGCTGATTATAGCCACCTTGATTTCCTTGAGAGCCTTGAAAGGTGGAATTTGAACCACCGCCCGGGCCATGAAAACCGCTGCTACCTGAGCCGCCGCCCGGCCCATGATTGTGATACGTCTCTGTCGTACCTATAATTTTTTATTGTTCCATGCCAATATTCTACAACTTTCATATACTTTTGGCAACTTTTTAGATTATTTTTGGGACTAACATATTGATCCAGTGCCCGGTGCCAGTTCCTGTTTGTTGCATGTTTTTGGTTTCACAGAATATCCATATCAAACAGAATCCAAACGGGATAAAAATAGACGGAGAATATTTTTGGAATATTTGGAGAATTTCGAAAGAAAAATCCACGCGAGACGGTGCCCGAGGTGGCCATGAGGCAGGGGGCGTGCCCCTGACCCTCGTGGTCCACCCGTAAGGCGGTTGATGCCCTTCTTTGACCGCAAGAAAGCTAATTTTTGGTAAAAAAAATCACGGCGAAGGTTTCGGTCCAATCGGAGTTACGGATCTCCATATATATACGAAACGGTGAAAGGGCAGCAGAACAGAACGCAGAAACAAAGAGAAACGGAGAGACAAATCCAATCTCGGAGGGTCTCTCGCCCCTCCCATGCCATGGAGGCCAAGGACCAGAGGGGAAACCCTTCTCCCATCTAGGGAGGAGGTCAAGGAAGAAGAAGACGAAGGGGCCCCCTCTCCCCTTCTCTTCCGGTGGTGCCGGAACGCTGGCATGGCCATCATCATTATCATCACCGCGATCTACACCAACACCTCCGCCATCTTCACCAACATCTACATCACCTTCCCCCCTCTATCTACAGCAGTCCACTCTCCCGCAACCCGCTGTACCCTCTACTTGAACATGGTGCTTTATGCTTCATATTATTATCCAATGATGTGTTGCCATCCTATGATGTCTGAGTAGATTTTCGTTGTCCTATCGGTGGTTGATGAATTGTTATGATTGATTTAATTTTCTTGTGGTTATGTTGGTGTTCTTTGGTGCCCATCATATGAGCGCGCGCGTGGATCACACCATAGGGTTAGTTGTATGTTGATAGGACTATGTATTGGAGGGCAAGAGTGATAGAAGCTTCAACCTAGCATAGAAATTGATGCATACGGGATTGAAGGGGGACCAATATATCTTAATGCTATGGTTGGGTTTTACCTTAATGAACGTTAGTAGTTGAGGACGCTTGCTAATAGTTCCAATCATAAGTGCATAGAATTCCAAGTCAGGGATGACATGCTAGCAGTGGCCTCTCCCACATAATCCTTGCTATCGGTCTAGTAAAGTAGTCAATTGCTTAGGGACAATTTCGCAACTCCTACCACCACTTTTCTACACTCGCTATATTTACTTTATTGCTTCTTTACTCACAACAGCCCCTACTTTTTATTTACTTGCTCTTTATTATCTTGCAAACCTATCCAACAATACCTACAAAGTACTTCTAGTTTCATACTTGTTCTAGGTAAAGCGAACATCAAGCGTGCGTAGAGTTGTATCGGTGGTCTATAGAACTTGAGGGAATATTTGTTCTTCCTTTAGCTCCTCGTTGGGTTTGACACTCTTACTTATCGAAAACTGTTGCGATCCCCTATACTTGTGGGTTATCAGATTGTCGTCGAACATGTTAGAGTTTTTGAAAGCCTTCATGATCGTACAGTCCTTCGATAGGTGAGTGACTGGTTTCTGCTAAGTACCGTGCCTCGGACATGGCTCATTTAATAACTGCTCAAGAGTAGGACCTGACCCGCCGGACCGGGGAGGTGGTCTCCCCTTACGTCGTTGATTGTTGCCCCTGTGCATTGGTATTAGCCACAAATTCCGAGCTACCATCAGCCTTACGTTTATTATTGCCTCCTTGATTCGTCGGGTTATGCTGATGACCCTTGGCATTACCGTTCTTTTTTCCCTTCCCTGTCTTCTCATCGTCAGACTCGGCATCCTTGGTACTATCAGAGTCGGCGTACTTGACTAGAGCCGCCATTAGCTAGCCCATGTCATTACAATCGCGCTTGAGCCTCCCCAGCTTCTATTTTAGAGGCGTAAAACGGCAATTTTTCTCCAACATTAAGACTGCAGAGCCGGCATCCATCTTATCAGATGAATGTATTATGTCTTTGACCCAGCGCACCCAATGGGTCGTGGACTCACCTTCCTCTTGCTTGCAATTAGTCAAATCCACAATTGACATGGGCTGCTTGCATGTGTCTTTGAAGTTCTAAATAAACCGGGCCTTTAACTCTGCCCATGAACCAATGGAATTAGGCGTCAGCCCCTTTAACCAAGTGCGGGCCATCCCGTCCAACATCATGGTGAAGTACTTGGCCATTGCAGCGTCACTGACCTCCAGTAGTTCCATGGCCATCTCATAACTTTCAATCCACACCCCGGGCTATAAATTGGCCATGTAATTAGGCACCTTTAGAGGCCCCTTGAAATCCTTAGGCAAACGTTCGTTACGCAGAGCCGGCACAAAGCAAGGGACACCTCAAGTCCTCGTGGTCAAGTCTGCCTCAAGAGAAGTCGTCGGATAAACCGGAAAAGACTGGTAAGCCGCCTGCTCAGCTGCCTATTGAGCCGCCCGCTCAACCTCTTGGCGAATCCTGTCCTAGTCAACCAGGTTAGGAGCTCCATCATGCATCGGGTCATGCCCGCACGGCTGGTCACGGCGTTGGGCGTTGCTTGAAACGGCTGCTGGATCTATATGCCTGCTATAACTCGGGCTCCGGCTTGGGCGAGGGATCGAATGAATCTTGTCTCGACTATAAGAATATGCCTCCTGCTGCGCCAGAGCTGTCTGAAGAAGTTCTCCGACCCTTCGTGTTTCAATTGCCGTTGGAGAGTCACCCTCCGCCGGGAGAGCCGCCAATCGTGCCGCCGCAGCGATCATGTTTTCCAAAGGGTTGGAATAATGACCCGGTGGTGTTGGTACATAATGAGGTGGAGCAGTATTCATACGAGGAGGTTCCATCACCCGTGGTTGAACCGGCGTCCCTGCCCCGAGTGTTGCGACCCGGTTTACCTCCAGCGGGTTGCTGGGGCCTGCACCGGGTGTGCGGAAGAGGTTTCTAGGATCATAAGTTAGAGGCAGATGGGATTGAGCTTTCTGGTACCTTCTCCTCATGACCTCATTTGATGCGTTCAGATCCATTGTAAGCTGGAAAGACTCTGATTCAATTTGTTGAGCTCAAGCATCCAAAGTCGCCCGCTCCGCGGCCATCCTGACGTCCTCCGCTGCTAGGTTTTCCTTGGCTTGTGCTACCTCCTCACGTAACCGTGCCACTTCTGCATCATTCTGAGCCTGATCCGCCGGGTTAACAACAACAGTTAATAGGGTTGTCATCCTATCCATGAGATCCATCAGTACCTGAGCCGGCGGGCGCGTAGGGCCTTCTGCCCCGGCCGCCGCTGACCTGGAGGTTATCACTGCCGTAGTCGTAGAGTTTTGAACGGGTTGCGTGCCAGTCATGAAGATCCCTGCCCTGCTTGGCGGCTCAAAGGGGTCCGGAATACTGCTGCCATCGGAACAGCCCCCAAGCCCACCGTCTTGCAATTGATACAATGAATCCGTCTCACCTGTGGACGACTCACCATCAGAGTAGACGGTTGTCTCACCGCCAGACGCCGATCCTTTAGAAAATTCTCCTCCATGGATGCATCCCACGATGGCACGCTTCATGGTGGGCTGAGCCCGGGCGGGTCTCGCACGTTGAGCCGTCTCGACGATGTCGGTGCTGATGTCCGGCTCAGGGCCTGGCTCGCCGATCTGGCCGATGAAGACGTGGATTCCGCCGAAGGGGACCCGGTACCCATACTCAATTGAGCCGGCGTCGGGGCCCCAGCCTGCGTCGTCGATGTAGAGCTTACCGCGATGACTCTTGGTCATCCGGCCCACAACATATCCCTTGAGGCCTTCGAAGCTGCCCTTCAAGAACTCAAATACACCGTGCACAGGCCCCACAAAGGGCGCCAACTGTCGTGGAATAGTCACGGCAAATGTCCTGGTGAAAGGACTTAATCGTGGAGCCATCGCAACTAGGAAGCTTAAAGGGGTTAAACGGGACAAAGGACACGAGGATTTGTACTGGTTCGGCCCCTTACGGTGAAGGTAAAAGCCTAATCCAGTTTGAGGTGGTATTACTTACGTTTCGATTACTAGGGAGCGAATCCGCTTGACCTAGCTTTCGATCTGATCTTTCTTGTCCTGAACTGCCGCTGGGTCGTCCCTTTATATACAGAGGCCGACACCCGGCGGCTCATAGAATCTCGTCCGACTCATAAACAGTGTCCGGCTCGATCTCTAACTATTCCTGCCTTACAATACAAGTTATGTGCATATGGCGGTTTATCTCTACGGGCCTTGAGTCACCTTTGGGTCTTGGGCCCTTAACTGAATCGCCATCTTCCAGAGCTATCTTGGGCTTCATGAATCGCCATAGGTATAACCTGGCCCCTCCTGGGCGGGTCATACCTAATTGTTATATCCCCAACAGCACCCCTGATAAACCAGAATCATACTCACCGGAGTTGTTGGGTCTTCAAACAGGCCGGCAAGTTAAATGCCGAAGACAAGGAGAAGGGGTCGCAAAGCGAGAATGACGACGAGGAGCCTCATCCACCGAACACAGGGGGATAGAAGAAGGTTCCTCCTCAAATTAAAACGATGAACATGATATATGCTACCCATATCCCCAAGAGGGAGCGCAAGCGCGCGCTCTGGGACGTCTATGCGATAGAGCCAGTCGCTCCAAAATTCAACCCATGGTCGTCATGCCCGATCACCTTTGATCACAGGGACCACCCGACTAGTATCCGTCATGGCGGTTCAGCCACATTGGTCCTCGACCCAATAATGGATGGATTCCACCGTACACGAGTCCTCATGGACGGTGGCAGCAGCCTCAACCTGCTCTATCAGGATACAGTGTGCAAAATGGGCATCGATCCATCAAGGATCAAGCCCACCAAAACTACCTTTAAAGGAGTTATACTAGGTGTAGAGGCCCGCTGCTCGGGCTCAATCACATTGGATGCTGTCTTCGGATCTCCGGACAACTTCCGAAGCGAAGAGCTAATATACGATATCGTCCCCTTCCGCAGTGGCTATCACACACTGCTCGGACCAACCACGTTTGCCTGATTCAATGCGGTGCCGCACTATGCTTATCTCAAGCTCAAGATGCCCACACCACGCGGTGTCATATCAGTCAATGGAAACACAGAGCGCTCCCTCCGTATCGAGGAGCACACCGCTGCCCTGCCAGCAGAGATACATAGCGGCCTTCACAAGCAGAACCTTAATTCGGCGGCCATACTCCCGGACATTGTCAAACGAGTCCGGACTACTCTGCGGCAGGATAGTCCAGCTCGTCAGGAGCTTGATTAGCAATTCAACCTCCATCTCAGTCCCGACCAAGTGGAGGCATACGTACCACACGTACATAACTACACACTGAAAATACCATGGGCAGAGATGGAGGCATAACCAGACTGTGGTCCACTATATGGCTCGACCTTCCTTGGACACACATACTTTTACTTTCTTTTTATCCTTTTCAGGTTTCTTTTCCGCGGGCCCCTCTCAACGGCCTCATAATCGGTCCTTCGAAGGACGGATATACCAAGGTGGTAAGTAGCACAGACGTGTGGGGGGATCTCTATATGTTCTTCTCAACGATCATTCTACCTACTTTCAAGACCCGTACGCAGCTCCTCCTTGGTCTTGGCATGTTAAATAGCCATTGTTGCTTATCGCACTATTTGTACAAAATACGCTTTGACATATTAATCAAACTATAATGGAAACAATTTGCGGCCGAACTTTTGGGGCACTATCTTTCTACTTCATTTTTTCTTGATAATCTTATCAATTGCACTCGTACACTTTGGTACGCATTAAATCGCCAAGAGCTTTACTGCGCTCCATTCTATGGCAACAAAGTCTG
Organism: Triticum dicoccoides; assembly: GCF_002162155.2. Taxonomy (NCBI): domain Eukaryota; kingdom Viridiplantae; phylum Streptophyta; class Magnoliopsida; order Poales; family Poaceae; genus Triticum; species Triticum dicoccoides. The sequence continues at coordinate 517,953,275 of NC_041384.1, read as the reverse complement.
AACACTTTTATAGTACAGTTCGGCACCCCGAAATTCAGCATTATATGCATTGGTTCCCAATCATGTCTTTGGTCAATAGTTGGGTTGTCCAGCTCATGTGCTTACTACCTTACATTCCGCTCTATCGACTAGGGTAGTAAAGGGAGAACTACTGCAATTGTGTCCTGGTTTATCCGGATGAGCACCTCAGTAGAGAAAGCCGAAAACTGACTGTCATGATGCGTCGTGAGCCGGTCAGTTGTTCGGAGGTTAGAAATCTTTTGCGATTTTTTCTGCATTATGCGCGAATCGGTCTTTACCCGACCAGGTGTTTACAGCACCCTAGTTCGGACTCACGAATACTAGGGGCTGCGCCTAAAATTCTATTGTCAAACTCCTATGGCTAAGTGAGGGTGATAAAGCCACATAGTCTGATTGTCTGGTTTGTTGCGCTAAACACCTCCTTCAAGGACCAAACTTTTGGATAAAGAGTGTTTTAGATTCATCCCGAACACCCCCGTACTACCTACGTGGGGGCTAAAGCCGACGACTGGCCAACTCTCAGACTTAATAAAACGGCTGCACAGGAGGTAAAACTTTAAATAATAAACAACAAAGCGTTATATTACATATCAGCCTTGTTTTGATCATACAGAAAGGGACAATATGAATGATTTCATTCAAAGATAATGTCTTTTGAACACTGCCCTTCTACAATACGGGATCCCTTCAAGACATCTTCAAAATACCGCTCGAGCGTGTGGTGCTCCTTGCCCGCGGGCGGTCCTTCGGTCGCAAGCTTGACAGCATCCATCTTCGCCCATTGTATCTTGGCACGGACGAAGGCCATCCGTGCACCTTCTATCCAGACCGATCGCTTGATGGCATCAAGCCGAGGGCAGGCATCGACTAGCTACTTCACGAGGCCGAAGTAGCTGCTAGGTACGGCTTCGGCAGGCCATAGCCAGATTATCAAATCCTTCATGGCTAGTTCGGCCACCCTATGCAGCTCGACCAGCTGTTTAAGCTGGTCGCTAAAGGGCACCGGATGTTCTGGCGCAAGGTATTGCGACTAGAACAGCTTCTCCGTTGAGCTCCCCTCTTCGGCTTGGAAGAATTCCGCATCATCAGAAATGTTGCACGGCAGATCCGCAAACGCCCCTGGAGAACTCCAAATCTGGGTCAGTAAGAGATACCTCTTCTTCACATAGTTGCTTTGCATAATGAAAGCCTTACCCGCCGCGATTTTCTTGGCCTCTTGGATTTCTTGGAGGGCGCCTTGGGCTTCGGTCCGGGCCTCTTGTGTGCTTTGGCGGGCCTTAGCAAGTTCAGACTCTTGGTCCTCATTCTGGCGCTCCAAGGACTCACATTTCTTCACGGCATACTCGAGCTCCTGTTGGACCTCACCAACCCTAGCCTGATGCCTTTCACGGGCGGCTTGTTCCTTTGCCGCTCTCTCCTCTGCCTCGGCCAGCGCCTTCTTGAGGGCCTCCACTTCGGTTGCCTCCCCTAATAAATATCATAGCACTGCGGTAAGCACAAAAATATTAACCCTTTTCCGGACACGCACAAGGTCATTGCATACCTTGGGTGTCCTCCAGCTGCTTTTTCGCACGACCGAGCTCTTCCTCGGTCCGCTCCAGCCTCTGCTTTAGTTCAGAGACTTTGGTAGCATGAGAAGTCGCGGCTAGCAGTGATGCCTACTTATTCACAAAGACATATACGGTTAGTCTCCCGCGAAAAACTATTTGATCCTCTGTTCGGCTCTTCTTTCCGAACACCGGACATAGTCTCAAGGGGCTACTGTCTATACTGTAACTTTCTTTTCACATAAATGCAGTGCGTACCTCAAAGCCTATTAGAAAGCTTGCGCATGCTTCGGCCAGTCCGCTCTTCACGGAATGAATCTTCTCAATCACCGCACCCATGAGGGTATGGTGTTCCTCGACAATGGAAGCACTTCACAGCACTTCCAATTGAGTATTCGGTGCCTCTGGTTGTACAAAGGTCACCGGTGGAATAGGCATACCTCCTTCTTTCGAACGAGGCTGCTTGCCGGATTCTGGAGCCGTATAGGTATCCGGGGCTATATTCGGCTGGGGGCCAAATTGGATATGGCCCCCATCACCGGTCTCCATGGGGATTCGCTCTTCCATGTGTCCGGCGGCTGAGATTTCACCCTATGGCACTGCCCTGACAGCCTCCTGCATCTCTCCCTGGCCTGGTGTCCTTCGGGACAGTACCTCGGTGTCATCCATGGCCCTGGGAGAGGAGGCCACCGGAAGGGACCCACTGTCCATCACCTTCGGGTCCAGCAAATTCCCCAAAGATGAGGATCGCTCGAGTTCGGAACGAGCCGGACTGCAAGTGCGTGATTCAACATGTTAAAGCTATAAAGTAAAGGAGCTGATATTTGAGTGCGTCTTTGAGTACTTAAGATTCGGCCAGGGGCTTATCCCTGGGGCGCCACTCAGAGCTGTTATCGATATCCCACGCGGGGTTGTCCGCGGTGGAGGCCTTCCCCTTCTTGGACGCCTCTGCCTCCAGATGCGTGGAGGCCTCCCTTTTCTTCTCTCCTCCTTCAGAGGGAGAATCGCTTTCCTTCTCTTCCTCGTCATTGGTGGCGGGAGGGGAGTGGGTGTCGGCGTCTTCGGACGTCATGTCCGAAGTGCCCTTATGACGGAGGCCACCCCTGGTCCCCTTGGCCTTCTTTTCCGGCGCCTGATAAGGCGCCGGAACCAGCATCTTCGTCAAAAGCGGGATTGCTGGTTCTTCGGACAGCGGAGCCGGACACTGAATCCGCTCCGCCTTCTTTGTCCAGCCTTGAAAAACAAAACGGGGAAGTTTAGACATCTTCCTTGAGTATACAAGTGAAGGGTACACCTTGAAATACGGAACACTTACCGCAATAGTGGGATGGGCCAGGTCGTGCCCGCGGTCCTCGGCTGTCTCCGGCCACGTCTCGTTGGCCTTGAAGAGCACCTTCCAGATGTCTTCGTGCGTAGTGCCGAAGAACTGTTGCAAGGTACGGTGCTTGGTCGGGTCGAACTCCCACAAGTGGCAAGTCCGGCTTTGGCACGTCATGATCCGGCGAGCGAGCATCACCTGAATCACGTTGACAAGCTTAACGTCCTTGTCCACCATGATCTTGATGCGCGTTTGGAGTGTTGTCAGCTCGTCCGACGAAGACCAGTCCAGGCCCTTCTCTAGCCAGGAGGTGAGCCGCATCAGGGCGTCGGACTGGAATTCGAGAGCTGCGGCCCAGGTGATATCGCGGGGCTCTGTGACATAGAACCACTATTGTTGCCACCCCTTGACGGTCTCCACAAAGGTACCTTTGGGCCATGTGACATTGGGAAGCTTGCTCACCATGGCGCCTCCGCACTCTGCATGTTGGCCATCCACCACCTTCGGCTTCACGTTAAAGACCTTCAGCCACAGTCCGAAGTGGGAAGGGATACGGAGGAAGGCCTCACACACGACGATAAATGCCAAGTTGTTGAGGAAGGAATTGGGGGCCAGATCATGAAAATCTAGCCCGTAGTAGAACATGAGACCGCGGACGAAGGGGTGGAGAGGAAATCCCAGCCCATGGATGAAGTGGGAGATGAACACGACCCTCTCATGGGGCTCTGGGGTGGGGACGATCTGTCCCTTGGCCGGAAGCCAGTGGGCGATTTCTTTGGCTAGATACCCGGCCTCCTGGAGTCTAGTGATGTCCTTCTCCTTGACAGAGGACACCATCCACTTGCCTTGCGCTCCAAATCCGGACATGACTGGAGTGCTGTTTGGAGATGGAAAGGATGAGAGCTTGAACGCTGGAGCTCGAGAACTGATGAGAAGAGAGAGAGAGAGAGAGAGAGAGAGAGAGAGAAGGCGTGGGTGAAAGGGGATGAGTCCTTAACCCTTTATAAAGGCAGCGAATATCAAGCGCCTCCCCACTAGCCTTAAAACTCGCCTGTTTCCCAAGGGCCGTGCAGATGGCACGGTTGGATTACCCAGGTCTGTATTGATGACAATCCCGTAATAAGGGGACACAGTCTCTGCTTTGACAAGACATGCCAATAAAACCGCATCACAAAATATGAAGCGGCAGGTCGGAAAACGGTTCGAAATAATGACCGGGTGGTGATGTGGTGTCACGCTACAAAAAGTTGTCAGCGGGTTGGACTCGTGAAATATTATACTCTCTACGGATATATATGGTGCTTGTTTTGCAGAGCCGGACACTTTCTTTGTGTTCGAAGGCTGTTTTGAAGTATTCGGAGGAGGAACCCGCCTTGCAATGCCGAAGACAATCTGCGCACCGGACACCTCGTCATTGAAGCCTGACTCAGGGGCTACTGAGGAAGTCCTAGACTAAGGGGTCCTCCGGCGTCCGGCCTGTTGGACATGGGCCAGACTATTGGGCCATGAAGATACAAGATAGAAGACTTTCTCCCGTGTACGGATAGGACTCTCCTTTGCGTGGAAGGCAAGCTAGGCGGCCGGAAGTACTATTTCCTTTCTATGTAACCGACTTTGTACAACCTAGTCCCCTTCGGTGTCTATATAAACCGGAGGGTTTAGTTCGTAGAGGCAATCATAATCAGATAGGCTAGAATTCTAGGGTTTTAGCCATTACGATCTCATGGTAGATCAACTCTTGTAATCCCCATACTCATCAATATTAATCAAGCAGGACGTAGGGTATTACCTCCATCAAGAGGGCCCGAACTTGGGTAAAAATTCGTGTCCCTTGTCTCCTGTTACCATCAACCTCAGACGCGCAGTTCGGGACCCCCTACCCGAGATCCGCCGGTTTTGACACCGACACCGGCACTACTGCAGGATGGTCCAAACACGACACTACGATCAGAGACCCTTCGACGAAACTGTGGGCGATGCCATAATCGCAAACAGTGGTGTAAAAAAACCCGTCAAAAAGGTGCAAAACATTTGTGATGACAGATGCATCAAACACGTTTCAAATTTTAGTTGCGTGTGCGATGCAGGGCATACAGTTCAGTTCAATTAACTGTTTGGGATGAGGAGGAACAAAAGAAACGGGCAACCAGATGAAGGCGTGTGTGATATATAGCATACGGTTCACTAGGATGAACGGTGTGTGATTAGGCAACACAATGGAAACGGTTCAACTGAACGAGATGTGTGTGATACGCGGCAAACAGGTCCGTAATCAGAAATGTGTGTGAAGACCAATAATTACACAGACGATTGCTGCTAATAAGCCGTGTGATTTGCTCTGTCTATAGTAGAATAACGTGTATATGTATATATATATATAACTGAAATAAGCATTCAATTACATAAGTGACTATACAGATCATTCGCACACACCTCCATAAACAATTCCATGCATTCTAAAGTAGGAGAAACGATCGTCTAGTCATCTACTTCTTGTGATGCTCCCGCCACTGCTATGTGGCTCGATGATACGTCTCCAACGTATCTATAATTTTTTATTGTTCCATGCTATTATATTATCCATCTAGGATGTTTTATATGCATTTATATGGTATTTTATATGATTTTGGGGGCTAGCCTATTAACCTAGAGCCCAGTGCCAGTTTCTGTTTTTTTTCTTGTTTTTGAGTACCACAGAAAAGGAAAACCAAACGGAGTCCAATTGACCTGAAATTTCGCGGAGATCATTTTAGGACCAGAAGAAGCCCATGGAGTACCGGAGATGGGCCAGAAGAGTCACGAGGCCACCACGAGGGTGGGGGCGCACCCTACCCCCTGGGTGCGCCCCCTGCCTCGTGGCCGCCTCGGGCACCCCCCTGACTTGTTCCCGACTCCAACACCTCTTATATATACCCAAACTTCCAGAAAGAAACCTAGATCGGGAGTTCCGCTGCCGCAAGCCTCCGTAGCCACCTAAAACCAATCTAGACCCATTCCGGCACCCTGCCGGAGGGGGGAATCCCTCTCCGGTGGCCATCTTCATCATCCCGGCGCTCTCCATGACGAGGAGGGAGTAGTTCACCCTCGGGGCTGAGGGTATGTACCAGTAGCTATGTGTTTGATCTCTCTCTCTCTCTCTCTCTCTCTCGTGTTCTTGATTTGGCACGATCTTGATGTATCGTGACATTTGCTATCATAATTGGATCTTATGATGTTTCTCCCCTTCTACTCTCTTGTAATGGATTGATTTTTCCCTTTGAAGTTATCTTATCGGATTGAGTCTTTAAGGATTTGAGAACAGTTGATGTATGTCTTGCATGTGCTTATCTTGACAACGGGATATCACGTGATGCACTTGATGTATGTTTTGGCGATCAACTTGCGAGTTCCGTGACCTCATGAACTTATGCATAGGGGTTGGCACACGTTTTCGTCTTAACTCTCCGGTAGAAACTTTGGGTACTCTTTGAAGTTCTTTGTGTTGGTTGAATAGATGAATCTGAGATTGTGTGATGCATATCGTATAATCATACCCACGGATACTTAAGGTGACATTGGAGTATCTAGGTGACATTAGGGTTTTGGTTGATTTGTGTCTTAAGGTGTTATTCTAGTATGAACTCTATGACTGATTGAACGGAAAGAATAGCTTCGTGTTATTTTACTACAGACTCTTGAATAGATCGACCAGAAAGAATAACTTTGAGGTGGTTTCATACCCTACAATAATCTCTTCATTTGTCCTCCGCTATTAATGACTTTGGAGTGACTCTTTGTTGCACATTGAGGGATAGTTATATGATCCAATTATGTTATTATTGTTGAGAGAACTTGCACTAGTGAAAGTATGAACCTAGGCCTTGTTTCAACGCATTGCAATATCGTTCGTGCTCACTTTTATCATTAGTTACCTTGCTGTTTTTATATTTTCAGATTACAAAAACCTTTATCTACCATCCATATTGCACTTGTATCACCATCTATTCGCTGAACTAGTGCACCTATATAATTTACCATTGTATTGGGTGTGTTGGGGACACAAGAGACTCTTTGTTATTTGGTTGCAGGGTTTTTTGAGAGAGACCATTTTCATCCTACGCCTCCCACGGATTGATAAACCTTAGGTCATCCACTTGAGGGAAATTTGCTACTGTCCTACAAACCTCTGCACTTGGAGGCCCAACAACGTCTACAATAAGAAGGTTGTGTAGTAGATATCACTCGATCCCTCGTCTGGGTCAGGAAGAAGACAGTTCCTCATGTCAACGATCCGCCTGTACATCTCGTAGCTTGTGTACGCGTCCATGGCCGCGTACTTGATATGTTGTTCATCCAGTCTCTTATGCCACACAGTGTGCCAGGCGTTCCTGTCCTTATTGCTCTCATTCTTCATCTTCATGTAGTAGGGGTCGATGATGGCCGAGGCGAGGTCAACCAGGGTGTTCAGTTTGTTTTTTCGCTACCCCAGACCTTGTAGTGGCGCTGGATGTTGACAAGATTCGGGCATTTCAAGCATGAAACCTTGAGCGTTTTTAGATAGTTGGTGGTGTCCACTGCAGCAAAACTGTAGTCGAAGCTGTTGATAAACCTGGAGAAACGCTCGCAAGGCGTTGTGGCCAGGTGGTAGTGGTAGACGAGGACGTCATGTCACACGCACAACTGGGGGACGACAACCTTCTCATCGTGCCCGGCACGACCCATGGTGTACTCGAGGTCGAAGCCGACCACTTGGTACTTGTCCTCGGCAAGGAACTGCTCCATAGTTTGGATGGAGCTCTCCACCGAGACCATATCGTTCGTGTACACCACTGAGGGAGCCTCCCCCCTCATGTGGGTGTCCACGACGTGTTGCGTGGTGAACTGCCCGCCGTTGTCGTCGACGGCCACTGGGAGCGCCACTGAAGCCACGGGGAGCACCATTGGAACCGCTGGATGTCCTCTCTGCATGTGTCCTCGTGGGTGTGCTTATTGTGTCATGTGAGACAAGAGATGAAGGTAAGTGGCCACAGGAATAAAAGGGGGCCGGGCAGCATGGATTCTCGGCGCGTCCGCATGGAAGTTTTTGCAGCGAGTAACTGTATCGCCGTGCCGCGCCCGGCGCAACCGCATGCACACGAGCGTGCGTGATCATGCGCCGGCCCCAAACGCTGGCAGCGCGCGTGAAGGGACGAGGGCAGAGCACCCGGAGGGATGCGAGAGCAGAGTGCGCGCGGCGGGACACAAGCAGAGCGCACCGCGGCCGCCTGAACCGCAAGCAACCACACTCATAGAGCAGTTGAACACGCAGGAAATGGTCGCCTACAAGCCGGCCGACAGTTGCGTCGCTGCGTAGAGAGCGGCCGTGTGCTACCACCTCCGTCTAGTCCATAGCCCCCTTTATATTCTGTGCCATACTTTGCCCTCAAATTTAACCAACAAAATGTTAATGCATGTTATAAAAATTATATAATTGGAAACTATGTTCAAATACGAATCCAACTATATAATCTTTGGTGACATGCATTCGTATTTTATTAGTTAAATCATACTTATAAACCAGGATGAGGGTATAGTAGGTAATTAAATCGTAAATGTTTTTTATTAACCGTATGTGTACGTGGCCTTTCTTCCTCCTCTTGCACGTCTTGTCACCCCGCTGCCGCAGACGGCTTACAACGCAAGCTTGCGCAGCGCGCGGGGGCGTTTTTTTGGCCAAACGGTGGCGCCAATGAATCATCAGTGAGCCCGTTCCCGCACAACCTCGCAGGTTCCCGCCCGACTCGGTGAAATCCCTCAAAATCCTAATGCTTACCGGTCTGCTATAAAAACCCTCACGACCGGTGAGTCCTGTGTCGCATCTTCCCCTCCCTCCCTGTAGCTTATCATGTCTGCTTCTCCCGCAATCGCCAATGGCACCGGTCTGTCGTCGTCACTCAGCCACTCCGCCATCATCAAAGAACAGCTCCAGCTGGGAGGCTACACCGTGGCGGCGGCGTAGTCTCCGCGTAGTGTAGTGCGCGTGGCGCCCTTGTTGGGTGTGCGCAGAACACCCACCATACGGTCCGCCGCCGGTGTCCGTCGGCAGCTGTTTCCGGCCGGCGTTGCAGCCACACCATCTTCGAAAGCCAGGGCCATCGCCCGCTCCACCGCCGCGGCCCGAAGGCGGGAGGTGGCCGTCGTGGCCGCCACCACACTGCCGACCACCGTGGCCATCACCCGCTCCACCACCGCGGCCCGAAGGCGGGAGGTGGTGTCGTGGCCACCATCCCGTCGTTGGCCGTCGTGGCCGCCAGCCCACCATCGACCGCCGGGGTCAACACCCGCTCTGCCACCGTCGCTCAAAGGCGGGAGGCAGAGGTGGATGCCCGCACGTGCGTCAGCGATCTTGCGCGCTACACCGAGTTCCTACGGGAGGAGGAGGAGCGCCTCGTCGAGCACGCAAAGAGCCTTACCACCGCCGTGGCTGCAGCACACGCCGCCTCAGAGGCGAGGAATCGGGAGATCTTCGAGGAGAACCGCCGCTTTGAGAGGGGTCGTCTGGAGCGGCAGAGGGCGTTCGAGGTGAGCGTCACTAAAGCTGCAACAGCGGCATGCACTGTATTGCGGTTGACCAGCTCGTCGGTAGGCTCCTCCTCCTTCGCCTCTTACTGAGCGCGCTCGGCAGAGGAGAGGCATCCGAAAGTAGTACAAAGCCCCTCCGCAGTAGTAGTAGTATTTAGGGGCTATTTTGTTCAGTTCATCTGACTATAGATGTGGTTGAATTGTACAACGTACTTAAAATTAGCTACTATATATAGTTGAACTAGCTATTTCAGTACATGGTTGGCAATAATTGGGGAAAAGTTTGGTCGGTTCAACTGTCGAGTTGAACTGTTTGTATAAATTAAGAACGATTGCTTAATCTATAAATGAAATCTATGCTTAATTACTAAATTTTAGTTGCAAAAATTAGATACTACTAGTGATTTTTAGCTTCATATTTTGACAAATCGCAGTGTTACAAGGTTGACAAATGGTAATGTTACTAGATCAACAAATGTCAATCTTTCCAGTTTGACAGATGGTAATATACCCAATATGACAGATGCAAATCGCACCAAATTGTTTGTAAGTGGTTGCACACTGGTCATCCAAAAGAACCGTTTGCGTTGAAGAGATGCACAAATCCTGCTCTCACTTTGCATCATGTCGTCT